>NW_012116265.1:22472533-22612248 GCF_000951035.1 Colobus angolensis palliatus | reverse complement strand
CTGGCCATTCTTACCAGTTTTTAGTGATACTCTGTTATCTTACTTCCAAGTATTTTTGTCTTTCCCATTATCTTCTTTTTCTCTTCCCAAGGCCACTCTGATTTAAATTCCCATTATATTCTTCCTTTTCTGTGTTGTTTTTTTATCCACCTAAATTCATTTCCTTGTCACTTACTCATCCCATCCTTCATACCAGAGATTAAAGTTTCCTCCAGTTCTTTCTTTCTCAGTCAGATGCTGTCAGTGGTTTCCATGAGCTTCCCTTCTCAGCATGTCTTGCAGGCTGCTTACATCTGATCGCAGTGCCTGTGTCCTACCTGAGTTTCTGTCCTAAATTCTGCTATGGTCTGTGAACCACACCAACTCTTACCTTTCCCACCTCTGTTCTTTCTGCTTTATTCCCTTGACCCAAAATGTTCTATTTGCATTCTGTGGTCATAAGATTCTGTTCTCCAGCTAACCCATTTGAATAAGTTGTGTCCCTTGGGTCTGTTTCCTTAGCCTTTGACTGAAACATTCAAGTCAGTGTTCAAAAAAAACCATTACCACTTGTTTTTTACATTCAAATTACTGTTCACTTCATGACAACTCTTATTATTGCGTTTTCTCAGGTCAGAAACCATGAAAGCCACACTTTATTCCCATCTTCTGCTTCCTGACCCTGAGATCTGGTCTGTCAGCAACGCTTGTTCATTTTGTCTTCACAGTATGCCCAGAGCTCAACTACTACTCCCACCCTCACTGCCCAGTCCTGGTCCTGGTCTTGCTCTGAGAACTGGTCTCCCTGCTTCTATGCTGAAGCCCTGCCTCCTTTTGACCCAGAGTGTTCCTTTGAAATGTCATTCAGATCTCGTCATTCCTCAGTTCAAAATCCTTGAAAGCTTCCTCATCTCCCTCTGAGAAACAGCCACTGTCCTTGCTAGCCTAGGAGATCATGCGCATCTGCTTCCCTGTTATCTCTCTGCACCTCATCCCTGATAACTCCTCTTGGCTCAGTCTTTTCCCGCCACACTGGCCTCCTTCCTCCCTGGGCCACCTCAGGACACCTCTGACTCAGGGCCCTCCCCACTGCTGTGTTCTCTGTCAGGCTGCCTCATCTCCATCTGGCCTTTACTCAGAAACCACGGAGGCTTTCCTTGACCACTGAATCTAAGATTTCTACTCCCCTCCCATTTCATATCCAATTAAATGCTTTATTTTTCATTAATATTTAACACTGTCTTCTCTGTTGTACTTAGTCATTTTGTTTACTTTTAATCTGTCCACTGGAGTGCAGGCCCCATGAGGGTCTGATGTGTCAAATGGTGCTTTGCTTCCCTGTTTCTCGCTTGCTTCCCTCCTTCCCTGTCTCCTTTCATCCCTTTCTCCATGTCTTTCCTCCTTTTCCTCCCTTCCTTTCTTCCTTCCTCCCTCTAATGTTTATGTAATTAATTGCCACTAGGTTTTGTATAATTTTTTTCTTTCTAGTAATAAATAATCCCTAAATTTGGTTTAATGGTAATATTGTATAAGACTTTTGATAGAAATGTTTCCAGATATTGGTCCTGGTCTGTAGCTCCCAGATATTGGTCCTGGTCTGTAGCTCCTGGACTTTGAGAGATAGTTCCTTCACTCTTTTCACTGAAACCTATTTACTTAATACAAATGAAATAAGATTTAATTTGTATCAGAGACTTCTCATGTTGCTAATTTCCCATGCAGATAAATACAGCAAGAAAAAAGAAAACACGACAGTGACACTCTGGTGACTTCAGTAAGCGGCAGCAAGATAACAGAAATACAAACAAATCTCTTTCATTTTAGTATAAATAAACATTGCAAAACATAAAAGAAAATACATACCTTTGTAGGCATGGCAGTTTGTTTATGAGCAAAATTTTATGGCATGTGAGTGTTTTTAAGCATAGGAACACGAGGACTTATGAGGACTCACTTCATTCTTGTTTCTGGAAGTCATTAAGAAAAATATCAGTAATACTGGTGATTCAGATGTAAAAAATGAGCCATTCTTTTTCTCATCTGCTTTGGCTTTCATGAGTTAGCTGCTTTCTGTGGCTCAGGATGCAATGACTCAAATTTGGTCTTAGCTTCTAAATTGAGAACACCCCCTAGCCTTTGTGGCTCCCTATTTCAAGCTATGTATTATCTTATGAAGGAAAGAGTCAAATAACTGAGTTAGCCATTTTCCATGATGTAAAAACAAAATAAAAACCATTTGTGTCAAATTATACATTAATACATACTTGTTATTAATATGAGAAGAAATTGTTTATAATGAAAGAAAAAAGATGCTCATCAAATGAATAGACTGCAAATATTTCTGTTACCTTTTTCCTTTATTGAGAGTAAGACATTGATAAATTTTGCTTTTTCTTCTCCCATCTGTCTTGACCCCATCTGTGGGCAAATGTTACAGATCAAGCTCGTCCAACCCACGGCTGGAGGGCCGCATGTGGCCCAGGACAGTTTTGAATGTGGCCCAACACAAATTCATAAACTTTCTTAAAACATTATGATTTTTTTTGTCATTTTTTTTTTTTTTTAGCTCATCAGCTATTGGTGTATTTTGTGTGTAGCCCAAAACAAGTCTTCTTCCAGTGTGGTGCAGGGAAGCCAAAATATTGGACACCCATTCTCTAGATTCTAGATTTTACTTCCCTGGTGATTCTTCCTTTGGTTTCCATTTCCTTGCGAATCCTAAGTCGTGCCTAGTTTGCCTGAAGTCTGTTAGGGCCTCCATTCTAACTACATTCTCTGCCTCTATTGCTTCCTCTCACAGTTCATCTTATTTGCAACTTAATTTCTGAGTATACATCATCCCCCTACGAATGAGTCCTGAGCTGACCTGTAGGAGCCCAATGAGGTGTGTACCACTCAGTCAGCTTCAGGGTCTTCTGTGCACCCCCAGCTCACAGCTGCATCATCCGTTTCTCCCTGTACTCTCTTTGTGTCCATCTACAATAATCACTCCTTCCCACTTACTCCCTTTATTCCCAATCTCCATACCTTTGCTCATGTTCTCTCTTGACATTTTCTTGTTATAGAAATTGTTCCTCTATTTCATGGCCACTTCCTAAAACCATCCCTTTCGATGGGGCCTTTCTTTATGCCCTGAGCCACTGTGATCCATTCTCTGCCTTTGGACTGTCTTAAGGACCTGACCTTGTTATGCTTTGTTGGATATACTTGTCCTTCTGAGATTGCATTGTGTCTTTCTGACCTCTCACCCTCATTTTTGACAGTCAGTCTTCAACATGCCCTCCACTGGCTTTTGTAGCTCCTGTTGCTAAGTGGAAATGTATTCAGTTTGATGGGTTTTCTCTTCTTTCCCCATACAGTATTTAAATTATGTTAACAACTTTGCCTTGTAGACATATTTGGAAATTAAGACTACTTTAGGCTTCATGTCTGGTTAACTTTTCTCCAACACATTATCATTACGTAGGAAAATGTCTTTGCTTAAGGTATTAATGGTGGGTATTTTAAGAAGGGAAGGTATTTTAAGAAATAAGAGAAAATCTAAAGTAACTTCAGCTGCTGTTGCCTGTGCTGTTGTACTGATGGTGATGATTGCCCGGTGGCAGCAGCATTTGGTGACATGAATAGTTTATGCTTGTCAGCCATGCATTACAAAGTTTAAAACTTTCTGTCTCCCTTTTTACAATTCAAAGAAGTATAACATCCAAACTCTAAGTATTTATTCTTCAGACATTGCTCTGGGATTCTGCCTTCTTAATTTCCTAATTAGTATGCATAGTGACATTGTATAGCCATATAGAGACCTTGATCTTTACTGATCTCTTTAAAGAAATGTTATTTTTGGTCTTTAAATAAATATCCTCAGAAGTCTTGATTATGTGCTCCTTTGGACTCACCCTTGTCTTGAAAGCATTGATTTCATTTTTCATATGACAGTATCCTACATCACTTCTCTCATTGTTTCTCCCTCACTGGCTTTACCCATCAAAAATCATTCCCTAGCTCTGTGAGGAGCCCCACAGTCCAGGCCTGCAGTGCGTGTACATATGTTCAGGCATCTCACATCCCAGAAGCCTCACCACAGCACCTGTCTCTCTTGCAGCTCATGACACTGAGAGGTTCCGTCCTGGAGGATGCCATTCCATCAACAGCCAAGCACTCAACGGCCAGAGGCCTGCCTCTCAAAGAAGTGCTAGAGCACGTGGTTCCCGAGCTCAATGTCCAGTGCCTGCGGTTGGCCTTCAACACGCCCAAGGTCACAGAGCAGCTCATGAAACTGGATGAACAAGGGGTGAGTTTGCCTTTCCGAGGAGAGCATTCTTGCTCAGGTTTCCTGCTAGGCTTCCAGAATACAGACCTTAATGTTTCTTGTTTTGATGGAGAAAACTGATAACCTTTTATTGTGAAAGACACTGTCTTTGCAATTACTCATTTTGTTTTTACTTAACTCTGAACTCTGAACATTTCTCATCTGATGAAATTCTGTATGTCAGAATTTATAAATAAGGCACTTTAAACTATGTTGAATTCTTTTGATAATCTTCCATATGTACAGTACGTTTTTTGAGTGTCTGAGAGTAAATAATAGTTATAATAATTAATAATAATGAGCATATTTGCAAGTCCCTTTTCTAAGTGCCTTAAATATGTTATCTCATTTAATCTCCCTACCCTGTGAGAAAGGTACTCTTATTATTCGCATTTTAGAGATAAGGACTCTGGGGTACAGAGAGATTAAGTAATAAGTCCAATTTCACACAGTTAGTAAGTTTTGGAACCAGGGTGCAAACATAGTCTGCCTCAAAGTCTGTGCTACTTCACCGTGCTGTTCTTAAAAGCTTAGAGTTTCCAAGTCTATTAGTACCATCAAAGATACATTCTAGCCAAGATTTTTAAATATAAGAATGTAACATTTCACATTGTGCTTAGAGTAATTTCAGCATTTGGGCTAATTTTATAGATGATGTATTTATGTACTCTTCCTTTAATTCTTTTAGCATTTTGGCCATATTGCATCCTATTAGTGGGTGGCAGTAGTTTCATTACATTTAAAAATTCCTCCAAAAATAAAATGAGTTCAGATAGTTTATGTATTTCTTGTTTTCCCATTATGTTCATTTTTCACAGAAGGGTCCAGCTATTGAATGTCATTTTGTGAACAAATTTGGATAGAATTTCCTTTATCAAAAATTCCAATTTTATTAAAGTGAATGGGAGTCCAAAAAAATCGGTTTTAAGGTATATTTATTATTTTAATTCAGCCACTAAGAATATATAATGAAGCAATAGTTAGATGTCTCTTTTCTTTTTTTTTGGGAGACAGAGTTTCACTGTGTCACCTAGGCGGAGTGCAGTGGCACAATCTCAGCTCACTGCAACCTCTGCCTGCCAGGTTCAAGCGATTCTGTTGCCTCAGCCTCCCGAGTAGCTGGGATTACAGGCATGCACCACTGCGCCTGGCCAGGTGTCTCTTTTCTAATCTTTGCCTTTTTCTATCCCTTTCACTTTTCATAATGCACAGCTAATGTCTATTTGACACATATATCTAAAGAATGCTGTGAGTATCCATGTTCATAATGTGAAAATTCGTTGCCCTTTGAATGCTTCAAAAGACTACTGACATATAAACAACATTTTGGAGGCTGTTTTCCAGTAAATATTCTGAACATTTATTCTAACAAAGGAGTAGAAAAATGATGTTTAGGTCCAACTTTATTGATTCAGCCATTTCTACTACTATGTTTATCAAGGAGAATAAAAACATTTAGACATTGATAATATAGTCATATACTTAACATTTGAAATTTCTATTAAAACAGATTATTTTATGTACAGGAGATATTGCCATTTTCTTTTGTTTTAACTGTATTAAATAAAATTGGATACCCTAATTGTAGACATTATGAGGATTTCTGACACATTTTATGTCATCTGTTAGTGATTGCCAAGTGCTGGATCACAGATGGTGCTGATCTGTGATAAACATTTTATAGTCCTATCCACATGGGAAAGATAAGAACACTATAAAGAGTTGGACTCAAAGTTTATTTAATTCACAAAACTGGCCATTATTTTGAAATTATGGCCTTCCTATTCTTGGAAGTATTAAAATGTCCCTTCCTTCGTAAATTATTAATTATAATATATGATAGTTGTTTTCTTTAATATCTTTACTAGGCAAAATTAAAATTTGGCAATAAGTCAGTCTCTTCAATTTTACTTTGAAAGTAAGTGCCTTAAATATGTCATCCTGTTCAACAAGAGTATTACTATTAGACAGTAGTTTTTTACTACACAGTGGAATCTAGAGGTTCAAAGCATGCTATTCTATATGAACAACTCCATGTCTGGACTAAAGAGCACCGGGGATTGGCCTCTGTCTTTGTTTATCTCCATACATACAGCAGTCAAAGCCTGGATTGTACTGAGATAAAGCAGATGACATGCATACTTAGGCTTTTAGTCTTGGGAGTAATTTTTTTTGGTAGGAAATCTCATTAATGCCTTGGAATTATTCTGAGAAACTGATTATTTTGGTGCCTTTACAAATACAGATTTGAAAAAAGAAATGCTTATAAGTGCAGTGGATTGCGCATATGAATCATTGCAAAGCATTTTTAGTTTCCATCTGTGTCGTCATATTTTAAAATTTCCAGCTTTGTGTGTCTTTATATTTAAAGAGATTCACAGTGTGGTACCAGGAAACTGGACTCATCAGAAGGAGCTTTAAATCTCTTTTTACATTTGGTTTAAATGATTCTTTTAATATATTTTATGTTTTTATTAACTGTTTTACATAACCATGCTTTGAAAAAGAAGACATAATTTGTGTCCTATATTGTGGCATTTTGCCTTTCAAATCTTTGCTGCTCTAATTCCTCATTTTACCACTATCAAAAACTAAAGTGAACAGAAAAACAAATTACAATTTTATCTATTAAATATAAAAGAAAACACTGCACAAAAATCTAATAATTTGTTTTTTAATTTAACTTGACAATGATATATGTGTGGGAGCTGAAGTATGCGTTTCAATTCCTGAAGAAATTTATTTTAGAAAATGAACTAATTCTTTGTAGCTTATCCAGTCTTTTGCATTCTCCATCCTGAGGCCTTTCTGGGATTTTCACTACTTTTTTTGTTTTTTTGAGACGGGGTCCCTGTTGCCCAGACTGGAGTACAGTGGTGCGATCTTGGCTCACTGCAGCCTCTGCCTCCTGGGCTCAAGCAGTGCTCCCACCTCAGCTGGGATTACTGGGGTGTGCCACCACTCCAGCTAATTTTTGATTTTTAGTAGAAATGGGATTTCACCATGTTGGCCAAGGTGGTCTTGAACTCCTGACCTCAGGTGATCCACCTGCCTCGGCCTCCCAAAGTGCTGGAATTACAGGTGTGAGCCACCGCGCCCAGCCTTTCACACCCTACTGATGCCCATGTCAATTGTTAAAATGGCAATGAGAAGACAAAGATAACTTGCTAATATTTTCACACTGATAAGAATTTAGAACACTTGATGCTTTAGAAAATTTGTGTTCTTACTGCCATGCACCTTGATCTTCACTTACAGTACAATTGGGTGCATCTCATGATAAAAACAAATGACATAAATACATGTTTCATTTTACTATGTTCTAATCACTTTACTGGCATAATCTGATTTAATCCTCACAGCAGCCCGGTGCAATAGATTCCAGCTATTGGGCTATTTTACAGTCAAAGGGATTGAGGCATACAGAAGTTCCCAGAGCTATTTTTCTTACCCTTTATCACTTAATAGTCCTGAGCACTGGATACAAATTTGCATAATACTGCTCTTCAATTTTAAGATTTCCAAGATCCCATTTACAGATCTCGAATTACTTTGTTTTTAATTTCTTTTTTAAAAATCTCTTTTCTTTATTTTTTTTTATTTCTAACTAGGAATTCATTGTAGAATATTGGAATATTTTGATGCTTAAAACTATGCTATAGGCTGGGTGGTGTCATTCACACCTGTAATCCCAGCACTTTGGGAAGCTGAGGCAGGAGGATTGCTTGAGCCCAGGAGTTCAAGACCAGCCTGGGCAACATAATGAGACCCCTATCTCTAAAAAACATAAATAAATAATTTAAAAAACTATACTGTGAAGTATTAGGAAACTTATTATTTAATCAAGTCAACTTTTAAATAATGTAGAAAATTCAAATACTTTTAAATTTGCCATATCAGAGCCATTTTTCTTCAACAGTCATTTAAAAATACCTATATTTCATCTACTCTGTGCAAGGGGAATGAAAGATGATTATGTCAAGCCCTGGTTTAAGGTGTTCCCACATGTAAAGCCCTTAGTACAATGCTGGGCATGTGATAAAACATTCAAGAAATAGGAGCTGCTGATAATAAGATAATAACTTATTAGTAGCCCTTTACATGCATTATCTCATTTAATCTTTATACATATCCTATGAGAGAGCTTCTGTTGTAGTTGATATATTATGCTTACTTTCACAAGTAAGCAGGACTCTTTCAAATCCGGTAAATGCTTTTTAAGTATGACTCTGCAGGTTGTTAAATACTGTAGAGCACAAAATAGGCTAGTAAGACATAGTCCTTATCCATGAAGGAGACAGGGTCATAAATTACTGTCATAGATGTCAGGGTTAATATAATAAATCTAATAAGAGAATTGCAAACAAAGAGCAATGGAGGTACAAGCCAATGGGGACAAGTCATAATGGTTAACTGGAGCAGAATGAGATGGGCCTTGGAGGGGAAGAAGATTTCCTTAGGCCAGGGAATAAGCAGTTGCATGGTCCATACTCAGAACAATAGGAATGAGGCTCGGAAGGACAGAAGCACACAGTGCGTTCATGAGGGAGCAAGGAATCCCGCTCAGCCAGGAGTGTGAGGCACATGTAAGGGAGTAATAAAAGTAGGTGGTTTTTATTGACAGTGACTAGGCCAGGCGCTGTGTGAAACAGTTTCCATGAATTATTTTAATTAATCATCAGAACCCTTTGATACTATTATTGTTTCTGTTTTATAGCTAAGAGCACTGAGACACAAAGACCAATCACAATTAGAGTCTGTGAAGGCCGGTCTTGAATCCAGGCACTCAGACTCTAGAGCCTGTATTCTTAACCAGTACATCAGCCACCCTGTCCTCCTTTCCCTCCCAATGAATGGGAGAAGAAACTGGAATTATATTGCTGCAGACCTCAGTGCCCAGTATTCAGTGTAATATGTTAAACCCAAATAAAATTGGAATGGGTCTGGTTTATAAATATTTAAGGAACAGTTGCTAGTTTGCAGTAGAGAAAATTGGTAGTTCTGTTTTCATTAGGAAATGTCAGGTTTCATGTACATGGTAATGACTTTGCCTAACTAATCTTCACTGTTTTTCTAGATTATTAAAAATGCAGGGAAATGAAAATATTTATTGGGTTCTCAAATTTTAAGAAGTTATCCTTCAGGTTATTGAAGTTAGAGTAAGGGAGAAAGTGATCATATTTAATTTAACTCTGCAATAAATATCTCAAGAATGGATGTAAGGAAATGAGCAATGTTTATGTGGTAATGAATAGCACTGACCCTTTGATTAAGGACATGAATGAAATTCTCTGCTGACTTCGCCTATTCATTGCCTTGCCACATTATTTTATTGTGAAGATAAATGAGTTTGACTAGCCATTTTCTCTTTGATTCAGGCAGCTAATTTTGAAAAATGACCCATAGGGGAAATATTTTTTCCAAAACTGATTTTCTGTAAATGAAGCTTTGGCAGAACAATTGCCATTCCTAGAATTTTAATCATCTCTTAGATTATGATGTTAGCTAATGCATGTTTAGAGTTCAGATGGCTACCAAATTGATTCCAGACAACTGGTGGATCCGTATGTACATTTTCAGGAAGGAGACATCCACAATGGCCATCTAGTCAGGGGAAGAAATCAGTGGCATCTGTAGCTTTGTCTTGTGTGTTCGCAAGTAGTGATCACGCTGTGCTGACCCATCCCTGTCCTTTTGCCTGGCTGAGACTGGATTGGATGACAGGATGGAGTCCCTTCCAATGAGAAGATTCTGCGATTAATGGGACTGATAGTGTTAGCATCTGGAAGACATGTGGCTATGGTAGGACTGCAGTTTGCAGTGAGAGAACACAGCAAGACTGAGATCACATGTGAGGACTCAGATCACAGTTCAGAAAGACACAAGAATTGGTGGCAAACATTTCAGTCTTCTGGATTTCGAATTGTGGATTGCGTTTTAAATTCAGCTTTAAAATAAAAAGTTAAACTAATTGCTTTCCTATAGGATTTATCCGAAGTAGGCAATAGTTTCAAATGGTCCCAAAATCAAAGCAGTATAACTATATTTACATTCAGGGGTTCGATTTCTGCCAATTCCTATGACCCTTTTCTCCCCTGCCTCGTAGTTAATCACCTTATTAGTTTCTGTATTTCTGTTTAATTATGCAGATACCACCAAATACGCATATGCAACTTTACCTCACCCCCTATTTTAAAAAATTAAGTTCTAGGGTGCATGTGTACACCATGCAGGTTTTCTACATAGGTGTACAAGTGCCATGTTGGTTTGCTGCACGTATCAACTTGTCTTTACACCAGGCATTTCTCCCAATGCTATCCCTCCCGCAGCCCCCCACCCCCTGACAGGCCCCCAGTGTGTGATGTGTCCATGTGTTCTCATTGTTCAGTTCCCACCTATGAGTGAGAACATGCAGTGTTTGGCTTTTTTGTCCTTGTGATAGTTTGCTGAGAATGAAGGTTTCCAGCTTCATCCATGTCCCTGAAAAGGACATTAACTCATCCTTTTTATGGCTGCATAGTATTCCATGCATTTCACCCCTTATACAAAGTAAAACAGGCTGTAGACACTTGCTTTTTTCATTTAGTAATATATTTTTGAGATTTTTTTGTCAGCACACAGAAAGGCTTCCCAGCATTTTTACTACTGCATAGTATTTCGTTGTACTGCTGTACCATAGTTTATTTCATCAGTTTCTCCATTGATGGGCATTTATGTGTAGATTTAAGTCCTTTTCTCTTACAAACAGTACTGCAATGAAGACTTTTTTCTGTGGAATTAAAATTCATCTCAATGTCAAAAAAATCAGGTACATTTATTATCAACTTAATAGCCAGTATGAAACATTTTATCTTTGTGAGAAATTTTGCACAATACATTATTAGATAAAATTATTGTGTGTATGGAATATTTCCTTTACATTATGCCAAAGATAAAAATAGGTTAGAATATATCTGTGTACTTTTATATAAATAATTTTGAAAGCATCTGTCAGATTTTTTTTTTTTTTTACAACTTTACTACTTAGTATCCATATGTCATTTTTTTAAAGCAGTTGGATTTTTGTTAGTAATTCCCAATGAGGGTATACATTTTCTAACTGGCATTTTTTGCTCTCAACACCGAATTTTTCCAGTTTCTTTGTCATTCTTTTTGGAGGACTGTATAGAGATGTATCTTCAGGAAGTAGTTAAGGGAGTTATGTATATGAAGAACAAATCAAAGCAAATAATGTGAATTACAAGAAATTTTTTGTTTGTTTTAATGACCAAGGTCTTTACTTTCAGTAATGACAAAGTTGCTTATTGCAGACCAGCCTCCATTGAGAATAACCAGGAAAATTGAACAAAATATTTTAAAAACTATGTTTGGACTTTGTATTCTGGACAGATGGAATAGATGTATTTCTCTGTATTCTTCCTGCTGGTCACGTGTATAAAACAAACGTAAAATGAATCTGAAAGGTGGAGAGAAGCAGCGGGCTGGTTAGGGGCCTTGAGATCTCAGGAATGCCACAGCCCAGACCCTGGGTTTTCTCTTTGCTCGTATATCCCAGTCTTGGGCTGAAGAAGTCAGCAAACTGGAAATGCCTATTAGACACGGCCAAAATTTCCCCCAAACGTCTGTTCTTTTTAGCAAAAGGACCAAGAGAAAAAAAAAAAAAGGGCAAACTCAAGACAGAAAACTGTAAAGCAGGAACTTCTCTACTCCAACTGCACACTACGAAAACAAACTAACAACAACAACAAACCCACAGCGTTCCCTCCTCCTTAATCCTTGCTGAGGCATTATTAGAGAAGGCCAAGTGAGGAGCTGGAACTTTCATCACTGTGGGGTGGTAATGAAGCACTCCTCCAGCTCCCCACTGTGTGGCATCAGAAGAGGCCTGATGGAGAGTCAGGACATTTTTGCACACCCAGCAATAACAGGGTCTTCTTACCAAAGTGTGGGTGAAAGCTACACGGGCAGTAGTAATCGTGCATGCCTGATACCAACCAAGGTGGTATCAGGAGAGACCCAGAAAGGAGCTGGAATTCTCGCTGCTGCCTAGCAATGCAGAGGTGCTGCTTTCCCTTAGGTGTCATGGAGGTAACTTGACGTTCAACCCCACCTTGCAGTGTCCCTTTCTCTATACCAGAATGGTAATAAAGAAGGCCTGCTAAATAGATGATTTAAATACGATCCAGAGTCTCATAAATTAATATCCAAAATGTCCAAAATAGAATTTAAAATCACTGCTTATACCAGCAACTGGGAAAATCTCAACTTGAGGGAAAAATTCGATCAACACACGCCAATACTAAGATGACACAGTTGTTAGAATTCTCTGACAGTGATTTTCTGACAGCCATCATGAAAATGTTTCAATGAGCAATTACAAGCATGATTTTTATTTATTTTATTTTATTTTACTTTATTTTATTTTATTTTTATTTTATTATATTATTTGGAGACAGGGTCTCGCTCTGTCGCCAGGCTGCAGTGCAATGGCTCAATTTCGGCTCACTGCATCCTGCGCCTCCTGGGTTCAAGCGATTCTTCTTCCTCAGCCTCCTGAGTAGTGTTTGTATTTTTAGTATTTTTGTATTTTTAGTAGAGATGCCCAGCTAATTTTTGTATTTTTAGTGGAGACGGGGTTTCGCCATCTTGGCCAGGATGGTCTCGATCTCTTGACCTTGTGATCCTCCTGCCTAGGCCTCCCAAAGTGCTGGGATTACAGGCGTGAGCCACCACGCCCGGCCACAAGCATGATTTTAAAAAATGAAAAAACAGAAACTCTTAGCAAAAAATTGAAGGTATTAAGAAACAAATGGAAATGTTAGAACTGAAAAATAGAACAACCAAAATGTAAAACTCAGTAGACAGGTTTTTAGGATGCTAGTGGACCCTGGATATGGGCCATTAGCAGTCTACCAAAAATTATAAATTCTGAAATGTAAGGTACTTCAGTGGGCTAGATACCCTAGAAGCCCCTGTCCCCAGAGACAAAATGGAAGGGACAGAAGAAAAAATCAGTGAACTTGAAGATAAAACAAATAGAAATCACCAAATCTGAATAACAAAGAGTAGACTGGGGGAAACAAGTGAACAGAGCTTCACGATTTGTGGGACTACAATAAAATATTTAACAATTGTATCTTGGAAGAAGAGGAGAAAGATGGGAAGCCTTGAAAACGTATTCAAAGAAATAATTTGGTAAGAAATTTCCCAAATTTGGTCACAGGCATAAACCCACACATGACAGAAACTGAGCAAATCCCAAACAGTATAAATCCAAAGAAGTCCACAGCAAAACACATCACAGTAAAAGTTTTGAACACTAAATACAAAAAAAAAAAAAAATCTTGAAAGAAGCAAAAGATAAATGACATGTTACCAAATTTGGCCAAAGGCATAGACCCACCGATGCCAGAAACTTAGCAAATCCCAAAAGGCATAAATCCAAAGAAGTCCACAACAAGATACATCATAGTAAAATTTTTGAACACTAAATACCAAAAAAAAAAAAAAAAAAATCTTGAAAGAAGCAAAAGATAAATGACTTGTTACCTGTAAGGGAAGAACGGCTGGGCATGGTGGCTCATGCCTGTAATCCCATCACTTTGGAAGGCAGAGGCAGGTGGATCACCTGAGGTCAGGAGTTCGAGACCAGACTGCCCAACAGGGTGAAACTCTGTGTCTAGTAAAAATATAAAACATCAGCCGGGCATGGTGGCAGGCACCTGTAATCCCGTTTGGAGGGTGAGGCAGGAGAATTGCTTGAACCCGGGAGGTGAAGGTTGCAGCAAGCCTAGGTCACACCACTGCACTCCAGCCTGGGTGACAAGAGCAAAATTCCGTCTAAAAACAACAACAGCAATAACAACAACAAAAACACCTATAAGGGAAGAACCATTTGAATCACAGATTTTTCATCAGAAATCATGGAGGCCAGAAGGAAGTGGCATGA
The DNA here is from genome assembly GCF_000951035.1 of Colobus angolensis palliatus. Taxonomy (NCBI): domain Eukaryota; kingdom Metazoa; phylum Chordata; class Mammalia; order Primates; family Cercopithecidae; genus Colobus; species Colobus angolensis. The sequence continues at coordinate 22,598,011 of NW_012116265.1, read as the reverse complement.
TAATTTTCCAAGAGATAGAAGAAAAGAACTGTCAACCCAGAATTCTATGTTCAGGGAGAATATCCTTCAGGAATGAAATTGAGATATTCTCAGATAAAGGAAAATTAAGAGAACTTGTTACCAGTGGGCCTACCCTTAAAAAGTAGCTATCTAAACAGAAAGGAAGTGATAGAAGAAGGGATCTTGGGAGGGCACAGTGGCTCACACCTGTAATCCCAGCACTTTGGGATGCCGAGGCAGGTGTGTCACCTGATGTCAGGAGTTCGAAATGAGCCTGGCTAACATGGTGAAACCCCGTCTCTACTAAAAATACAAAAAATTAGCCAGGTGTGGTGGTAGGCACCTATAATCCCAGGTACTCAGGAGGCTGAGGCAAGATAATCGCTTGAACCCAGGAGGTGGATGTTGCAATGAGCTGAGATCATGCCATTGCACTCCAGCCTGGGCAACAAAAGTGAAACTCCATCTCAAAAAAAAAAAAGGGGGGGGCGATCCTGAAACTTCAGAGAGAAGGGAAGAGTAAAAATATGGGGAAATACTTTTCTTAATGAGCTTCCTAAATTATTTTGCCATTTGAAGCAAACGCTATAACAATGTCAAATGTACTTTTCAAACATGTACAAAATTTTTAAAATGTAAGTGTTTTATACATGGGGAAGAGTAAAGAGAGTAAAGAGAGGTAAAGTTTCTACACTTCACTTCAATTGGTAAAATGATGCATGTGGATATCAGCTATATAGATAAAGATATATATAGTAATACATAGAGCAATCACTAAAAAAACTTAAGTTCTAAGAGATACATTCAAAAGCACTGTAGATAAATCAGAAAGGAATTCTAAAGAGCACTCAAGTAATTCTCAGAAAGAGATAAAGAAAATAAATGAAAAATAAGATAAAATGACAGACTTAAACTCTAATGCAGAAATTAGTTCATTAAAAGCAAAAGATCTAAATATACCAGTTAAAGGACAGAGATTGGCAGAGTGGATTTTGAAAAGCATTATCCAGTTATATAAACTATAGAGTTACTTGAAATATAAGTAGTTGAAAGGAAAGAATGGAAAAAGATATACCATGCAAACGTGAATCAAAGGAAAGCTATGGTGGCTTAATAATGTCAGATAAATTAGACTTCAGAGCAAAGAAAATTAACAGACTGAAAGGGTCATTACATAATGATGAAGAAGTCAATCCACCAAGAAGACAGCAATCCTAAATATATATGCATCAAACAGAGCTGCAAATGTGAAGGAAAAAAACTGATGAAACTAAAAGGAGAAATAGGTAAATACACAATTACAGTTGGTGATTTTAACACCTCTCCTTCCACAATGGAAAGGAAAACTAGACAGAAAATCAGCAAAGACATAGAACTTCGACATCAACCGATAGGATCTAATTGACATAAAGCAGTTTACTCACAACAGCAGAATACATGTTCTTTTCAGTTGCACATGGAATGTATGCCAAGATAGACATCCTGTCCCATGAAGTAAACATCCTCAAATTTAAAAGAAGTGAAATAACAAAGTATGTTTTCTAATCAAAATGGAATCAAACTAGAAATAACAGAAACATAATGGAAAAATCTCTAAGCACTTGGAAACTAAAAAACAGATTTCTGAGTAACCAATGGGTCAAAGAAAACACTTCAAGGGAAATGAAAAATGTATGTAAACTGAATGGGAAGGAAAAGACAACATATGAAATATTGCGGAATACAATTAAAGCAGGCTGAGGTGGAAATTCACAGTACTAAACGCTGCATTAGAAAAGGCAAAACATCTCAAACCAGTAATCTAAGCTCATAACCTTATGTAATTAGAAAGAGAAGAGCAAAATAAACCCAAAGCAACTCGAAAGATGGAAATGGTATAGATCAGAAGTCAATGAAATTGAAAATAGAAAAACATTAGAAGAAATTAATGAAACAAAATGCTAGATCTGGCCGAGTGTGGTGGTTCACTTTGGGAGGTCAAGGTGGGCAGATGACTTGCAATCAGGTGGGTGGATCACTTGAGACCAGCCCAGCCAACATGCTAAAACCACGACTCTACTAAAAATACAAAAATTAGCCGGGCATGGTAGTGCGCACCTGTAATCCCAGCTACTCAAGAGCCTGAGGCAAGAGAATTACTTGAACTCAGGAGGCAGAGGTTGCAGTGAGCTGAGATGGCGCCACTGCACTCCAGCCTGAGTGACAGAATGAGACTCCATCTAAACAAACCAAAACAAAACAAAAAAAAGCTACATCTTTGGGGTTTTTACATTTGTTTATTTTTTCATAAAACCCAGATCCTGTGCGTGTGCACACATGCACACACGCGCGCGCGCACGCTGAATCTTTGAAATGATGATAAAATTGAAAATCCTCAGGCCGGGCGCGGTGACTCACGCCTGTAATACTAGCACTTTGGGAGTCCTAGACGGGCAGATCATGAGTTCAGGAGATCAAGACAATCTGGGCTTAACACGGTGAAACTCTGTCTCTACTAAAAATACAAAAAAAAAAAAAATATTAGCCGGGCATAGTGGCGGGCGCCTGTAGTCCCAGCTTCTAACCCGGGAGGTGGAGCTGGCAGTGAGCCGAGATCGCGCCACTGCACTCCAGTCTGGGCGACTGAGCAAGACTCCGTCTCAAAAAAGAAAAGAAAAGAAAAGAAAAAATCCTCTAACAAGACTTACAAAGGAAAACAGACAATACAAATCTTGTCAACACAGTAGTTCCTCAGTATTCATGGTTTCTCTTTCTGCAGTCAACTGTGGTCTAAAAATAGGAGAGTACAATACAATAAGATATTTTGAGAGAGGGGCAGTACATTGTACATTCACTTAACTTTTATTACATTATATTGTCATAATCGTTCTATTTTATAACTAGTTGTTAATTTCTTACTATGTCTGATTTATAAATTAAACTTTATCGAGTTGGGCTCAGTGGCTCACACCTATAATCTCAGCAACTCAGGAGGCTGAGGTGGGAGGATCATTTGAGTCCAGAAGGTCGAGATTAGCCTGAGCAACATAGTGAGACACTGTCTCTACAAAACATAAAAAAAAAAAAAAAAATTTATCCAGGCTTAGTGGCTCATGTCTGTAGTTTCATCTACTCAAGAGGCTGAAGCAGAAGGATCAATTGAGTCCAGAAGTTAGAGGTTTCAGTGAGCCATGGTCAAGTCACTGTATGCTAGCCTCGTTGACAGTGAGACTTAAAAAAAAAAAAAAAAAAGAACTTTATCCTAGATTTTTAGGTAGAGGGAAAAATATAGTATATAGTTATATAGGGTTCAGTACTATCCATGGTTTCAGGCATCCACTGAAGGTCTTGGAACATATCCCTCATGAATACGGGGGTACTACTCTATCAGAAATGAAATGAGATATTACCACCAGCCCCCCCAGTAGCAACAATGTATTAAAGAAATACTGTATACAACTGAATACATATAATTGTGACAAGATGAAATGGGAGAACTCCTCAGAAAACAGCCACAACTCAGCTAACTGAAACAGTATTTGAATAGCCCCTATGATTATTGAAAAAATTGAATTCATAATTTTAAGACTCCAAAAATGAAATCTACTGGGCCAGATGGTTTTCCTGGAGAATTCTACCTAACATTTAAAGAAGAATTATCACCAGTTCTGCACAATTGCTTCCAGAAAATACAAGATAAGGAACATTTAAATTTCATGTTATGAAACCCTAATACCAAAGCCAGACAAAGGCAGGAAAAAAGAAAACAACTCACCACATCCCTCATGAATGTACATATAAAATTCCTTGAAAAAAATTAGTAAATATAATAAAGTAGAAAAAAAATCTGTAGACCATGACCTAGTTGGATTTATTCCAGAGATGCAAGGCTGATTCAGTATTGACAAATCAATTAATATAGCCCATCGTACTAACACACTAAAGAAGAAAAATCATGTGATAATATCAATTGATGCAGAAAAAGCATTTGATAAAATTTGAGCTTATTTATGATAAAAACTAGGAATACAGAGGAACTGTCTCAGCTTGATGAAGAACATTTACAAAACTTCTATAGCTTGCATTATTCTTAATGGTGAGAGACTGGAGAAGGGGAAGGATATGTGCTGTTACTATTGCTATTCAACATAGTACAAGAAGTTCTAGTCAGTGCAGTAAGGCAAGAAAAAGAAAAGGCGTGTAGATACAGCAGTGGAAAAATAGAACTCCCTATTTCAGATGACATGTTGGTCTGTGTGCAAAACCCTAAGGAATCTATGGATAAACAACCTGGAACTACAAAATGTGTTTAACAAGGTTGTATGATTCAACATCAACTTACAAAAATCAGTTAGATTTCTTTCAGTGAATATGTGAACACTGAAATTAAAATATACCATATACAATCCCTAAACAAACAAACAAAACTTGGAGCCAAACACGATAGCCTGTGCCTGTAATCCCAGATACTCAGGAAGCAGAGAGATCATTTGAACCTAGTAGTTCAAGACAAGCCCAGGCAACACAGTGAGATGCCATCTAAAAACATAAAAGCTTGGGCATGCATCCTAACAAAACATGAATAGGACTTGTATTTTGGTAACTACAAAACCCTGATGAAAGAATCAGAACCCTAATGCTGGGCATGATGGCTCACTTCTGTAATCCTCGTGTTTTGACAGGCCAAGGAAGGAGGATTGCTTGAACCCAGTAGTTCAAGACCAGCCTGGGCAGCATAGTGAGATCCTGTTTCTATAAAAAAATTTTAAAAACTTAACCGGGCATGGTGGTGTGCATTTGTAGCTCCAGCTACTCAGGATGCTGAGCTGAGACAGGAGGATCGCTTGAGCCCAGGATTTCAAGAATGCCAGAAGCTGTGATCATCCGACTACACTCTAGCCTGGGTGACAGATTAAGTCCTGTCTCTAAAGAAACCAGAGCTAAATAAATGGAGAGGCATACTATATTTACAAATGGAGAGAGTCAACATACATTAATCATGTCAGTTTTCTCCAAATTGATACAAAGTTTAACTTCTTAATGTTTACCAAAATTCCAGCAAGGTTTTTTTGTAGTTATAGACAAGATTATTCTAAAGTTTACGTGAAAAAACAAAGGAACTAGAATACCTAAAACAATCTGAGAAAGAGGAATTAATGTGGTAGAAATTATTCTATCTGAATTTGAGACATGTTATATAGCTCCAGTAGTCAAGACTGTGTGGCACTGCTGGAATGATAGACAAATGGATCGGTGGAACAGAATAGAGAAACCAGAAATAGCCCCACACAAATATATCTAGCTCATTTTTGGCATAGGTGTAAAAGCAATTCAGTAGAGAAAGGATAGGCTTTTGCAACAGTGTTGGGACAACTGGACATTCATAAACAAAATAATGAACCTTGACTTTTTTTAGGGTTTTTTTTTTTTTTTTTTTGAGACTGAGTCTTGCTCTATTGCCCAGGCTGGAGTGCAGTGGCGTGATCTTGGCTCACTGCAGCCTCTGCCTCCCAGATGCAAGCGATTCTCTAGCCTCAGTCTCCCGAGTAGCTGGAATTACAGGTGCATACCACCACACCCGGCTAATTTTTGTATTTTTAGTAGAGATGGGGTTTCACCATGTTGGTCAAGCTGGTCTCAAACTCCTGATCTCAAGTGATCTGCCTGCCTCAGCCTCCCAAAGTGCTGGGATTACAAGTGTGAGCCACCAGGCCCCCAGCCTAAACCTTGACTTTTAAGCATCAAAAATTAAAATTAATTCAAAAGGATCATAGGTTGAAATCTACAAGTATTAAATTTTTTTGAGAAAACCATAGGAGAAAATCTTTGAGACCTTGAGCTTGGTTAAGAATTCTTAGATGTGGCACTAAGTGCTTGATCTAGAAAGAAAAAAAAAATTGAGAAATTGTTGTCTATCAAGATTAACAGTATCTTACAGTGCTTTTTCCCTTAGACATTTGCTGATAGGTTAAGAATCTTGAGGCTTTTACATCTAGCATAAAACAGCAGATAAAAAGGAGACAGATCAGAGCTTTCAGTCATCAGATCAAATCAGAACTTTTATATAGTGCTTTGGAGGTTACAAATTGAATTCAAGGCTTACTGGAGAACTGAGATCTGTAAAACAATTGTATTGAAATTCGTTTTTTTTGTTTGTTTGTTTTCCTTTGGGACAGAGTCTCACCCTATTGCCCAGGCTGGAGTGCAGTGGTGTGATCTCGGCTCACTGCAACCTCCGCCTCCTGAGTTTAAGTGATTCTTGTGCCTTAGCCTCCCAAGTAGCTGGGATTACAAGCATGTGCCCCCATGCCCGGCTAATTTTTGTATTTTTAGTAGAAACGGGGTTTCACTGTGTTGGCCAGGCTGGTCTTGAACTCCTGACCTCAAGTGATTCACCTGCCTTGGCCTTCCAAAGTGCTGGGATTACAGGCGTGAGCCACTACACCCAGCCTATATTGAAACTCTAAAACTAAAAATCCCCTAAAGTTAGATTCATGTAGAAGTAGCTACATTTAAGAACATATTGGACACAGTAGAAGAGAGAGAATTGATGAAGACCGATTACCAGAAAAATTTTTAACTAAAGAATGGAGACAAGAAAACATAGAAAAATACAGAAAAATGTCTGAAAGGAATGTGGGTAACAGCAAAATATATATATGATTGGATTTTCAGAAGAAGAGATATTTGTGCATTATTTGGGAATAAAAGCAGTGTTTGAGGAAATGCTGGTAGGGATTTCCAGAACTGATGAAAAGCATGCATTAAGATAGAAACAAGGAGCTCTGTCCACCCTAAGCAAGATAATATAAAAAGAAAAAAATCAAATGTAGGCTTATAGTAAAAATTGCTGAAAATAAAAGAAAAAGAGAAAAATCTTTAAAAATAGCCAGAAGGAAAAATACCTTTAAAGAACAACAAGACTGTTGAACATTTGCTGGGCTGTAAAGCCTAAAGAAAAAGTAGAGGCTGTGCACGGTGGCTCACGCCTGTAATCCCAGAGCTTTGGGAGGCTGAGGCGAGCTGATCACAGGGTCAGGAGATCGAGACCATCCTGGCTAACACGGTGAAACCCCGTCTCTACTAAAAACACAAAAGAATTAGCCGGACATGGTGGCGGGTGCCTGTAGTACCAGCTACTTGGGAGGCTGAGGCAGGAGAATGGCGTGCACCCAGATGCGGAGCTTACAGTATGCCGAGATTGAGCCGCTGCACTCCATCCAGCCTGGGTGACAGAGCGAGACTCCATCTAAAAATAAATAAATAAAGTAGAAGCCAGAAGACATTTCTAAAGTGCCGAAAGAGTAACCCTCACAATGAATTTTACACCAAAAAAAATTCTTTAAAATGTAGGCAAAACTAATTTATAGTAAAAAAAAAAAAAAAGAAAAAAGAAAATTAGGACAGTGGTTGCCTGAAGCAGTTAGAAGATGCAGGAATGGACTGCAAAGAGGAACCAGGAGCTATTGGGGTAATGGAAATGTTCTGTATTTTGATTGTGTTGGAGGTTTGTCAGAAGTTATTAAATTATACAGCTTGCATTTACCCTTCAGAAATCATACATTAATAAAGTTGATTTAAAAACTGAAGGCAAATTTCTGCATCTTGCTAAGATTTAGTAAGAGGGACTGCATTTAACCTTCCACCTGAAACAAAAACTAGACAAAACAGTGAAACAGTAGTTTTTATAATGTTGAACATCGGGCATTGAAGGACATTGATTGCCTGGGAGGTGGGAAACAAATGAGGTGTACCCTAAGATTGCACCAGCTTTCTGCCTAAAGAGAGTTTCCAGGCTACAGTACAGGCAGAGGGTACCCAGCTGAAGGCCAGAGGCCTCCCTGATTGAGATTGAGATGTGAGTCCAGGGAGGCTAGAATTCACAGAGCACAGACTATCAGGGAGGAGAGAGCCATAAACAGTCTACTTCTAGTGCGAATAGTTTCAACTCCTGCAAACCAGACTGGAAAACTTTATAATTGACATGGCATTGAGTAGAGCCTCAGAACGATTTTGCCTCAATAGTGAGGCAGAATTATCTTTAGACTAAACACTGCTCTCTTGCAACCAAGAGTTTAAAAGCAAGAACTAAAAGGCTCAAACTTCTGCCAAGTAATGTAACTATGAATCCAGAACAAAGTCAAGAATACTTTATAAGAATACAGCAATATCCAGCACCCAACAAGGTAGTATTCATAACGTCTGACAAACAATCATTTAATTAAAAACTACAAGGCAGGAGCATATGACCTGTAGTAGGGGAGGGGATAAAATAAACAATTAAAACCACAAAAATGACTTTGATGTCTTTCTAATGTTCAGGTAGCAGGAAGAAAGATTGAACATTTTTTTTTTTTTTGAGATGGAGTCTTGCTCTGTGGCCCAGGCTGGAGTGCAGTGGCCGGATCTCAGCTCACTGCAAGCTCCGCCTCCCGGGTTTACGCCATTCTCCTGCCTCAGCCTCCCGAGTAGCTGGGACTACAGGCGCCCGCCACCTCGCCCGGCTAGTTTTTCGTATTTTTTAGTAGAGACGGGGTTTCACCGTGTTAGCCAGGATGGTCTTGATCTCCTGACCTCGTGATCCGCCCGTCTTGGCCTCCCAAAGTGCTGGGATTACAGGCTTGAGCCACCGCGCCCGGCCAAGATTGAACATATTAAGTACAAATCTGGAAAAAGAAAAGTTTTATATTTATAGATATGAAAGCTATAATATCTGAGTTGAAAAATACACTGGATAGAATTAACAGCAGATTAGACATTGTGGAAGAAAGAATTAGTGAATTTGATGACATAGCAATAGAAACAATTGCAAAAAAAAGAAAAAAAAAAAACAACATCAATGTGCTGTGAGACAACTTCACCTGACCTAATATTCATATAATTGGAGACCCCAGAGGAGTTAGGAACCTAAGTAGTTGAGGAAATAATAGTTCTAGATTTTCCGCATATGATGCAAGCAGACCCAAGAAACTCAGTGAGCCCTAAGAATAAGAAACATGCAGAAAATGGCACCAACACACATCATAATCAAATTGTTTCAAGCCAGTGATAAAGAGAAAATCTTAAAAGCAGCCAAAGGGAAAAAAATGTTGATTTTCAGAAGAAAGGTTATCAAAATAGGAAAAGTTAGATGATTTTTTTAGTCATTAGAGAAAGCCAAAAGAAAGCATAGCAATAGTTCTCAGATGTTTACGTCTCAGAGTCCCTTCACCCTTTTAAAAGTTAAAGATCCCAAAGAGCATTTGTTCATGAGACTTTTTTTGTGTGTTTATCACATTACAATGAAAACAAATTAAAAAATGTTATTTTTACATGTTAATTACATGTTTATTTAAGTAACATGTTTGTGAAAAAAGTTTTCTAAAATGAAAAACTAGTGCAAAGAAAGTATTGTTTTTGCAGGTCTCTTTAATGTCTGGCTTAATAGAAGGCAGTTGGACTCACATATGTGCATCTGCTGTCAGTCTGTTGCAATATGTTGTTTTGGTTGGAGTAGATGAAGAAAATCTGGCCTCACAGAGTTTATGTACTTGGAAAAAGAAGGACTTTCATATGGCCCTTTTAGATAATTGTGGATATTTTCCTTTGATATAACACCAAAACTCAACAAATGGTAGTTTTGTGTGTGTGTATGTGGTTTTTTTTTGTTTGTTTTTTTGTTTTTTGTTTTTTTATTTTTCTTCTTTTTTTGAAACGGAGTCTCACTCTGTCACCCAGGCTGCAGTGCAGTGGCGCGATCTCGGCTCACTGCAACCTCCACCTCCCGGGTTCAAGTGATTCTCATGCCTTGGCCTCCTGAGTAGCTGGGATTACAGGCGCTCGCCACCATGCCCAGCTAATTTTTGGATTTTTAGTAGAGATGGAGTTTCACCATGTTGATCAGGCTGGTCTCAAACTCTTGACCTTGTGATCTGCCCACCTCAGTCTTCCAAAGTGCTGGGATTACAGGCGTGAGCCACCGTGCCCGGCCAACAAATGGTAGTTTCTTAAAGGTTAATAGCAATGTGGAATCTAAACTCATGAGTGTATTCTGTTAAATTAAAAATTCATTGACTTTCATGCACTTTGAATGAATCTTTCTTTTCTTTTCTTTTCTTTTTTTTTTGAGACAGGGTTGCACTCTATTGCCCAGGCTGGAGTGCAGTGGCACAATCATGCAATCATGGCTGACTATAGCCTTGACCTCTTGGGCTTAAGCCATCCTCCCACCTTAGCTTCCAAGTCCTGGGACTACAAGCACATGCCACCATACCCACCTAAGTTTTTCTTAATTTTACAGAGACAGGTGTTGCCCTGGCTGGTCTTGAAGTCCTGGCCTCAAGTGATCCTCCCATCTTGGCCTCCCAAAATGCTAGGATTTATGGGCATGAACCACCATGCCTGGCCTTGAATGAATCTTTTACTCATGCATGATTTTGTAATTTCATGCAGCAGTCATTTGGAAAAATTGGTTCTCTTATGAAGATTTTGTTAGTATTTGCTTAGTTTACAATAATGAAAATATTCCATTGATCTTATTAGAAAAAGAGTTAAGTGTTGGGAAGCTCTCAAGCTCATGGTGATAGCAATAAGTTTCTAAAAATTTAAGTTTTGCTTTAGAGCTTAAATTCTATTATTGTCAGAAAATATTGTCAGTTGTTTTTCCTGAAGTAACAGGCTCCCGTTTATAGTTTCAAGACAATATCTCCCAAATACACAAGCCTGCATAACTATAGTTCGTCTCTTGTTTGTTCTTTCATATGAAAATAGTGATTTTAGTTAGGCTTTTATTGCTGCTATAACAAATTATTCCTAAATCAGTGCCTTAAAACAACATAGATTTGTTATTTTACAGTTCTGTAAGTTAGAAATTCAATATTGGTGTCACTGGGCTAAAATCATGGTGTTGATAGGGCTGTGTCCTTTCCAGGGGCTCTACGGGTAATCTGTTTGACCTTTTCAACTTCTGTGGCTGCCCATGTGCCTTGGCTCGTGACCCTTCCTCCATCTCCAAAGCCAGCAGTGTTGCATCCCTCTGACCCTGCCTCCATTGTCTTTTCTCTTTTGTCTCCGTTGTCTTTTTCTGATGATCATCTTGTCTTCCTCTTCTACTTTTAAGGATCTTTCAGTCATTGGACCCATCTGGATAATAAAGGCTACTCTCCCCATCTGTTAATTAGCAATCTTTAGTCCATCTGTAATCTGAGCTCCCCTTTACCATTAACATTACATATTCACAGGATCTAGGGATTAGGAAGTAGGTAGGTTTGAGGAGAAATTACTCTGCCTACCAGTCTTCTATGAAAAAGACTCAAAGTTCATCTTGCAACTCAGTTGAACGAATGCTTTTCCTTGAGAAATGTATCATAAAGCACTTCAGTAGGCAACAGATGCTTTATACGTGCGCTCCATTTCATCACATGGAATATTAAAAAGCATATGCTCAAGTTTCTAGATTTAATACAAGTTAATATTTTACTGCTTCATCAAGGAAATTCTTAATTGCATTTTTATTTGGGGAAGGGGCAGGTGTATAGCAGAGAAAAAGAATACAAGGAGTGCTGGTATAGTTTGGAGCCACTGCTTGATTCATGCTAGAGTGCCAGCAGTTTGACTCACCATGAGTGCATATGTCCATGGAAAATACCAGATTGACTCTTAATAGTGTTTTGAAGATAGTTTTGATGTCATGATCCATCACTCCCCACAAGAAGGTTCTCAGAGATGCTCAAGAGTTCACTGTCCACACTTCAAGAACTGTTTCACAATGAAATACCTCATAGTGACTATTTTAAATTTCTAAATTTAGTTAGGCAATAGTAGAGGTTTCATAAGAATGTAAGAATTGGGTTGTTCTCATGGTTTGTGCTATCCCAGTGGCCGCCTTCTGGCCATGATACCAGGGAAGATGGGGTAAAATGCAAAACTTCTGAAGAAGACTCTGAGAACTTGATTATTCACATCTCTTTCTTCTGGTACAGGACTGTGACTTTATCGTCCATCTTTCCAGGAAGTTATGGCTGTTTAAGTCAGATTGCAGTGTCTGTTTTTAACTCTGTGTTAAAATGCCTACTTTATGAGAGGAAGAGCAAATGTATGTACTGTTGGTTCCCAGCTGTGGAAGCTCACATCACTTTTAGTAGGTGTTGAAAGACCCCTTTACTTTGTTGAGATTCAAGACCTTCATCTCAAATATAACCTTTGTCCTGTTAGACTGACCACCATCACTTTTGTGTGTGCAAACATTTAATGAGTGCCCAACACTTCCCTCAGTGCTCCATAGGAACAGCTGATCTGCAGACATGAATTATAGCACCATTGCTAAATGACCCAGAGGTTATCCAAAGCAAAATGCTCAACTGTGGATAACCTAGCCTGTTCCTAGGAGGGCTTCTGGCGTCATCGTAACTTTATTTTGATCATTACCTTAAAGTATTGTATTGTAGATCCATAAGTCCAGGTAGGTATGTTTGTGTTTGTGTGTTTCTCAGACAATAAATGCTGTTTTATATAACCTCAAAACAATCCAAAATCCCCACATCATGGCTTTACAACTCCATGTACTCCTTCTCTTAGAAAGTTCCTGATTACATTTACTTAACTTCTCCTTGTCAACATCTCATTCTGTCTGGGAGCATGGCTGCTAAGGACTGTAGGAGCCTGAGTTCAGAGAATGCTACCTACCTTTCATCTAATTGGAGTAGAAATCAAGATACAGTCATATTGTCACCTTTGAGGATACAGCAAGTGACATTTGGCATGGTTTCAAACCAGAGGAAATTCGACATTCTTAGGAATTTCCTAATCCTCTTAAAGGATCATTCCTTTCACAACTGGCAAAACCAGTTTGTTCTGTCAGCAGGTGGAGCTCACTAGGGTATATAATTCAATCAAAGGAGGCACATTGTCCTGTCCTTGAATTCTACTTGTCCACTACTTTGGGGGAAGTTTTCTTACCTTCTTTCTGCAGGTAACTTTTTTTTTTTTTTTTAAATAAAAGAATCCTTTTGAGTGTGGCACAATGAAATCTTAGGCCTCTATCTAAGAAGTTTTAAGTAGACACCCATAAATTCAGTGTCACTGTAATGCTTTCCATTAGTCAGGGTGACTTTTATTTTACACTGTTGCAAGCAAAGGCTGTTCTGGGAGGCATAGCCAGACAACATGTAACTTAAAGCCCCTTTCTGTCTACAGATTGCTTGATCTTTTTGTTCTCCCTGGAGGCAGAGAGTCAGGTAATGTTCAGTCCTGGAATCTGGCTGTATTAAGGACTTCTTTTGTAATAGACATTGAGACTATCTCTCCCTTTTTATTTGTTGAGACCTAATAGGGTACTTAGCTCAATTCTAAAGCCAAGATGAAACCTCTACCTGTGGGAGCATTTCCCTCTAAGCATTAGCCACATTCAGCCACTAGAAGCAGGCCAGATGAGAAAGGGGTTAAATGTCAGTAGTGTGCAGCAAGTTTTACCCTGATTTTTTTTCTTATGTGTGCTATACAAAAATGAACTAAGTCCCGAATGTGTTCCTGTTCATAATCAAGGTAGCAGTAGGTCAGGTTGTATGCTATTTTAAAAATATTCCAGGCCAGGCACAGTGGCTCATGCCTTTAATCCCAGCACTTTGGGAGGCCGAGGCAGGTGGATCACCTGAGGTCAGGAGTTCGAGACCAGCCTGACCAACATGGTGAAACCTCATCTCTACTAAAAATACAAAAATTAGCCAGGGCTGGTGGTGCATGCCTGTAATCCCATCTACTTGGGAGGCTGAGGAGGGAGAATCTCTTGAACTTGAGGCGGAGGTTGCAGTGAGCCAAGATCGTGCCATTGCAGTCCCGCCTGGTCAACAAGAGCGAAGCAAAACTCCATCTCAAAAATATATATATATATATAATCCAGTATTCGTATATCCAGTTATTTACAAGTTTCAGACTTGGAACCTTACCTTCCTCCCACCAGTGCAGGTAAAATAGAGTCAGGTCGATAGGATCATGGAACTCCAGGAACTCTCCTGTCTATGCACAATGCAAAGGCTGTTGAGCTTTCTTCTCAGCTAAGCAAGGTGCAGGGGAGGGAGACAAAGCAAGCAAAGGTTTTGTTTGTTTGTTCATTTGTTTTTTCCCCTATGACATTTTTTTGTTATCACGATGTGAACCATTTGGCTTGGAAAGCTGAAAATGGTAGTTAAGGTTCATAGTCCCTTAATATAAAGTGGCAGGGCTGGCTGTGTTTTAGAATTCAGGAATTTTCAGATTTTAGAGGGATAATAAAATGTATGACCCATATAGTCATAGTCCCAATGAGATCTGGGGCAGTATCCCACAATCAGTTATGCAGGGGAAATACGAATATTCACACAAAGATGAATAAATTAAAAGTACTAGTGTCAGCCCCATATCAAGTTTTGCTGCCAAATGTGTTTGCCTAAATTTGGTTTCTACCTTTAAACTTCAGAATTGCAAATAAGAAGTTGTAGACATATGTTGCAGTGGTAGAAATAGAGCAAGACAAACCTGGTTGAGTCCTGGTGATAGTTAGTGGAGCTGAGTCACAGAACTGACAGTTCGTTATCTTGTGTCTCTCCCTACTGTACTAGTTCCTCTGTCTTCCATTCTCTGATCTCTTAGCTCATCTGTCAAACAGGGGTAATATTTGCCTTGTGGGCTATTGTGAGAGTAAGAATTTAATGTATGTTAAACACTGCACATAGTGCTTGGCATATGGTAGATATTCAATAAATGTTAGCTATTAAAATTTCACCTCTTCTCTTCCCCCTTTTATTAGATAAAACCTTACTGATGTGGTGGTTGTAATGACACTCTGGAAATAGGATAAAGTGATAAGAATTGTCCCAATGTCATTGGAGAAATCAAGGTCCAATTTTTTTTTTTTTGGAGACAGTTTTGCTCTGTTGTCCATCCTGGAGTGTGTGGCACAGTCATGACTCACTGCAGCATCAATCTCCCAGACTCAAATGATCCTCCCATCTCAGCCTCCCAAGTAGCTGGGACTACAAGTGTGCACCACCACACCTGGTTATTTTTTGTATATTTTGTGGAGACAGGATTTTGTCATGTTGCCCAGGCTTGTCTTGAACTCCTAGGTTCAAGTGATCTGCCCCCCTCAGCCTCCCAAAGTGCTGAGATTACAGGCATTAGCCACTGTGCCCAGCCCAAAGTATACATTTTTATGTTGAAAACTCATTGCTTGTTAAATGATGAGTAACACCTTAAAATTTGTTTGCAAAATGACAGGACTTTTCAATGATGAATAAATGTTTTGATTAATGTTATATGTAAATCTCTTAATCCTTCATTTTAACTGCATTTGAGGAAGAAATATTTGCCATGAACTGATTTGCCATTATGAGGCCTCTTTTAAAGTTTCTCTGCAGACACTCATCTTTAGAAAACTATTTGAAAGGGAAGTTGCTCTAAGTGCAGTATTGATGGTAGTAGTGCTGTCACAAAGACATAAGCAAGGTTTATAATTTAATATATTGGGAAAAGGGTATTGGGAGATAAGTCTTTTCTAATTTTACAAAAAAATACTGCAAAAATATTAGTGGACCTTTTAGTGCAAAACAGTTTATTTTAAAATATGTTTTATAAAGTAGACCTCTGCTTTTAAATTTGTAAAGGCCTCCCTTTTAAAAGGGGGGACACCATAAAAAAAGACTTGCCTTTAGTTATCAGGATTTTTTAAAATAACCTCATTTTGTACTTTGTAATTGATTAATAGAAATTTCCTATAGTACCAACAGGTCTGTTCTAATGATGCATGATCTTTACATACAGGAAATTTTCATTTATTGGCCTTTTCTCAATTCATGGAGTTTATAGATACTTGCTCTACTTTATTTTTGGATCAAAGATGGAAAACACAGAAGGATTTCAAGAGAAGAAAGATGTTAGCTATTTTTTGGACATGTGCCCTATAGGACCTTTTAGCATTTGAGTGGGACAGAGTGGATCTGCCTATATTTATATGCATTGTATTACCTGCCTTCACAGCTGAACTACCAGCAGAAAGTAGGCATCATGTACTGCAAAGCTGGACAGAGCACTGAAGAAGAGATGTACAACAACGAGTCAGCTGGCCCAGCCTTTGAAGAATTCCTCCAACTATTGGGAGAGCGAGTTCGGCTCAAAGGATTTGAGAAGTATCGAGCACAGCTTGATACCAAAAGTAAGAAATACTTAAACCCTCCTACTAGGCTTATTTTCCTCCTGTTGTGCTATTGTGCATCTGCTAAATTATCCGTAAAACAACATTGCCATTTATTGCAGAAAACTGCTGGTGATGGGGGAGAGAAAGCCAGAGAGGGAGGATGTAGCACCAGAACAGTTGAAGATCATAACCAAAGTAGCTAGAATTAGACTCTAAAAAAATAGTGTTGTCAGAGGTGTGTGGATGAAGTGGGGCAGTGACACAGATCATGCAGAATTGCTCCTGGATAGCATTGTGTAAATTTCATTACATTTAGCCAAATGTTAGGGTGATTAAAAACTCCGGAAACTTACAACCATCTGAGTGTAAGACTGGAATTTTTGACTTCCGTTAATTCATTTCATAGTCTTCATGTTTATATATGAAATCAGCCTTTGTTTTTGTTTCTTTGTATTGTTTTTATATCTAGGATTTTTGTTTGTTTCTATTATTATTATTCACAGTCTACTTAATCTCTGAGAAAATAGACTTTTTAGCTTTGGTATTAGTTTAGCTCATAAAATGTGTTGATTAAAAGCATGATAATGAAACAGTCTGTTTAACTATGGTGCATGAACCTAAAAGGTTGTCCATGCCCAGTCCCCAAGTTGTCAGTAAAATAGTTAACATTCTCAAATGCCTATTTTGGTTAGCTGGGACTAACCAAAGAGTGTTTTGACTTTTGCTATGTGTCTGTGTGAAAACAGTTTTAAATTTTATCTTTAAATTCATCCATAGACACCTGTGACCTGTTTTTCTTTGAGAGGGTCTTTGGATTAGCACATCTGTATTTCAGTCTATAGTAATCTCTCTGATTTTCTGTACAGGAAATTAAATAAGGAGTTGAGTCATGAAAACAGAAAAGCATTCATAAACTCCACTGCAGGGAAGAATTTCCTCTTGCCATGGTTTTGCTGTTGCCAACTTGGAAACGACATGCAAGAGAGACTATGAAAACCCATAAATAGCCTAGCTGCTTAAATATTATTTTAACATTCTATACTCTGCTTGCAACTGCATAAAGATGTTAAATTTCAATATGCCCTTAAACTCTTTTTATCCAGGTATTCTGATACTCACCCTGTACAGTTCATTTATGTTGCCCCCATCTGTTGTGCTGTATAAATTATCACTACCACAAAGAATTATTGAAAGGATCTGGGAAGAGAATGTGTAATAAGCTCAGTGATACTATAAATGAATGGTCAGATTGGCAGTTGATAAGATTGTGTGTTATCTGTGATGAAGGGTGATGTCAGAAATGTATAGCTAGGGTATCGTTAAGCAACATGACTGTAAGGCAGGCAGTGGAAGTAGTAAGGCAGCGGAATACACAAAATAAGCACCTTGTGCACAGTTTGCCCAATTATCCCAACAACTGCAAAGGCTAGAGGGGGATGAGCCTGGATTAGCCAACAACCTCTTACTGTAGTTTTGGAATTATATAATACATTCAACAGGGAAAGATTCTTTTTCACTGAACTACTCTCCTTTAAGTAGTTCAACTTTATGAGGCATGTCTGACCTTTCAGGGCGTATTTCCTGAGAAGGATTCACAGAAAAGTGTCCTTTTCTGTCCTTTTAAAATGACACATTTCCTAAAATGAACGAAAAGTAGGAAAGTATTCCTACTCTGAAGCCCCAAAGAAGACAGTATGCAAAATCATCTCTTTTACTCCAAGCTTATGAATAGGGGCAAAAACTAGAGTCCATTCATCATGCCATTCAAACCTGCATTAAATAATAACAGACCACCAAAATAGGCAACAGCCAGCCTCTATACACCTCAGCTGCCTGCTACTGGGCATGACACTACTAGAGATAAGACTTCGTTCTATGTGCTGTGATGTAATCTCACCATACTTAATCTAACTTTATTTTGTGTCAAGAAACTTTGAATATAATTCTTTTTGTGAAAAAGTGCTTTTCAGAACAAATGTTCAAAGATCATTCCCACTGTAGATGTCACTTGAATCTATGGATTTGCAGTTTTTATCAAATTAAAATACTATTTGCTATTATTTCTTTATTTTTTCTGTCTTACCTCCCGTCTCTCTGAGATTCCAATTACACGTATGTTATGTCACTCACTAGTGTACCACAGGTTAGTGAGACCCTGGTTCTTTTTTTTTTCCTCCAACCTTTTTTTTCCTTCTGTGCTTCAGTTTGGATAATTTCTATTAATATATCTTAAAGCTCCTTGTGTTTTTCTTTTCTTCCATGGTGTCTTAATTCATTGTTAATCCCATCCAGTGAAATTTCCATTTAAGATACTGTATTTCAGGGCCAAATGTTGCATTTGATAATCTTTTTAAATGTCTTCTATTCTCACCTCATTAGGTTCACACTGTCCTTCACATCCCTAAACACATTTATAAGAGTTGTTTCAAAATGTTCATCTGCTAATTTCATCGCCTCTCTGATTTTCGGTTTCTTTTTTTAATGGGGTTCCTCTGCTTTGGGTTATATTTTACTTCCTCACATGTCTGGTTGTTTTTGATAAGATAATGGATGTTGTAAATGTTTCATTGTTCAGTGTCTTATTTTTGTTATCTTCTCTAAGTGTTGTTTTGTTTTGGCAGGCAGTGAAGTTGCAGAACAGCTTGATTTTTATGAGTCTTATTTTTAAGCTTCGGTAAAGCATAACTAGAGTAGCTTTTACTCTGGCTCACTTAACCCTACTACTAAGGCATGACTTTTCTTGCACCTCAGTACTTGAATATTCAATGAAGTGTCTACTGTGGCTGCTCAGAACTCTAATATCTCCCAACCCACTGTGAACTGTGAAATTATTTGACTTAAAATTCGTTGGTAGTTGTTCTTTCCCAAATATTTTGTCTTTGCTTGACTTTTGGAATTTATGGATATGTAGCTTACTATCCAATTCAAGACTCAAAGGGACCACTATTCAGATTTCTGAACCTTTCATCTGATATATCTTTCTCTTTGGTATTCTGCCTAGCAAATATCAGCCACCACAGACTTCCTGAACTCTAGTCTGTCTTGGCTTCCCCCTTCAGTACCCTGCTCTGTGTCACTGTCCCACAAGTACCTCAAGGTAGAAAACCCAGGGGTCATAGGGCTTATCTTCTGCATTCTTTTTTCTCAAGGATCACTACCCAAGGCTGCCTATTGTCCAGTGTCTGCAAATAGTTGTTTGAGGTATTATATCATTTTTTCTAGTTATTCACAATGGCATGGTGAGTGCTGTATCAAGCACTTTGTTATGGCTGGAAGCAGAAGTCCCAGATACTTTTGATATATATGCCGTCTCATTTAATTCCTACAAACCTGCTAGATACCAATTATCCCCACTTTACAGAATTGGCTTCTTTAGATTAAGTAACATGCCCATGGTTAGATAGCTAGCAAGCATTAGGGAAGTAGAACAGATCCCAGTAGTGTGGTTAATGAAGTGTTCAGAGAAAGTATAAATGTGGACTGAAACACAGCAAAGCCCCAAGACTGACCTTTACCCTATGTCTTCCTCCCTCTTAAGTCCTTGAACTAACAGTACTCAAACCAGTTCATGAAATAGCTCTACTTCATGCATTATCATCATATTCATTTCTTAGTATTTTTGTAAAGGAGGACGAGGCTCAGGGAAGGAAGAAGTAATGAACTCCTGAAATATTTCTTCTTTTTCCCAGTTATTTGTACAGAGACCATCTCTGCATTTCAGAAAGAAGGATTTGTAGCAAACAAGCAAGCTACAAATAAATATGTCACAGGCTGGAGCAATTCTGCAATGAAGAAATTTTTAGTAGGGGATTTTTCTTCTTTTTTGTTTCTTTATTCAGATGATATAACCTAGATAACTACCAGTCCCTCACACTACAATAAATACAATAAACTTCCCACCAAGCAGTTTGTTACTTGAAAGCTGGAGACCATCCTCATTTTTAGCTGCATATGTGGGTTATTTAGGGAAATTATTTCCTGACTGAGGTTTGTTTGTCAAGTCAGTAAACAGGAGACTTAGAAGCCCTCTGTAAAAGCTTTCCTTCAAAGCCCTGCCTTCATTAATTTGCTGCAATGTTAGTGACTGCTGTCTCCTCCATTTTTCAGCAGTGTTACAAATGCAGTTGAGGTTCAGGATCTCAGAAGAGATATAAGACTTTTTGTAAAGAAAGATTTGGGGGCAGATCATGTGATTGTCAAGGTGACCTATATAATGCCTGAATTTACTTATTAAGTTTTAAAATTCTATACAAACATGAAGTAGCATCATTCTTTCATCCTTCTTCTCCAAGCACATTGTCCCTTTAGAGTTGCTCAGTATGCTCTTCAACCAGATAAAAAAGCATCATTTTTTTTCATTTTCCTGATAGTCATTCTCTTAAAACTTCCATAGTTTCAGGGTTTCATGGTCACTAAAAATATTATAATAAGAACATTGTATGCTTTATTCCTTAGTAATATAGTATACAGTCTTGTTTTTAAAAAAACTACAGATTCAGGAAGACATTTATAGGTTTGTTACAGGGGTATACTGCACAATGCTGGGGTTTGGGCTTCTAGTGAATCTGTTACCCAAATAGTGAGCATAGTACCCAGTAGGCGGAGATTCTGAGGTGGAGTAGGGTTTTTTCCAACCCCTCCTCTCAACCTTCCTCCCCACTTTTGGACTCCCCAATGTCTGTTGTTTTCATCTTTATGTTCATGTGTACCCGTTATTTAGCTCCTGCTTGTAAGTGAAAACATGCAGTATTTGACTTTCTGTTTCTGCATTAATTCACTTAGAACAGTGGCCTCCAGCTGTATCTATGTTGTTACCAGGGAGATGATGATGTTCTTTTTTATGGTTGCATACTATTCCGTGATGTATATGTGCCAGATTTCCTTTATCCATTCTACCATTGATAGACACGTAGGTTGATTCCATGCCTTTGCTGTTGTGAACAGTGCTGCAGTAAACAAATTAGTGCAGGTGCCATTTGATAAAATCCCTTTGAGTAGATACCCAGTAGTGAGACTGCTGGGTCAAATGGTAGTTCTATTGTTAGTTCTTTGAGAAATCTCCACACTGTTTTCCATAGTGGCTGTATTAATTTACATTCCCACGAACAGTGTATATATATTTTTTCTTTTCTCAAAATCCTTGCCAACATCTGTTATTTTTTGACCTTTGAATGATAGCCATTCTGTCTGATATCAGGTGGTATCTCATTGTGGTTTTAATGTGCGTTTCTCCAGTGATTAGTGATGTTGAGCATTTTTTCATGTTTATTGGCTGCATGTGTGTCTTCTTTTGAGACGTGTCTATTCGTGTTCTTTACCCACTTTTTAATGGGGGTATTTGTTTTTTTCTTGTTGATTTGTTTTAAGTTTCTTAAAAATTCTGGATATTAGTCTTTTGTTGGGTGTATGGCTTGCAAATATTTTCTCCCACTCTGTAAGTTGTCTGTTTACTCTGTTAATTATTTCTTTATAGCAAACATTCTTTTTGCATTCTTTCTGGTAAAGTTTAGTATCTCTATGATGTGCATAGTAATTTCAGGATTTTGGAATTCTTTTCTTCTTGGAAAGAAAAGTTTCGTTATTTTAGCCCTAGTTTCATCTCTGAAACTTCTGAAACTATTCCCAAACTGTTGAAAATTATCAGCAAAACTCTATGAATCTAAAAGACCTCAGAAAAAAGCTGGTCAGATAGCATACACTGTGTGAAATGAGACATGGAGAGGACAGAGAAAAGGGGCTAGAAGTAGAAAAACAAATGATCTTCAGTATTTTCTCCCCCAGCAGTTTTCCACTCTGGCAGTAATCCTTTTAGAACTAGACAGACATACAAAGCACAATGTAATAAATGAATACCAATGACAATCTTTTTTTTCTGGTTCATTAATTTTGCTTAAAATTGACTTGAAATGCATGTTATGAGTACACATCAGTGGTGACACATTCACTTTAAAGTTTTAAAATGTACTGATTCATTCTATACGTATTTATAGAAAGGGTTCTTGACAATGGATAAGTTATTGATGCTCAAGACCTTAAATAGTTCAGTTGAATCCTTTGTTGTAGTAATACGCAGTTTTTTTGTGGTGACGGTCATTAATAATTAGAAGATATTTTTCTTGGATATTTATCTTGTTAACATAGTTTT
This sequence comes from Colobus angolensis palliatus, assembly GCF_000951035.1. Classification (NCBI taxonomy): domain Eukaryota; kingdom Metazoa; phylum Chordata; class Mammalia; order Primates; family Cercopithecidae; genus Colobus; species Colobus angolensis. The sequence goes on along the minus strand of NW_012116265.1, from coordinate 22,575,740 downwards.
CCAATTTTTGAAAAGTAGTCTTTGCTTTGTTCTATTTTTGACTATTTTTAAGCCTTCACATTTTATGTCAGCTTCAAAATTAGATTCTCCATCAAGCTCAAGCTTGAAACTTAGAGCTCTGGAATATCTTTAGAAAGCTGTCTGCAAGCCATAGTTGTAGTTAGAGCAGTACCTGACGGCAGTGGAGTTTTACTGCATTAGAGCTACCTGGGAGTGTCTGTGAAGAATAGATTCCCCTGTGAGGCCCCATACCCACTGAGGAGTATTTTGGGGGGTGGGCCCTGGGAATCTGCCTTTTAATTTAGCTCCACAGCTGATGCTGTGCATACTAAGTTTTGAGAGAACTACTGTTGCCTTTTGGTATATGTCAGAGAGTTTGTCTGAGAGCATCATTCTCTAAAATGCCATCAAGTGTTTTGGACCTCAAAAAATAGGGTCGAGGCTGGGCATGGTGGCTCACGCCCGTAATCCCAGCACTTTGGGAGGCCACGGTGGGTGGATCACAAGGTCAGGAGATTGAGACCATCCTGGCCAACATGGTGAAACCCTGTCTCTAGTAAAAATACAAAAATTAGCCAGGCATGGTGGCCTGCGCCTATAGTCCCAGCTACTCTGAGGCAGGAGAATCACTTGAACCCAGGAGATGGAGGCTGCAGTGAGCCGAGATCGCGCCCCTGCATTCCAGCCTGGACAACAGAGCGAGACTCTGTCTCAAAAAAAAAAAAAAAAATGGGTTGATAGAGAGTTGAGTTTACTTACAGTGAATGTAGTTCTGTTCCTTTTGCAACCCCTAAGTCCGGGTCCTTTGAGTCTGAACACATATTCCCTTTATGTTGGGAAGTTAATAACTTTTTCTGCAGCTTCCAGTATTTGTACGAACACTGATTCTGAAACTTTGTTAAGATTAAGGCAGTAGAGGTTTTTTTTTCTTAAGGAAAGTAAGAATACAACGTGCTTAAGTCTTAAAAAAATTGTTAGACATTGCTATATCACCTTTGTTCTTCAGTGTTAATGGTCTTGTTAAATTATTGTCTTTTTTTTTAAGAACAAGTCTCTTGCTTGAATTGGAAGTATTAGAAAAATGTTTCTTAACCTGATGTGTGGACAGAATTCAGGGGTCTGTGAACTTGGATGGGAAATAATTTTTTCTTTATTTTCACTGACCCCAAGTTGAAATTTAGCATTTCTGTTCATTATGGCCATAGGCAGTAAACCACAGTAATTCGTTTGCCTGTGATTTCATTGCCAATAGAAAGCACAGATATTTTCATATTATATTATTTGTTGTTGCAGATATTTCAAGAGTGTGTTCATCATGTCTTCAGCATTATAGTAGATACTAGACCAACTGCTAAATCTTGTTATATAAATCTTGTGCACTCATATTTAAATTATTTGATACTGTGCACTTCAGTATAATTTCTTTTGAAATCTTACTTTTTTTATTTTATACTTTTACAAATATTATTCTGAGAAGGGATCTGATCCATAGGCTTCACTAGACTGCCAAAGAGGATCGGGTACAAAAGGGAAAAAAAATAGGAAGAACACCTGTCTTGTCTAGAATCTTTTCATCCTAAATCATTTTCTTTCTTTTTTTTTTTCTTTTGAGATATTTCTCTTAAATAAGTTATTTTTCCTGTTATAGTCATCTCATCATTATATTTTTTTAACTGTAGCTGACTCCACTGGAACCCATTCTCTGTACACAACATACAAAGATTATGAAATTATGTTCCATGTTTCTACCATGCTGCCATACACACCCAACAACAAGCAACAGGTAAGAGATCCTCCTGTTATCTGTGTTTTCACCCTTGTTTCATTTCCTCTAGAAGCCTAAGTGGCAAGTTTGTAAAATCTTAAACCAGAATTTAGTGTTGCACCTGTCACAGCAGCGGGAAGCTTTATGCTTTGTGGAAGTAAGGAATAGCAAATGAGCTGAAAACAAATGAAGAGACCTAAATTTTAGGTTAACAGCCAGCTGGATGCCTTTGTGAATTAATCATTTGCTTTTCACCCACGGGGATTGAGGTTTTCATGAAATTCAAAGAACAAGTTGAAATCATTGGTAATTACATGACTCTGCAGGGTTGCAAAGAGCATCCATGAGAGGGTGAAGTTTTATCTCAAGAGGCCAGTGCACAGACTAGGAAAGTTCTGATGTTTCATTATAGATTTCAAAGGAGATACAGAATACTAACTTGGAAAAAGGTCAAATGTCAACAGAATGATATTCTTCATTACCACGTTCATTGAGAGATAGCAAGGAACATAAGTAACAGTTGCGTATGTGCACCTCATACACAGAGCTTCTCTTAAAATGTTCTAACAGCTCAATGCCCAATTACTAAAGTGTAAGTGAGGTAGGAAAATGTGGAAACTAAGAGGTGACAGATTGTTACAGAGCAAACTGGAAACTGGCAGTATTGTTTTAGGGAATGTGTGGTAGTTGATTTTTAAAAATATTTTAAAATAAATAATAGCAAGTTGAAATGTAAAAACCAGAGAGCTAACACACTCTTTTTTAAAAGCTTTTACAAACTTGAGCAGTTCAGTTTTACTTCTGACCTTCAAATGGATATGGATTTTTGTTTTTGTCAGTTGTTGTGCTAACAGAGCACAGGCCAGCTGCAGAATGAATCACATCCTCTTTTACAGAAGTTAACCAAACACTGATCTAATCTAATGCTTTATCACTTTAGGTTTGATTAAATCACAAATCTGGGTAACAAAGTTTTGCCTTTCATGATTGCCAGTGTAATAAAAAAAATGGGGAGCAAAGCAATGAATCAGCTATAAATCTGAAGTAAACCTGTTTTAAGATAAACTCCCTGATCTGTACTTCGTTGATAATTTGTTTTATGCCAATCCCAGATTTTAGCTCTCTTTGAAAGAAAAACACCGTGCTAAGAAAGGCATAATAAACTTATTATTCTGACCAGTCAGTAGATGAAAAATTTAAGAACATTAACAAAATGATCATTAAAGAGAGCATAAAGACTTACTCTGCCTGATCACTTAGAGGAGAAAGATGAGATTTGTAAGGGTAAAAAATTTAGTAACAAGATTGGATTGATTATTTGTAACTAAATGAGTTGAAGTGGTAGGCAGAGAAAGTTGGCATTTAAATGGCAGCTCTCCAAATTATTTAATTTTGGAGTCTAATCAAGGCAAAAATGTTACAGTCCTAAATCATAATGAGAAAGAAATTGGTACTGCACCATATCAAGAAATTTTCACTCTCTAGCCAAAAAATTTATTTCCTTCTATATAGATTACTTTATGCTTGGAAAAAAAAAAACAGGAAAAATGTAGCTTTAAAAATTCTTTTGCAAGCATTTTTAATATAAATACTATTTTTCATTATATGTAACATAAGATGGAGAAATGGATTTGTTTCTATTTGGGTCCTTTATTAAGACGTTTATTTTTATATGTCAAGCCATATTTTGAAGAAAGAATGACACTGCAGAAAATGACATAAACTGTGCAGGAATGGCATAACATGTAGATAAATAGTATTTGTTTTTGGTGTGTCCAAGATCCTGAGTAGATTAATAATCTTTAATTATTGGTATGTTCTATAGAGCAATCAATACACACCAGCCTTTATTTTCATAACGTCTGATTGTATATCATATTTAGAAATGAACTCAGAAATAAACCGCTGCATTAGAAGACAATTTGGGATGCTTTCAAATTCCTAAGGTTAAAAGTACATTTCCTGAACATTCTAACTGCCAATTCTCAACCCTAATCTAAAAGGCTTTGTTTCTCCCAGTTGGCAGCCAATACTAGTTCACTGATTTTACTGGTGTACAATTTGTATGCCTTAATGTCACTAGAGAATATTTTTTTAAATACAAGTTTTGTAAGTACAAGCTTATGTCTAATGGATAGTTTATATAAATGTCACACTTAGTTGTTTTTCTTTTTTAAAAGCCTCCATAATAATAAGTATGAGAAACACAAATTTTATTCTATTTTTCTTTACACTATTGAATTAACTGCTGAAAGACACTGACCTGGGATGATCTGGGGTGCCTGAGTTTGAAAGCCACCCATCCAGCACCCACTGAATGGGAAACAGAGGGTGTCCCTAAGCAGCTTTCATTGCAATTAAAGAAGCTGTTTAAACCTGAAATTTACCTGCTTTTAATTGTTGCAACATTCTGGAATATTATTCTTTTCTACATGCCCAGCTTGTGACACAAAACATATATCGGAAAACACCTTAGCCGCATTTTCTTTCAATGAAGTCAATTAAACCAGAACATAAATTACATTGTAATTATTTCAGCCATTCTCATCTCTAAAAATCTTCCCTATGGCACGTGTTTTTCTTATGTGAAAATGGAACAAAACTGTTGTTATAGAAACTGAGGATTTGGAGATGTTGGGACCTGGCATAATATGCCAGATATTGGGTAGATCTATTTGAATGGCTGTATCTTTTATGCAAATTTCAAAATGTTCGTTTCCATGTTCTTCCTTAGAGGGAATAAGGCAGGCTAAAACATTGACAGTACCTGTGTAGATTACCTACCTTAACATGTACTGATTAGTAATGAATGTTTTAATATATAAGGGAATTGGGGCGGCGGGGAAAGCAAATTACTGTCATTTATGTTGGTTGCTTATTTTTTCTTGTAGCTCCTGAGGAAGCGGCACATTGGAAATGATATTGTAACAATTGTTTTCCAAGAGCCTGGAGCCCAGCCGTTCAGCCCAAAAAACATCCGATCCCACTTCCAGCATGTTTTTGTCATCGTTAGGGTGCACAGTCCCTGCTCTGACAGTGTCTGTTATAGGTGTGTATGGGTGTCACAGCAGGGGCTCTATGGATGTTGGCTGGTTATCACACAGAGGCCCCATTCAGCTCTGCATTCTGAGGTGGCAATGGGAAGTCTATTACTATTTCTTTTTGTCTTTAAACTGTGCATGCGGATGGCTGAATTCACATGATGATGTAATTCGGTGGCATTGACATTACCCAAGCATGTTGGTTAGACACCTGCCGTTTCCATTTGCACCTCCTCCTTAGGTGATGTCCTTCATCCATACCATCTGGTCACCAAGCAACTAATTACTCATATTGCTAATTATATTTTTCTTTTGGCATGACAAGAGCAGAGAAGAAGGATTGTAATAAATAGGGAAGAGAAGTTAATTTTTTGAAAAGCATTGTTATTAAAGAAGCCTAAATCCTTGCCTCTGACTTACTTGATTCACATTAGCACTCTGACTACAAGCTTAGAAGCGCTTCTACACTTTATTCAGCATTATTGAAATTGTTTCAGTGTCACTTGTTGATGCAGTCACATGAGTATCAGAATTCAGGCCTCTATCTGTGGAGACCTTTCTTTGTAAGAATACTGGAGAGTTAGGAGTTGAAGGGGATAGAGACCTGTGACGCTAGCTTGATATGGGTGTAGTACCAGAATGTGTAAGGGTAATTGTAAGATGTTTTTAATGTGCATCAGTTCCTTTCAAAATATGGACATTTAGCATATCTTTCCATCCCTAAAATGTCTGCACAGAAAGTGACCAGTGCAGATTGACAGTTGGTGAGATCCACAATTGTCTATCTTTAGGGGTAAGGCAAATTAATTCTAGGAGTAGAGTAAGTGTAGCTTAGAGAAAAAAAACAAGTAGAGGTTGTGTTGGTCTCCTGCTGGCTGTCGCCATCCTTGCACATATCCTAATAACTGCATTGGTTGAGCCCTTCTTACAAGCCCCACACTATTCTAGACATCTTAGATGTATATCCCATTTAATCTTTAAAACCTATCAGGTAGATACTGCTTTTATCTCCATTTTCAGATGATGAAATTTAAGCCAGGTCACTTGCCTTGGGTTAGCTGGCTAGTGTTGAGCAGAATTAGACAGGAATGCAGTCAGTTTGATTATAGAGCCCAGTCTCTTAACCATGCTGCTATGCCACCTCTCTCACATCCTGGGAAAGCTGGGTTTTTCACCCCGAGTTCCCAACACAGAGGCTGTTCCAGAACTTCTCAGGTGCTGAGCCTAGGTGAACACCCAAGACCAGGGAAGTCTGTAGTTTCCTAGGGTTGGGGCAGAAACCCCAACCATGAAGACCTAGATCTGAAACCTCTTATCAAGGAAATAGTGTCTGAAAGCTGCTCTGGTTAGTTGTAGAATGAAAACACAGAACAATTGACTATAATTGGGATGGATAACTATTTGCATTTAGAAAATACTCAATTAAAACATGCTGTGCACTCGATTCATGCAAAGGATTTCATACCACTTGACAGGTAGGAAGTTGAGCCCATTTTGAATGGGCACTCCAAAGTTCGGGGAGTGGAAAGCTATGCAGTAGCTATGCAGTTTCTTTTAAAGAGAGTTTCTTCTTTTCTTTCTTTTTTTTTTTTTTTTTTTTGAGACGGAGTCTCGCTCTGTCGCCCACGCTGGAGTGCAGTGGCCGGATCTCAGCTCACTGCAAGCTCCGCCTCCCGGGTTTACGCCATTCTCGTGCCTCAGCCTCCCGAGTAGCTGGGACTACAGGCGCCCGCCGCCTCGCCCGGCTAGTTTTTTGTATTTTTTTAGTAGAGACGGGGTTTCACTGTGTTAGCCAGGATGGTCTCGATCTCCTGACCTCGTGATCCGCCCGTCTCGGCCTTCCAAAGTGCTGGGATTACAGGCTTGAGCCACCGCGCCCGGCCGAGAGTTTCTTCTTTTCAAGCCTTTGTCTAAATCAGTACCGTCCAATGGGACATATAATTTTACATTTTCTAATAGCCAGATTTTTTAAAAAGTGCCAAGATATAGATGAAATTAATGTTGACACTGTTTTTGACCCATTTATACATTTTATTTACTCAATATATCTAAATATTATTTCAACATGAATTAACATGCGATTTCAGCATTTAACAATTATTGTGACATCTTACATGTTTTTTGGACTAAGTCATTGTAACCTGAAGTACATTTTAGACTTACCACATATCTCAATTAGGATGGTAAATTTTCATTGGTGATACTTGATGTATATTTAGATTTCATAAAATTTACAATTGAAAAGGTAGATTTAATATACCCAAATTCTTCCAAATGTACTTTTTAAAATCTTTAAAATAACGGAATTAAGTATCAGTTTTTAAATCATATATTAATTAAAATGTAATGTAATTTGATATTCCTTGTTCCCACTAGCCACATTTCAAGTGCTCAATAGCCACAGCTGGCCAGTGGCCACCATAATGAACTACATGAGTCTAAACAGACTGCTGAGGGAGGTGTGTTCGCCTTCTTCACTGCTCTGTTTTTTTATTTTTATCATCCCTCCCCTGAAAATTATGATTTTTGCTCTCATTTTTAATCTGTTGCCTGGAGAGCCCATCTTTTGAACCCCATCGTGTAACACTGGGAGTCTTTGCGGGGAGTGGGGTACTGAACATCCCTGCTTAAGACATATGGGCAGGTCTGGAATTTCCTAGTTACCAGGCTTGTTTGAAGGCCCAACACACAGCTTTGAAGCTGTGAATTTTGGCCTGTTTATCAATCCAAGAAAACATATCAGTTTGTAACATCACTGTAAGAAATCACAAGAGATTATAGAGTAGTGATCTTTGCCTATTGTAAACTTCAAAGATCAATAATTTTTTGCCATCCTTGTCAAAAGAGGCAGGCACACTTCCTCAGGTATGTGGTGGGTGATGTCAGGAAGTGTTTGAAGGCACAGAATAAACAGGGCACCTTTCTTCTAGCCTTTAATGTTGGGGGAGGGGATAAGGACAAGCTTATTTTCTCATGAAAATAAATGTTATTATGAGGTAGAATGGAAAATATCAATTTTCAGTTAAAACATGAGTCTTCAAAGAATTTTTACACCTGTGAGTTTTTCTCAAACCCCAGCCACTGCCCAAACTGCTGGGGATATGAATTTATAGGCCTGTTTTATTAGGGTGATTTGGTGGAAAAACTTATACATGAGTTGATTTATACTTTAAATCTAATTTAATTTTATCCCTAAGTGGCCGGGCGCGGTGGCTCACGCCTGTAATCCCAGCGCTTTGGGAGGCCGAGGCAGGCGAATCATGAGGTCAGGAGATCGAGACCATCCTGGCTAACACGGTGAAACCCCATCTCTACTAAAAGTGCAAAAAATTAGCCGGGCGTGGCGGCGGGCGCCTGTAGCCCCAGCTACTTGGGAGGTTGAGGCAGGAGAATGGCGTGAACCCAGGAGGCGGAGCTTGCAGTGAGCCGAGATCGCTCCACTGCACTCCAGCCTGGGTGACTGAGCGAGACTCTGTCTCAAAAAAAAAAAAAAAATTTTTTATCCCTAAGTGATACAGCTAGAGTAACTGAAATGCTTTTAAAACATTTTTTTTTATTTTTGTGGGTACATAGTAGGTGTATATATTTTTGGGTTACATGAGATATTTTTATATGGGCATGGAATGCATAATAATCACACCAGCGTAAATGGGGTGTCCATCACCCTAAGCATTTATCCTTTGTGTTACAAGCAATCCAGTTATACTCTTTTAGTTATTTTTAAATGTGCAATTAAGTTATTTTTAACTATAGTCACCCTGTTGTGCTAGCAAATACTAGGTCATGTTCATTCTTTCTATTTTTTGTACCCCAAGTGCTTTTTAGCATTTAAAACCTCTTGGTCCCAACTTTCTCCACCATGAACACTCATATTTATTTACTTACACCTACCTGGTATCTGAACTGTGGAAAGGGGAAAAGTTTCCTTGAAAGAGTGTTCTGCAGTAATAGTGCAGAGAGATGTGGGGTCATTACAGGCTGAAGTTATATGGATATTTATGAGAAGATGGGATTTGATGTGTGTGTTAAAGCATAACTGGATGGAATTCAGCGGGAAAAAGAGAAACCATTCTAGGAGTGGTCAGTGGAAAGGACAGAAGCCTAGCGATGGGAAGGAGGATGGAAAGTACAATAAAAAGGCTACTAATGCAGGAAGGATGACCAGGCAGTGGAGGCCCCCAGAATGCTAGGCCATCAATTCAACACTACGTAAGTAGAATTCTAGGAAAAATTATCCAGTGTTACCATGCCAGGTAATTTGTACACAGAAAGATAAATTTGGAGACTGTCATTATCCATTTATTTTTCATTAGTTCTTTATCCAACCTTTAGTATATACGTACTAGACACTACTCTAGACCCTGGGATATAACAGAACAAAGAGAGAAAAATCCCTATAGTGGATCTAGAGATGAGATCTCAAAATAATGTGGTATTATACCTCCCTGGGACTAGAAAGCTTACATAGGCTGACTGACTAATTCAGACTAATTCTAGAGGCCAGTTAATGTGAGTCATCATGTAGCCAAGAACTCAGAAATCAGTCACTAAGTCTGCATACTAAAGCTTATCCCATAACTGATGAGAGAGCCCTCCAGTCTCTACTGTTTTATTTGTATTGTTGCAGTGACCTTAATTGTCTGATCCCAGTTGATAGAGAAGATTAGAAGCAACAAAATAAAAAAGATGAAGGAGCTGTTAATAGCGAGTATATACTGGAAACAAACATTTGTTTATTGATAGAGGAGATGCTGAAAAACTATTCACATCAAAGATACGAATTCAATAAGCATAGCAATCTGGGGTCGTTTGATTTTGAGGCAAACAACCAAATACATTAGTTCCTACTTATCTGTCGGGGATATATTCCAGGACCCCCAGAGGATGCCCAAAACCATGGATAGTGCCTCACCCTATCTATACTATGTTTTTTCCTATATGATGATGTTTACTTTAGGAACAGTAATATATTAACAGTAATTAATAAAATATAGCAGTTATAACAATATACTTTAATAATAGTTATATGAATGTAGTCTCTCTCTCAAAATGCTTTATTGTACTATACCATGGCTAACTGAAACCACAAAAAGTGAAACCATAGATAAGGGGGAACTATTGTGTGCCTCAGTTACTCCTGAGAGCTTCACTGTGGAAACATAGTATAAAATAATACCATTTTTCAACAACTAATGACTTAATGGATTTAAGCATCGATCATCAAAGGATGCAAATACCATAAAAAGAGACAAATATGTGCCTCATAATGGAAGAATACAACCTCACCTATGCATTATTTTTGCCACCCCCTAAAAAAAATTAAATCTGAATCTGATCAAGCTGCCAGACAAGCCAATTTATAGGAAATACAAAAGACAGAGGAACATCTTTGTAGTTGACCAAATTCAGACCCTGAATAACTGCAGACAAAAAGCCCAATTTCTTCAACAAGTAAGTTGCAAGAAATAGTGAGAAAGTGGAAGGGAATCTATAGAATAAAATATTTTTTAAAGCTAAATTAATTGCAATGTGTGGATCCTATTTGGATCCCAATTTAGACAAAAAGACTATAAAGAAAATCTTAGGACATCCTAAACAATTGTAAATTGGAACATTGACACACTAGTTGATGAAATAAAATAGTTGTTATTCATTTTAAAACTAGAATAGGAATAAGTAGTCATAACAGTGACCCTGATTCTTCAAAGCAAATGTTAAATTGTGGTCAGAGGTATGTTTAGGAAGGTAGAAATATGTGTTACTCCTCTCAGAGAGGTTTCCATACCCAGTAATTAAAATGTAATAACTCTTGAAAGGAATGAGTATGATACAGTACAAAAAGCATTTGGAATTAGACCAAATTGTTAAACAGTGCAGTGGGAAGTTGCTTGACCTCCACTTAAAATCCTGTAAGTAAAATGTCTAGCATAGGCAGAGAGGGATTGTGATGCATGCCCATTAAATGTCTGTGTTCATCTTCTTTCCTCTCTTTAAAAAAAAACATGGATTTGCAAGCTTCAACTGAGAAGAAGAAAAACCCAAGTAGGTCAAGTGATAGAAATTTCTTTAAGGAAGTCTATTTCAAGCCTCAATTAATCAGCATCCCTATTGTCCACTGTAGGTGACCTTTCTAAAACAATAATCTGATTATGTCATTCATGGTGTTTAAAAGCATTTAGAGAAATGTTCAGACTTGCAGGCATAGCTTACTGCATGGGGGCGTCAGGTCTGGCCTCCTGTCTCTCAGTCTCATCAGTCTGCACCCCATGCCTACCTCACTCCTTTGGAGCTACTGACCACTCCCCAGAACAGCGTGCTCTGCCCCTCTGCTCTGTACATGCTGCTCCTCTCACACACTCCCCTTTCCCTTCTTCATCTGATGAATTCCTGCTTTTCTTTTTTCTGAGAAGGCTCCCTGGACCTCCCAGGACTAAAATGCCTTTCCTAAGTGCTACCAGTAGCACCCTGTACTAGACTCAAATCACTGGCTGTGGCTCCCACCAGACTTTGAGTTTCTGGAGGGCTGAGCCCAGGACATCCTCAGCCTTGATCCTCAGCAAGAGCAAAGTGACGAGCGCAAAGTAGGTACTCAGTGACTGGTGGATCAATACTGTTAGAAATCAAGATAATGATTGGCACATATTTGATCTTTCCTGTCCTTTGCCCAGATCTGCTTTCTTGGAAGCTGCCCTGGCCAGTAAACTGATCCAGGGTCCAAGAAGAGGAAACTTCCCTCTGTCATTTGATGTTTTCTGTGTCACCTTCCTTTTAAATTTTGGGCTGAGGATTGTTGATTATTGCTGTTTTTCCATTGTGCTTTCAAAGTTCAAATGTCTTACATTTCTCAATTTTTATCCACTAAACTTCTGTTCAGACATCTTTGAAACAGGCCGGGTGTGGTGACTCACGCTTGTAATCCCAGCACTTTGGGAGGCTGAGGCAGGAGATTGAGACCATCCTGGCTAACACAGTGAAACCCTGTCTCTACTGAAAATACAAAAAACAAAAACTAGCCGGGTGAAGTGGCGGGTGCCTGTAGTCCCAGCTACTGGGGAAGCTGAGGCAGGAGAATTGGTTGAACCCGGGAGGCAGAGGTTTCAGTGAGCCAAGATCGCGCCACTGCACTCCAGCCTGGATAACAGAGTGAGACTCCATCTCAAAAAAAAAAAAAAAAAAAAAAAGTAGTAGTAGTCTTTGGAACATTTTCATGTGTTAGCTTGAAGTTGGCTTTGGGTATCAAGACTTGTTACTTCATCCAAGCTCTTTGATGCCAACCAGTGTTACATGGCCTATATCAACTAGAAATAGCCTCATCATCTCTTTGGCCATGTAACCCGTGTGGATGGTCCCTTTTAGCAGGCACCTCAGGAGCAGAAGGTTTCAAAGCACTTCCTCAGAAGGAGTAAGTGTGGGCTTGTCGTGGAGCACTCTCTTGGCTGTCCAGAAGCTTACATTCCAATCCTGGCTCTCTCTAACAAATCTGGGCAAATCCTTTTACGTCTCTGTGTCTGTTTCCTGGAGAAGTGAAGAATTTGTACCAGCTGTGCAACCGGAGGTTCAGGAAGATGTCAAACCACAGAATACAAACAAGACACCTTCCTGGTTGCTCAATGTACCCAAAGATTTTGGAGTGAGAAGATATTTTTATATGAAAATGAACACAAATATTTTTCAGTAGAATGTAAAATCAAGGTGAATTTTCAAATGAAACCCAAGATTTTATTGAAAGAATTTGAGGAACATTGAGTTCTCTAAGTTCCCTTCCTGTGATAACTTTCCATCACTGTTTTAGCCTCTAGCTCTGTCTGTCATCTAGATAACCCTTTTGAGTAGAACATTCCAGTCCTCAACAATGCTGGGTAAATAAAGCATGGCTATGATTTTAAAGCATGTATTATTTCCAAGAAGACACAGAATTGCCAGCTAGGCTAACATAAGTACAGCCAAGCAGAGGCCCTTTGGAATCTACCTTTAAAAATACCAAGAACCATTTATAATTAATATATCTTAAGTAACTACATACAGCAAACTGAGATTCTAGAAAGACTTTTTTTCTTACACAGGCAAAATATTCTGTTTAACTTAAACCAGGCCTTATTATCAAGAGTTCAGAATTTGTGGCATCTAAATTAATGAGCTTTTAACCGTGTAGAAACCTTGCCAGTTTGATTTATCCGAAACAAAATCACTTATTTGAAAAGAGCACTCCAGGGTATCATCTTCCTCATCTTCTGTAAGGATTCTATTTCTGACTATGCGAAACTGATTTCACTGCCTGTATCATTTACCTCCCTACCGCAGTGAATCACTGAAAATTATATGTTAAGGATTCAGTTCTTTTCCTCACAGTTCATTATAGCTGTTTCTAATTATTGGTAGGTTTTCACTCTATGTTTGTCTAAAGTTCTATCAGTTAATAAATGGATCTGCAGAAAGCCAGTTAGTTTAAGGAGCAAGTAGATGGAGGGTGCTTAAAATTACACCCCCTGCTAAGCATTTTGCTCTCCTTATTTAAAATAAAATCACAGATATTTTCTGAGAAAGAATAGCAATTTGAGTGAAATTAGCAGATGAGAAATTGCCAATTTTAAAATGAAAGATACTAAATATTTCTGGATTCTTACAGGATTCCGCTTAGAAAAATCTAGCAAACCTGAATTTCAGTATATTTTGCTTGACTTTAAGAGAAAATAACACGATCAAATTAAAATTACACAGCTGTCAGCGTTCAAGTCAGGCAGTTCACAATAGACAAGAAAAATTGCCTTCCTAATACATATTGGTATAATTAAGCCATATGGAAGTCTCTGAATTCTCTCCTCCAGTTAGAAAATGGAGTGTTGGTTGCCACTGTTCCTTGTCATGAAGTGAACTAGGTAGTCTTTTAAAAATACACTTGTGAAACCAACAAATAGGCCATCCCATGGCATCTTCTGAGTATTTAGCTTTTCCATTCCACCAGAAATATAATTTGCATCCTGAAGTTGCTGATTTTTATTTTTCTTATTTTCACAAGAAATAACTATTTATTGAAAAACAAAGCTGAATATCTTAAAGCAACCCCTTCTTAAAGAAAAAGTGAAACAGAACTCTTCAATTTTATTTGAAAGATGCATTCTCTCTGATTATGCCATTTCTCTTCTAAGAGTTCAGAAGAAACAGATTTTTTTTATTGTTTCCCTAATACTAAGTATAATTGCATAATTTGCTCACTTGTAATTTGGAAAAAGGGATCTTTGTTGTGTTAGAATCATTTCCAGCCATGTCAAACTTTACTAAAATCTTGGGACATGATATAAAACACTCAACCTCTGTATTTCTATATCAACAACTTCCTTTGTTGTTTTAGGATAAACTTACTTTTTTTTCCTTTTGAAGTTCAAAATGATAGGTTGTTACAGATGTTCATATGATCCTTTTCTTAGGCCCAATTTTAGGAATATATATTCAGAAGAAATGACTGGAACAGGCTTTCTTATATCAATCTTGCTTAAAGGAACAGGAGTAGGAAAACATTTTTCTTACAAATAGATTGTCAGAATAAAATGCCAAAAGGACCAAGCAATAGCTCAGTTTAAAAATATTATTTTAAAGCATTGTTGCTGTTACATAAAGATTATTCTCATACGATTACTCAGATTCCAATTTTCATTTTAAAATTATGCTTTTAATCTGGTTGCATAATGCCTCACTCTTAGGCCAACAAATATTAGTTAAGTTTTATTAAAATTTTATTCATTTCTTTTGTGGCATGCATCTTCTGATATTTTCAATATAAGCTATCTGCTTATAGGCATCATATCTAAAATGGAGAACACATTTGCGTTCTCACAGAATGGATGCTTGTTCTGAAAGATGATGTGGTTACAGTAACCTCCCTTGAAAACAATTAGTAGGTGTGTAAAATGTCTTATGCAGAATATTACAGTAAGCCTATTTTTTTCATGGAGTTGCGGTCAGTTTCCTGTCTGTCAGAAAAAAGTTAGTAGTGTTAGCTTTTGGGATTTGGGGAGGTTTATTTTTGACCTGGAAAAAAAATTTATGTTGTGTAAATTCTAAATGTGGTTGAATGAAAAACTATGCTCGTATTAAGCAGCAATGTGTGTTGTTTCTCATGGAAAAATAAGCAGCTATTTTGCATCTGAGATATGTCTTTGTCTTTGGAAAGTATTAATTTTATTCTGATGTTGTGGGACTGAGAAATACTAACGTGGCTCTCTTTGATCTTTGTCTCTCAGTGTGGCTGTTACCAGGTCCAGAGATGTGCCTTCCTTTGGGCCTCCCATTCCTAAAGGGGTCACTTTCCCTAAGTCAAATGTGTTCAGGGACTTCCTTTTGGCGAAAGTGATTAATGCAGAAAATGCTGCTCATAAATCGGAGAAGTTCCGCGCCATGGCAACTCGGACCCGCCAGGAATACCTGAAAGATCTGGCAGAAAAGAATGTCACCAACACCCCTATCGACCCTTCTGGCAAGTTTCCATTCATCTCTCTGGCTTCCAAGAAGAAGGAAAAATCTAAGCCATATCCAGGAGCCGAGCTCAGCAGCATGGGGGCCATTGTGTGGGCAGTCCGGGCAGAAGACTACAACAAGGCCATGGAACTAGACTGTCTTTTAGGGATCTCCAATGAGTTCATTGTGCTCATTGAACAGGAAACAAAGAGCGTGGTCTTCAATTGTTCCTGTAGAGATGTGATAGGGTGGACTTCAACTGACACCAGCCTCAAAATCTTCTATGAACGAGGAGAATGTGTTTCAGTGGGGAGTTTTATTAACAACGAGGAGATCAAAGAAATTGTCAAAAGGTTGCAGGTGAGTCTTTCCTTGTACTTCCTTATATGCAGTTTCTCTTTCATAAAGCTTTCAGTACAGACTAGAGCCAAGTTACTGAACCTTGCACTCTGTTATTAGCTTCTCTGAAAACTCCCTTGATGTATGAAGCAAACCGAGTTTATCTCATGCTTGTGTTTTACATGGATGTTTCGGAAAAGTAGAACAAGTTGGAGAAGACACATTTACTCTGTGTGTGTGTGTGTGTGTGTGTGTGTGTGTGTGTGTTCAAAACCCATTTACATGTGACTTGTTCCCTGGTGCTGCAGCCCAGTCATCTGGTGGTGGTGCTGAAAAGAATGTTTGAGTATCTGCTGCCTTGAATTTTACAAAGGCTAAGTGAGTAGCAGTATATGATTTCTATTTACTGCCAGCTCCCTGTAGGTTTCTGGTAGAGGTTTCCTTGTAACTTCAGGGAAGCTGTTTAGCTTTTTGGATGCAACAAGTATATTCCTTTTGGCCTAATGAATAGGAGACTAGTGAAGAAGAAATAACCAGACTGCTCTTCAGCTGGCAATAAGATATTCAGAACTAAGCCTGCTTGCAATGATTTTCCAGTTCCTTGTCTACCACTTAATACCCTATTGCTTTAAACCACAGTATCTTTTATTTCCTTGTCTAGTTTGTTTCCAAAGGCTGTGAATCGGTGGAGATGACTCTGCGAAGAAATGGGCTAGGACAGCTTGGCTTCCATGTCAACTATGAGGGCATCGTGGCAGATGTGGAGCCCTACGGTTATGCCTGGCAGGCAGGGCTGAGGCAGGGCAGTCGCCTGGTGGAGATCTGCAAGGTGGCAGTTGCCACTCTGAGCCATGAGCAGATGATCGACCTCCTGAGAACATCTGTCACGGTGAAGGTTGTCATCATTCCCCCCCATGATGACTGCACCCCACGGAGGTAGGTCTGAAGAGGCAGCTGTGGGCCTGAGACTCAAGTGCAGGATTTGCGTACCATGTAGAACATCTAGTAGTGGAGTAGGGTGTTGTGAAGAACAATAGATTACATGTGATGCTGAATGTTTCATCCATGGAGTCTGACTCAGGACGAAGCTCCCTTTCAGTGTGTGGCAACAGCAGCTGGAAAGAGTGACTAAATGGGATTTATAAATCCATCTCTGGATTTATAAGGTTGCCATTACAGATAGAGAAGTCAGGTAATATATGTCTTAAGAATCTTCCACTAGGAGCTGAGAAACATTCAACACTTAGCATTAAAAGACACTCAGCATCTCAAATTGTCATAATGTTTTTCTTTTATGTTCCATGATGCTCTTATTCTCTTCTTTCTTTCAATTGCTGCCCAAAACTCAGCAATTGTTTGGACCTTTGCTGTCTCAGTCTGGCAGCCTCTTTTCCTAACTGTATCTGCATGTGCTAGGGTTTGGCTTCAGGTGAGCTGCCCCTGCTCATGGTGCTTTGGCATTTTGGTTCCTAGTCTTTTCCAGAAGGGAAAACCTAGGCGCTCCCTGCCCCACCCAGCCCCCCACAGCTCCTGCCAAGCTAGCAGCACTGTTGAAAATTTAATTTCTGTGTCTCTGGGGAGGTTTCCTGCGGGAAGAAATTTAATCAACTGTTTATTTTCTCCTTTGGACATGCACATGCTATTTTTGCTAGTTTTAAAATCTTTTTATTTTATGCCATTATTTTCTAAGAATTTCTCTTAGGCTTTGGCAATTGATTCTTGGGCTTTCTAAAGCCAAGACAGTGTTCTGTGCCCTATTTTGCCACTAAGATGACCAGTCCTACACCTGAGCTCTCATGAATTTGTGAATATCAGATGGTAGAAAGTTAATGGTTATGATGGGCTATTTGTGTCTTTTAAAAAGTAAAGAGCAGCAAATGTATATGTGTGTGTGCGTGTATGTGTTTTATATACTTTGCTCGGGGTAGTATTTCCTAATACCGCTTACCTCCTAGATGGCCTAGGGATTATGTATATGTCAAAATATAGAAAAATTCCTTTGTCTGATAGTTTGAAGAACTGCCTTTTGGATGACTGCATTTCCCTGGAAATCAAAATATGAACTTATAATTTCACCTGTTTTGGAGAGGAGTAAATATTCAGAAACTGCCCTACCCACATACCCTGCCTTAGTTAACCAGGTCTAATGAACCTTATTAGCCTTTTCTGGTTTCCCCAAGCATGTCATCATTAAATGTTAAGTAATGTGCTGAACTGTGATTTAAAGAATGATGTGAGGTGGCTCAGAAAGGCAGTGGGGTTCTTGCTTACAACAGTCTTCAGCCCTGCTGCCCTCCTTGTCTCTTTCTCTGCTGTCTGTCCTTCAAATTATCTACTTTATTGCTTCTGAACAGACAGTTATAAACGGGAGAAGATAACCAAGCTTTGTAAATTGTCAACCTTAATTACCGACAGTAAAGAGTTACAGATGTTAGTTTAAGAACTGTCTACTGAAATATGGAGCCCGCGACCTTATGACACCACCTTGCCCGCTCAGAAGTCTTTCCCCTGTATCTAGGCTCCCAGGTTTATATGCGGGAAAGGAGAGGGAAGTGAGTTTGTGTGATTGTGGGTGGGATGAGACAACAGTACAGATATCGAAATTGTAAATAGCTGTTACTAGAAAGATGGATAAGAGGCCTAGACCTGGATAGATGGAGCTATGATAGGAGGTGTACTAGACTAGATATATTGTGGTGTGTCAGTGAAAATAACTAATGTATTCAGTTTTTTACTTTAATATGCCAGGCCCTGAAAAAAGCACTTTTTAGTGGATTAGTGCATTTAATTCTTATAACAACCCTCTCTTGTGATAGTGTTAGTAGCATCCCTGTTTTATAAGTAACCGAGACTCAAAGGTTGTAACTTGCTAAGCTCATCTGGCAAATTTAGGTCTAACGTCAGAGTCCAGGCTCTGAACTGCCACGTTGTGTGCTTAGAGCACAGATTCTTTCCTTATACACCAGAATTAGCAGTGATGTGCTGGTAAGTTGGCTTTCTGCTGAGGGGAAGAAAACTTTATTTGTAATATTTGCTGATTTCTGTGGCGCAGGTACTCCCACTGTAGCTGGTTCCAAGCTACCGACGTGATGTCACTGCAGGCAGCATTGGGGTAGATGGGATGATTACCAGCTCCAGCACACCAGGGAGTGAATGAGCTGTCACACCGCTGTGACGTGCTCAGGCCTTCCCGGAGGAGCCAGTGGAGCTGCTGGTGACATGTCGTTTGGGTGCCAGGAGGGGAGGCTGGGGAAAGGATTAGTGCACTGCACAGCCCCACCAGCCGAGAGGGAGACATGGGGCCTCTTTCACTACAGTTCCCGTCTGAAAAGCCATACAGTTTCCATCTGAAAAGTCAGACCTGGGCAGGGCAGGTGGGAAATGCCTTGATGCCTTTGGAGGGCTGAAAGCCTGCTCCTTTCTCCTTCCTTTAGAAATAACTTCAAAGGGAGCAGTTGAAGCATTAACACCTTGTTACAGTTTTCAACAAAACAGAATAATGCTCTTGTGTCATTTTTTTCTTCTCCTCCGCACTTCACACTCCCACTGCTGTTTTTCTAGCGACTAATTACTCTGTTCTTTAAATAGTCATTCTCTTCTTTGTCAGCTGGAACTTTACCACCAGTCACTGCAGCGCAGTGAGAGGCAGGACAGGCCTCCTTGAGGCAAGCTGCTCCTCTGCCCCTCAGCCTGGTGGTTCTTAGGGTCGCCAGGACCCTGAGAGGGTCCCCACAGGTGAGGGGATGGGGGAGGTGGTGACTGTATGTAATACAAACACCCCCAGGATCTAATACAAACACAAATGGATTTGTGTGTTCACACGGGAGAGTCATTCATTTTGAAAATGCAGCTTTTAAAATATATGTAATAGTTCAATAACAAAAAAGTGGTACTTAAATAACATGTAAAAGCCTGTAATGGGAGGCCGAGGCTGGTGAATCATTTGAGGTCAGGAGTTTGAGACCAGCCTGACCAACATGGTGAAACCCCTTCTCTACTAAAAATACAAAAAAAGTTAGCTGGGTGTGGTGGCGCATGCCTGTAATCTCAGCTACTTGGGGGGCTGAGGTAGGAGAATCACTTGACCCAGGAGGCAGAGGTTGCAGTGAGCTGAGATCGCACCATTGCACTCCAACCTGGGTTACAGAGGGAGACTCCATCTCAAAAAAATAAAAATAAATAAATAAATAAATAACATGGAAAACAAGGGTCTCTTCCCTGTTCTTAGAAAATATGCCCTTTATGAATCGTTTCCAAACTACAACTTTTTAAAGAGAAGACAGGGAGACTATAGCAAACTTTCTGAGCCCCTACTAGGTGCCAGGCATTTTCTTTTTTAATTCTCACGGCAGTGAAACGGGAAAAGTTCCCTTGTCCCCCTCACAGGGTGCGTGATGAGGGTGTGGTTCACTTCTTCAGTGCCCCACTGTGCGAACCTCTAGGGGAGCATCCAGATGGGCAGGCTGTGGGACTCTGACCCCACGGCAGTATCTAGGGGTGAATGTTTATAGCTCCTGAAGCCCCAGGGGGCGTGTGTTACAGGGTGCTTTTTTAGTTTTGCTCTTTTAATTTTGCTGTCTGTAGGTGGCTTATGTTAACCAGTTCAATTAGACCCCTGCCTTATCACAAGGACAGAGGGTTCTCTGTATCCCAAGGTTTTTCGCCTTGGCGTACCAGAAGAATCAGATGACATGTGGACTTGGAGAATGAGTGTAAGGTTGTATTGACTGCAAGTAGCTCTCAGCAGATGGGGAGCCAGAAGGGAGACAGTTTTTCTGTGGAGTTAGGCCACTTGGTGACCTGGGCTCTCCTCTGACTGCCCCAGCCAAACTCTGCGTGGTTCTGCCGGTTGGTAGACTGCCAGCATGCAGGTGCCTGTTGGTGCATTCCTCTTGACATCCAGCCACCTGTGTATTCCTCCACCTGTGTGTTCCTCCACAGATGTGCTGCTGTCGACGTCCAGCCGCTTCTGTCCTTGCCTTGCTAGGGTCTGGGGTCTTTATAGCCACAGGATGGGGGTGCGTCAGGGGCCAAGGGTGGTCTTGGGAAATGCAACATCTGGGTGTGAAGGCAGGAGTTCCTGTCCTCAGCTAGATCCGTGGGGGTGGAGCCCTAGCCGGGGACCACGCCTTCCTGTACCCAGCACTTCCCTTTTTTGCTTTCATATCATTTAAAGGGACCATGCTGTTCCCTTCCCAGTACTTCTGTATCAGCAGCTTCATTTTTATTAAAATAATGATGAGAGTGAGGCTGGGAGAAGTTCAGTTGCTTCCCAAAGAGTGAATGGAACCAGCTAGCATGACAGCCCCATGGACACAGTCCTGGTAGACTTCACTGGAAAACCTCCCTGGAGTGAGCAGGCCCCTTATGCAAGACTTGCCTGATTCTCATCCCCCAACTGTCACCCCTCTGGAGTACGTAGCCAGAGTCAATAGATTAGTGTCTGTGACCTCTGGGTCTTCAACTTCATTCCCGTGACAAGGTGAAAAGTACCTGGATGAACAGACTAAATTGTGATGTTCTGGATGGTATTGCATGGAGTGGTCAACCCTTTATTCTGTTGAGGGACACTAGCCTACAGTTCGTAAAGAAAGCAATTAAGGGCCATTCAAAATGACAAGCTAAAAACAAACAGGCTACATAAGACCATATTACCTCTTAAATAAGAACAGATCACAGCATTTTTTCTTCATTTTAAAAATTCAGTATTTTAAAGTGCTAAAGCATACTGCTTTAGAGTGAAGAGGGCAATTACAAATCATCTGGTTCAGATCTGTCATTTTTCAGGTGAGTTTTGATTCAAAGAGTTTATGTGTTTTTTCCAAGCCAGAGTCACATGGCTTAAAGGACCAAGCCATCCTCAAACATAAAACTTTTCTGACTTGTGAGTTCAGTGTTGTGATGTTCTGTTCAATTTCCTAGTCAACCATTTCTCTATATTCCATAGGGTCTTAAGGAAAAAGGAGAGAGTTATGAGAAATAAAAGATTAAAAGAGAAAGAATACAAAGACTGAAAAACAGAATAAGGGGATGGAGTAGCTTTTCCATTAATTTAGGGTTTTGGCAGGTCACCTCTTATCACTTTTAGCATTGACATTGTAATTCCTGCTGGCCGTAGCCCTTTACTTGGGTTTTATAAAAGTTGTTGAATTTTCCTTGGAGAATGGGAATGGTGTAGTTAATGACTAAAATAAGACTAACCTACGTAGTCTTACCTACATAGTACGTATTAATTCTATGGGTTCAAATCCTGGCTTTGCCACCTGCTGGCTGTGTAAACTTGGGCAAGTTAATCTCTCTAGGCCTCTATTTCCTCCTCTACAAAGAGGGGGGTAATAATAGCATCCACTTCACAGAGTTGCTGTAATGTGGCTAAATTCATGCCTGGCCCAATTTAAGTTATAGGTATTATTAGAGTTATCATTCTTCAACACAGAATTTTACTTAGAATGATATAATAAAAATCCTTTTATGAAAGTTTATGCATAGCATTAAAAGCCAGTTTTTATCTGCATTCTTCAGTCTGTTGTATACTTCTTGATTCTGCATATCATTCTTCTGTTTTACTGAGATAAGTAAGAGACCAGGAAGCCAGTGATGGTTACCCTGGCCACGAAAGGCAATCAGAAATGGTGAGTACTGAAGTTTAGCTCTGCAGAACCTTCTGTGCTTATTCATTGTTTATGAATGAATCTTCTCTCTGCTCAGACTTTATCATACTGTATTTGGCCAATGTGGGATACGAAGAAAGTTTCTAGTTATATGTTATGAATAGTGGAAATAAAATATAGACTATAGGGAAGACAACATGTTTGGCCAGAGAGGCCTTCTAGCTAGTTTTCATACTAAATGTTAAGCAGTTTAAAAGACTATTTCAAAGAGTGTTTGAAGAAGCCCAAAGATAAACTAACTTGTCTGTTTGATATTCCTTTATTACTGTTATTGTGTCTGTTACCATTATCATTATTTGTTTTATTCTCTGCCTGATGCAAAGTGGACTTAACCCATGAAAATACTTGTGGGCTGGGCACAGTGGCTTATGCCTGGAATCCCAGTACTTTGGGAAGCCGAGACAGGTACATCACTTGAGCTCAGGAGTTTGAGACCAGTCTGGTCAACATGGAGAAACCCTGTCTCTACAAAAAATACAAAAATTAGCTGAGCGTGGCAGTGCACACCTGTAGTCCCAGCTACTCAGGAGGCTGAGATGGGAGGATCACTTGAGTCCAGTAGGTTGAGACTGTGGTGAACCTTGATCACGTCACAGCACTCCAGCCTAGGCAGCACAGCAAGACCTTGTCTCAGAAAGACAAAGTAGTTGTACAGTATCAAAAAAGAAGCTTAGCTAGGGAATTTGAGGTGGAAGAGGTAGTAGTGAAAGCAAAACATGGTCTAGGTAAAAATTTTTGGAAAATTGGTGCCCAAAATACATAATAATAAAGTTCTGTACATTTGCTGGTTCCTAGCAGCCAACAGAAAGGGGCATAGATGATGTTCTTTGAGTTTACAAGTTAAACCAAAACATTGCTGAGGAGAAGCAAAGCTAGTCCAGATTTTGAGCAGAAGTGAAATTTTTCCGTGGATTATTATAAATTTTAATCAATATTCCTTTGGTAAAGTGTAACATTTTTGCATTGTATTTACAGATCCAGAACATTAGATCTTTACAGTGTGCCTTATTTAGTCAGAAATGAAAGACTGTAGTCAGAAATGAAAGACTCTAAACTATACCACTGAGTATTACCTCTATTAACAACCAAAAAAGGGTTGCAATGGCATATTTTTGTCATAAATACCAGAATCAAAGCTTAAAATTATATCAGAGCCTAAAGTAGTATTCCTTACTATTAGAGAAAATGTTTTATTAGAGAAAAGGTTTTAATGACATAGCAGTCATTAACTACTAAAAGTAACGTCAAATGTGCCATAGAATAGTGTTCTACAGACTGCAGACCGTAACTCTCAAGTAGGTCATCAAATCAGTTTAGGACATTGCTTACGCCCAGTGTATTTTTGGTTGAAGTATATTGACTCAGAATATAGCAAAACGGAAGACCTGAGAGGAAGGATGCACATCTGTGTGTGTATGTGGTGGTGCTGTGTCCCGGTGTGAAATGTATTTCTTACTTAGGTTGTCATCCAGAAAGTTTAAAAGCCATTGCCATTAAAGCATAAAAGGGATACAGTGGAGCCTTGGGCAGAGGGTCAGATTAAGATCACCCTTGGTTTTGGTGCATTTGGGATACTGGTAAGGAAACCCCAAGAAGAAAGTACTCATTGGAGACGTGGGCTGTGACTGAGTCAGGTAAGGATGACAGCAGGCGCCATTGTTCCTTCTGAGCACATGCTCCAAAAGCGACACTTTCCAACAACAAAAACTCTGCCGAAGGTGGGGGAGAGGATGCGTTATGGAATACACATTTGAAATATCAGGAGTCAACCCTGAGATATGTAGACAAGGTCATGAAAGAGTGGCACCTTCCATTGTCCTTATTCTCTTGCCAGCCAATTATGTAATCCCTTCCACTCTGCCCCCCTGTCTCCATGTCTCACGTTCCCTCCCCACGCCTTCAACCTCATCCACATCAAGACCAGGCCTTTGGCTGGACGCCCTTTGGGCCTGCACTGTCCAAGACAGGAGGCACGTGGCTACACAGCGCTTGTGATGTCACTGGTCCAAAGTGAAATGGGCTGTAAGCTGCTCGGACACCCTTTCAGAGCCCAGTTGCAATGTGTGGTGGCGGGAGTGTGAAGTTGCTCATACACGCTTTCAGAGCCCGGTTGTAGTGTGTAGGGGCAGGTATGTGAAGCTGCTCGTACACCCTTTCAGAGTCCGGTCACAATGTGCAGTGGTGGGTGTGTGAAGCTGCTCATACCCCTTTTCAGAGCCCAGTCGTGATGTGCAGTGATGGGTGTGTGAAGCTGCTTATACACCCTTTTGGAGCCCAGTCATGATGTGCAGTGGCGGGTGTGTGAAACTGCTTATAGACCCTTTCAGAGCTCAATCACAGTATGCAGTGGCGGGTGTGGGAAGTTGCTTGTACACCCTTTTGGGACCCCAGTCACAGTGTACAGTGGCAGGTGTGTTAAGCTGCTCTTTCACCCTTTTGGAGCCTGGTCACAATGTGCCCTGGTGGGTATGTGAAGCTGCTCATATACCCTTTCAGAACCCAGTCACCATGTGCAGTGGTGGGTGTGTGAAGCCGCTTGCTTCCGTTGAGACTTCGTGCTCTCAGATATGCCCCTGTCATGCTGTCCTGGTGGCTTTTCCTCCTCAGGTCTCAGTAGTGCGGCCACCCCCAGGGTAACCATGGGTCCCATTGTTTTTTAAAGACTCCATATCTCACACTCAACAATTGGGACTGAGTAAAGGAACATACATTGTAATACTTCCTTGGGTTCTGGTTTTTGAAAAGAAAATAAGTATAGGGCCCAAAGATTGAAAGGTGGTTTGAAACAGAGGGTGAAATTGTGGATCCATTTTTAAGTGTTAATGAGAATCAATGTGGTTCCACCAACAAGAAAAAGCGGTATCCATTGTGTTTCTCCTTATGCCTTGCCCCTAATAGGAGTTGCTCTGAAACCTACCGCATGCCAGTGATGGAGTACAAAATGAATGAAGGTGTTTCATACGAATTCAAGTTTCCCTTCCGAAATAATAACAAATGGCAGAGGAACACCAGCAAGGGGCCTCATTCACCTCAAGTCCCGTCCCAGATGCAGAGTCCCATGACCTCGCGGCTGAATGCTGGAAAAGGAGATGGGAAGATGCCTCCTCCAGAAAGAGCTGCCAACATCCCTCGTAGCATCTCCAGTGACGGGCGCCCACTAGAGAGGCGGTAAGTGTGCCTGCAAAGGTTTGCTCGCTCTCTCTCTGCCCCGAATGTAAGTAACACAGACCCATAAGCACTACTTTTAGGCCTTCTCATATTTTACTAGAAACAAAGAATTAAACTGAGGTGCATACTATAGTGGCTTTCAAAGCATGGTAGTGTTCTAGAGCCATAAGGATGAACAGAGATTGATTCTAGCAAAGCCTTCAGCTCTGCACAGTGGTATTTGTGCTTTGCTCTTTAATTTCTGTGTGATTATCAACAGATGTCGTTACTACATGCTTAGTGACCCTGTGGATGAGAATTCAGCAGACTCTTTGAGGTGACAGTGACCATATGTCATCCTTGACAGTCTTCATCATTTTGGGACAAAACGATGATATAAGAGCAACAGAAGGCAGGTTTTTGGTTGACTATGTTTTTGTCACTTTATTAATAAAGGATTATGAGGAAGGAAGACTAGTATAACACAAACATATTTTTCACTACTATGAAAATAGGACAGAATAGTGAGGAGAAGATGATACATGGATATAAGTTAAAACACTTAGTCCTGAGTAAAATTAAGCCAGAAGGAGAGGGACTGAGGGATCCTAGAAAGTAAGAAACCAAAGGTTGTTGTTAAATTGAAAGCCATAGAGGATTCCCTTCCAAAAGGTAGTGGATTAACACTGCCTTTACAAGGATGCCCTAGCACTTTTGTCTGGAATTAACAGTAAACTGCAGCACTTTGAACTAGAGTCCAGACCTAAAATTAAACTAGATGAAGTACTTTCAAAATGGGAATAGAAGTTGGCTATATAGATTTTAAGTAATTGTACTATAAATTTGGTTACCTCAAATCGTGTACACTAAAGGAGGAGACAGTTTAATTGAATAATCTGCTAGTGGTCTGCTAGAAGCCATCAACTTCTTTTTTTTTTTTTTTTTTTTGAGACAGAGTCTCACTCTGTCACCCAGGCTGGAGTGCAGTGGCATGATCTTGGCTCACTTCAACCTCTGCCTCCCAGGTTCAAGCAAGTCTCCTGTCTCAGCTTCCCAAGTAGCTGGGATTACAGTGTGAGCCACCACGCCTAGCCTAGAAGTCAGCTTCTTTCTGTCCATCCACTGTCCTTTCCCCATCTCTTCTGCTTGCCTTAATCACATCTCAGAATGTTTTTGTGAAAACCCTTAGACCTGGGGAGAAGTCTATATTCTGAAACTGTGTTGGGGAGAGGGGAGGGTCTGCGTGGAGGCCAAAACGTGAGCCTGATTCCTGTGAGCGGCAAGAACCAGGTCTGGCAGGAGCAGGATGCTGAGTAAAACGGTTCCCAGATAATACGTATATCATCACTGCTCCAGTTTGGGAACAGAGAGCAGGAAGCTTTAGAAACCACACTATGAATTCTTTATCTTAGTCTGACTTTTGAGCTGTTGCATGAAACATTGCCACTTAACTATTTTAGGTTACTAGGATACTATGTAGAAATAATTTAATAAAAACAGACAAACAAAATTTAATTAAAGCAGACAAAGCAAAAAAATAGTCATCTTTTTACAGTTTCTCATTTCATCCTGGAAATCTATTTACAGAGCCTTGCTATTTATCTCAATAAGAGTTTCCTCTCCCATAGTGGCCCCATTACCATCTGGACTCCTCTCTCTTTCCTTATTTTTGAGGAGGAAAACATCCAAGAGACCTCTGAGTCAATTCTTTGTTTGACACATTCCAGACTTGGCTGCCTCTGAGGTGTGTGCTAACTGGAATTCATGATTTGGCCCCCATTTTGAAAGATGAACCCAGGAAATCATTGTATAGAGAAGGACCTTTTCCACCTCAACGCTGTTTTCTTTCTCTCCAGAACAATCAGCAGGCTTTCACAAGTGAAATTGGTTTTGTGTCATTTCCTTTATACAGTATTCCATTTGAGAATGTATTTTGATTCCATGTTGAATTTAATTTCTGCAACAGAAACTAAAGCTCCTTGCCAGTCATACTGGCCTTCAAAAGGGAAAACATTTTTTGTAGCTGAATATCATCTTTCGATGGGAGCAGTTTCACTGCTAGAGAATGCAGAACTCCATTTTTTCCAGATGTAGATCCTTGAGTTCTAGAGGTGATTTCTGTGTGTACTTGTCTCTGCCTTTCTTCTTTACTCCACCCAGTGGAAAATGTATCTCAGTAAGTGCTCCTTCTAGAGGACTGTTAGAGTAGCTTGTGATTCTCTAAGCTGTAGAGGTAAAAGGGCTGTAGGTGGGGCTGACGAGGTTTTCAGGAAAATTTTACCTCTACTCACTGCCCCCTTAGTCTCTGGTATATATTAAGTACACTAGACTGGGATTTCAGCTCTTAGGATGCAGGGCTTAGATGACATGTGAGATCTCAGTCCTGTGGTTTCCAGGATATTAGGATGATTTGGGTCATCTTCATTTTGAAATACATGGTAATTAATTGGATGGATATTATTCTTTTATGAAAATTTAAAGTTCAGTTTCTTACCCCATCATTCCTAATTTTTAGTAAAAAATATATTTTAAGTTTTAATTTTGAGGCATACAAAGAAAGTACTATAGATTGAATATCCTAATCCAAAAGTCTGAAATCCATAATACTACAAAAATCTAAAACTTTTTGAGCACTGACATGATACTCAAAGGAAATGCTCATTGGAGGATTTCAGATACTCAGATTAGGGATGCTCAGCTGCAAGTGTAATGCAAATATTTCAAAGTCCAAAAGCATCCAAACGCCAAAGCATTTCTGGTCCAAAGAGTTTAGGATACAGGCTACTCGTGTTTGAGAAACTTTGTTTTGCTACTGTGACTCCAGGAATATTTCAGGATAGAGCAGATTCATGACTTTTATCAGAAATACTTCCTCAGTCCTTCTTGAGTCCCCAGATGCATAAAGTTCACCTTAGAATATAATTTCCCTCATGAAATTTAGTAAAACATAACTGAAAACTTTAAGTATCCCCTCTATAGTCCTAGTCCTACTGAGAACAAAATACCTTACTGAGATACAGAAATGAAGAGTACTGGGGCATCCCTCGTCCATCTGACTCTCCCCTACATACCAGCGCCGTCCTGAGTGCCATATACAATTTGTACCTTGTACTCACCAAGTATAATTTGGACCTTTCAGAGGAATCATAAATCATGAAAATAAATGACAGAGTCTGCCAGACCGTGAATCTTGCCTTACCAGTAATGGTGTGGCCTAATACTGTGACTAAAGAATGCTTTACAGTTGTTCATTGCATTCATTTTTTGTCTCCCCTAGGTTGGGGAAATTGTGTTTAACCATAGAGATACCAGCTATACTTAAGCTTAAGTTAGCAGCCATCTCAAGTCTACTCCTTCAGTGCTCCCCAAATCTGCCCACTTAAGTCATCATGGCCGGATCCAACACGGTTCATTTTGGGTGAAAACACTAATTTACTGCTTGTAGAAGCATAGTTTTTCTTTAATTTGTATGTCATATCCCAGACTTAAAGATCATTAGGAACAACAAAAAAAAAATCTGTGTAATATTTTTCCTTTAATATCAAGGTCAGGATTTTTATGACATACTGAAGTATGTTGGTGTTCTGAGTTTTAATAAAAATTCTTTAGTTGGTTGATGTTCTCCATATATAGTTAAGAGAAACTGACACAGTAAGAACTGATAATCCATTTGGCATCTAAATAAAGTCTAATTTCTATTTTATTTGAATATATGAGTTTTATGCTCTCCAGGTGGCTTTCTGATTACAGAATTTTACAGTGTTTGTGAGAGTAGTATTTATTAACAGAATTAACATTCATTCAACAGAAATAGGTAATATGATACGGTCACTATTTTGGCCTCAAATTTACTTAGAGCTTAAGGGTAGGATTGAAATAAAAATTGCTGGCTGTGGCACACTGAACTTGATACATTACTGTGTTTAAACATAATGTGGGATCAGCAATAAAACCCTGATCTGTGTTAATATGCTTATAAAAGTTGAGCTATTTGAGGGGCTTTGGATAAACAACAGACATCTTAGCATATAAAATGATTTTCTCTTCTATTTTTTTTGGCTAATATTACCAGCCTTTATGTAGATATTTGATGTTAGAGCTCACTGAACACTTGGTACTTCTGAGTTTTACGTGGATGTCATTGACACTCCCCTTGAGACCCCTGCACTTAACTCTTAAGAAACTGGATGGGGGACCTTTTTTGTTCATGCAGTTATGGCAGCTGCATCTGCAGCCTCCCTCCCTCCTTCCTCACAGACACCAGCACTGTATAGAGTGTGAACATCGTGAAAACAAACTTAAAAGAGTTCTCTCAGAGAGCATAATAGTCACGTGACCATTCAGTCTTGATTTTTAAGGAAATACTTTCTAAGTTTGTTATTTCTTATAGGTTCTAAGCCAATCTTCCACTATGTCATTTTCTGCTTTCAAACCAAACAAGCACCATTTAATGTTTACTTTTCTTTTGTTTAGAATATTAGCTGTGGCTAGAAGCTTCAGGACTTGTACTTTCCAAATACTGGCCCCTCCATCACAGCTTCGTGCCTTGCCATGAGGTTCCCGAAACCATGGGACTTTTGAGCTTCGCTGGGATTGCTCCAGCTAGATCCCCATTGCCCATTGGCTTCCATGTTTCTTTTCATTTGTTTAATTAACTTTTTTTGAGACAAGGTCTCACGCTGTAACTCATGCTGGGATGCAGTGGCATTGATCTTAGCTCGCTATAAACTTCAACTCCTGTGCTCAAGTCATCCTCCCACCTCAACCTCCTGAGTAACTAGTACTGCAGGTGCATGCCACACCACACCCAGCTTATGTTTTTAAATGATTTTTTTTATAGAGACAGTGTCTCACTGTGTTGCCCAGACTAGCTGTAAACTCCTAGCCTCAAGTGATCCTCCCTCCTCAGCCTCCCAGAGTGCTGGGATCACAGGTGAGAGCCACTGCACCCAGCTGACTTCTACATTTCTAAAGCTTCTGGATGGTGTTAGGTCCTTAACTTACTTGATACCATTCACTACTCCCTCCTCCTTCAAATTCCATTTCCTTGTCTTCCAAAATGTATTCCTGATTTTTTTCTATCGTCAGCTCTTTGCACCTATCTCATCACCCTGAAATTTGTGTTCCCCACTTCTTCCTCATTTTTATTTGAATCCCACACTGTGCAATTCTTCTAGATGGTTCATCCACTTGAGCAACCTCAACCGTCATCTGTATGTGGGTAGTTCCTTAGCTGTCTGTTTTGCCTTGGTCTCTTTTTCACTTTTCATATTCGTATGCCTGACTACCTACTGAACATTTGCACTTGAAAGGCATGAAAGTGTCTCACATTCACAAGTTCAAACTGACTTGACCTTCACCCCTGCCCCTCCTTCTGCCTCTTCCATCTCTTGTGTTACCCACCTTGGTGGACGGCTTTGCCATCTACCTGAGTATCCAGAACAGAAGTAGGATTTGTTATCCGTTTCCCCTCGGCACTATCATCCCAGCTCCACACGCGTTCCTGCCATTGCCTGAGAAGTTTTCATTTCGCACTGAGATTCTTTTGCTTACCTAAACTGTTGCCAGCAGCCTCTAGGTATGATTACCAACCTCCCACTGGAAGGATGACCTAATAAAAATAGAAATAGTCTTCACACTGTGCCTTTCATTATAGCCCTTCCATGGTTCCACACAGCCTTCAGAATCAAGTCCAACTCACCAGCAAGTTTGCCTGTGTTGGCTGGGTGCTGTGGCTTATGCCTATAATCTCACCACTTTGGGAGGCCAAGGCAGGTGCATGGCTTGAGTCCAGGAGTTAAAGACCAGCCTGGGCAACATAGTAAGACCCCATATCTACAAAAAAAAAAGAAAATTAGCCAGGTGTGGTGGCCCATGTGTGTAGTCTCAGCTACTTGGGAGGCTGAGGTAGGAGGATCCCCTGAGCCTGAGCAGTTGAGACTGCAGTGAGCCGTGATCACACCACTGCACTCCAGCCTGGGTAACAGAGTGACACCCTGTCCCTCCCAAAAAGTTTGTCTATGTGGACTTGCCTTTCCCTTTTCCCCTGTCATCGTCACCACCCCCATCTCTAGGCATGTGAGTGGCTCTCTCTTCTCTGCAATTACCATGTTCCCCTTGATGCCTTTTTAGGAGCTCCTCTGCTTGGTACACCTTCCATTCCTTCTTTTGACTGCTGAAGCCTTGCCATGCCTCCTCTGAGAAGCCGCCTTTAATTTCTCCAAAACACTCTCCTCCCATTTCTACCTTAATTGCCCCACTAGGAATGTTCTTACCACCACATGGCTTCTTCACTCACAAAATTTATGAAACTTCGCTTTAATATTACTTGTCCATTTTTTAAAACTTAGCCTGTCTTATTTATCTTTGTATTCCAAATATCAGCTGTAGACTCTGGCATTTAATAGACTCCCAGTGCTTTTTTTAAAAAAACGTAATTTTATTTGGTAATTAAACCAGGAGGCCTCATAGAGTAGTTTACCATCTTGTGTCCACACTTCACATGGCACTCCAGCTTTCCACACTCAGGCTTTCCTCACCTTTCCATTTGTGGTAATGACCCTTTAATATCAAAAGGGCTTATTTAAGTAACTGGGGACATAATTTAATATATCTTAGAGAAAAGAAACCAATTTCATTTTATAAAAATTAGATGAAAGGTAAAGGCAAAGCACTTGACAGTCTGATAAAGCTATAGCATTAAACATAGATTTAAGTAGAATTCTTTGGGTTTTGTTGACTAAGTTTAGAATACTTCATTTTAAAAGTATAGTGCTGGTGGAGCTTTTCTAAAATTGACTCATAGTGAAATGCAAGATCTTGATTGACTCCTTCAGAAGGTTTTAGTTGGGATTGAATTCTGGTGTTGTATTTGTCAGCCAAGACAAGGGAGAAAAGCAGAGGGCCACATTTGACTTAAAGTCACTGGACTCTGAAGGCTTCTCTTTTCCACTTGTTGCAGGAAACAGCATACTCTGGCATCCATGTCAGGATTAGAGTTGATGTGATTTGCAAGTTCACATTTTTAGATGGTACTGCAGCGGTGGTTCCTATTCAGGCATTCAGGAAATGGGCACAATGGCTTCAGCTTGGTACACTTCCCAGTTCCCCATCGTTTACAAACTCCAGAGTGACCCAGGAATGGGAGGAGGATGCTCCAGCACTGTGTCCTGAAGAGCTCTGGCTCTTCAGTTACTTACTCGTCATTCCCTGGGCCTCGAAAGTAGCTATTCTGCACTCACTCTAGGGAAGTGTTTCCATTATGGCTTCCTTTCTGCAGGGCCACCTGTGTATTAGTGTGAGCTGCCTGGAAACTCCTAGAAGCACCAGGAGTGTAGCCTGTGCTGTCCAGGGGCCGTGATTTGCATCCTGGCTATGCTACTGCGAGTGTGTGGCAGTGGGCAAGGTCCTGTCCTTCTGCACTTTAACATCCCCATGAGTCAAGTAGGTCACAGCCCCACCTCTTAGAGTCTGTGAAGATCAATTAGGATAATCCCTTATCAAAAATGTTTGAACCAGAAATGTTTCAAATTTCAATTTTTTTTTAAATTTTGGGCATATTTGCGTTAATCTTATTGGTTGAACATCCCAAATTTGGAATCCAGAACGCTCCAGTGAGCATTTCCTTTGAACGTTTTATTGGCCCTCAAAAAGTTTTGAATTTTGGGGCCAAGTGCAGTGGCTCACACCGGTAATCCCAGCCCTTTGGGAGGTTGAGGCAGGTGAATCACTTGAGGTCAGGAGACGAGCTTGGCCAACATGGCGAAACCCTGTCTACTAAAAACACAAAAATTAGCCGGGCGTGGTGGCAGGCGCCTGTAATCCCAGCTACTCAGGAGGGTGAGGCAGGAGAATCACTTGAACCTGGGAGGAGGAGGTTACAGTGAGCCGAGATCACACCACTGCACTCCAGCCTGGGCAACAGAGCGAGACTCTGTCTCAAAAGAAAAAAAAAAGAACAGGATTCCCATGATCTAGTCTGAACAGCTGGTATGAATTATGTGGTTAGAAAGCCAGCAGTAATTCTGTTCACAAAGTACAAAACAGGAAGCGATGAAAAGACAGGCACGAGTTGCTTGAAGTCGAACATGACTTGTTCAAACTACTCTGAATATAGCACCCAAATTACATCAACTTGAATCATTGTAGAGATTTTTCTTTTTTTTTTTTTTTTTTTTGCATAATTCCTAGTTGATATACATGGCTGAAGACAGAACACTTTAACTTGGTCCTGTTCACTGGTTGGATAGCATTTTAATTGCTAAGTTGTGGTAAAATGCTGTGCTTAATTATGGACTGCAGCATTTAATTTGTCCATCACTGCTGCTATTTGAAATGCTCTCAATTGTTTATACCACCAGCTCACTGTTTGCACGTGGGTTACTGAGGGCCTTATGTCCTTGTACATATCTCACCTTGGAATAAAAAATGAGAAATAGAATAGAGATGTAATTAATCCTACCTAATCAGTTAGGAAAATATTTTACCATCAACTTCTCACTTAGAATTCCGTACCCATAAGTTGATAAGTTGTAATCAGTCATAATCTGCAGTGATCAGTTTACTATGAATCTATTAATGTTGGCACTATATATGTCATCCTGTGAGTTGATTCATGGAATAGGTGTGCAGGACGGGTGGTTGTGTTAGAAATCCGTGTGTGTATGTGTCAGCTCTCTTTTCTCTTTTAGCCTGGTGTGAGACTACTTCTGGAAGAATGAAGGACGTATCTTGGACCATCTCTTTCTAAATGTCCAACCCTTTCAACTCTTTGTTTTCACTGCAGTGAAATGCATTGTATATAAATGAAAATCTGGTGTTAAGTATAATATTAAGTGTAGTCAGAAGACTGTGGAAATAATGTCTCTTGATGGTGATGATCATGACTTTTTCAATTGCTGCATTCTTAGTACATTAAAAAAAAGCCCTGGTGTTTTATCAGCAGAAGGAAGCCCCAGAGAATGTTTGGTATCGGTTATTTTTAAAATGTTTAGTTATTTCTTGACTAAATTTGTAAAAATGTAGGGAAGAAAATCTTCTGAAATTAATGCTAAAAGATTTACAGAATTCCTCTCTGACAGTGACGAGAGCATTCTTTAAAAAGAATATTGCCTGTATTCACCAGAATGGAAAGATCTCAGAGCAATTGAAAGAGGTATTAATTAATCTTCGTCCTCTAAACCTATTGGGACATTAACATCAGACATTTGGGGCTCTTTAAGACTAACCAGAAAGATCTGGATTTATCTCAAAAGAGAAGAAAAGACTCGACTCTTGTGATCTTGCTGTAACTTCACTGGACTCAGCAACGCTTAAACAGAGTACACTTGTGAGGTGGGTTGGGATGGACAGAGATCCAGGAGGTCAGTGTGCTGGTTTTCCTATGTGAGCCAATGTGAGAGGTGCTGCTCCCAGTTCTTGAAGCACCTCTTCAAAGTGGCTGGATAGCAATCAGCCCAACTTCCAATAACGATCAGCCTCAGGCTATCTCCGCAAAAGTGGACTGCCAGTACCCAGACAGGTGGCAGTGCCTCCCACTCTCCCACTAGGTCTGTTCTTAAATAATATTTGTGTGATAGTATCAAATTCAGAGTATTTGGAAAAAATAGTAAGTCGTCAGAATAAGGGCTAATTCTGATTTTTTCTTTGCCTACCATACATACATCTAGAGTCATAAAAACATTTGGGTGGCATTCCATCAGTTGCTCTATGTGTGTGAACAGTCCGAAAACAAAGCCACTATTGAGTTATAAATGCAAAAGAGGGATGCGAATGAATGCCAGCCTTCTGGAAATGCTATTTTTTCACTTTGGGATAACTCCAGTAACCAAATAGAATTTTCTGATACATTTGCCAAATAAGAAAGCTGAGGTTGAGAACTAGCCTGAGGTATCTTAGCTCAATATACGTTTTGGAGAGCAGGGTAAGAAAAGCAGCCTCTAAATACAAATGTAAAGGTTACATCTTGACTTTTCCTTTGGAATTAGGTTGTAACTTCCTCATAGAAGCATAAACATTTTAACGTTTGCCGTAAATATACTTCACTGGCATTACTTGTTTACTACCCCTAAGTCAAAAACTCATCAGACCCCTACATGTTGCATTAATCTTCACTGAGTTAACATTCCACTGCTGTCTCCTTTTTGCTATTTTTCTGTAACACCTCCTTCCCTTTGCAGTAAGAAAGTCAAAGCAGCTATGAAGTGAAACTATATTTGAAGTTTCTCTCTATTATGTATGTATAAGAGCCAAACTCTTCAGGTTGAAAGGAATGTGGTATTTTGTTACATTTGGATTCATGTCATTCCTTAAGCCTTACTTTGTTTTCTTTTTCATAACCAACT
Source organism: Colobus angolensis palliatus (assembly GCF_000951035.1). Taxonomy (NCBI): domain Eukaryota; kingdom Metazoa; phylum Chordata; class Mammalia; order Primates; family Cercopithecidae; genus Colobus; species Colobus angolensis. The sequence continues at coordinate 22,539,982 of NW_012116265.1, read as the reverse complement.
CTTCCCAGTCCTACCCCTTTCACATCACTTCACAATTAATTACTTTAGAATAATAGTGAGAAATTTGCAATATGTCTCAGTGGAAAAGAGTAAAGAGAAACCCATGTTATGGTACCCAGATAAATGTCTTTATTTTCTCTTATCAAAACACATTACCTGAAGTAGAGATGAGCTAGTATCCCACTAGTCTGTGGCCCCGCCATACCTGCCCCACGCATACCCTACTTTGAGACCTGGCAACCTAATGACAGTGCCAGTGGGTGGTTGGCCCATATTTCTCACAGTCTGTATAGCAACAGTGAGATCGACGATGATAACAGGAAGACTTTAGAAACCCAGCCTCTTTTTCTTCTTACCACATTTTCTGAACACTGACATCCCAAGTCTCCCTATTTGCCCCATTTCACACTAGTTAGAACAGGCATTGTCCTAAGTTCTCTCACCATCATATGTAAGATTGATGATACTCACATGGGTGTCTGGGCTTAGATATAATTCTATCACCTGTAACTCCATCCCTTTTTCTTGCATTTTAGAAGGCATATTAATTTTCAGTCTGTTACAATTGCTTTTATTAAATCATTCACAAATTTTGGCACTTCATTATTAGTGACCAACTGTTGTTCGGGTGATCTAGCCCCACCATAGTTGAGAACTCCTGACTTGGGACATCTGACATAACTATGGTACTTGTCCTGAATCCCCCTTTTCTTCTTCTTTTTCTACACCACTGATAGGGATCTTCCTTCATTCAAAACACATGTTAAGCACTCAGAGATGTAAAGATAAATAAGGCTCAGTCCTGGCCCCTTAAGGACAGAGTCTTAATTCACATTAGGGGAGACAAATACACATAAAATAACCATTCTGTATGACATGGTGTAATGGTGCAAAGAACAGACTGTCATGGGATTTGAGGAGATTCTAATCTATGAATTCAGAGCGATGATGTTGGAATCAGGCCTTTTTATGTGAGTAGCAAAGGAAGAAGGCATTCCAGGCGGAGAGAAAAAGATGAATAATGGTGTAAATGGGCGGAGTCTGAGAACTGGGACACCTCAACTGTCTCTAGAATGTAGGGTGTGTGGAGCCATTAATGGGGATGGAGATGAGGATGGGGTTTGGTCAGATGGTTCAAGGCCTTAAAGAGAGTCCCGGGGATTTGGTCCTCTATCCTATAGGCAAAGGGAAGCTTTGAATAGGCTTTTAGCAGTCAGATGACTTGATGGAAGAGGGTGGGTTGGGGCTGCTGGAGGAATGGGGTGGAGAGAGCCTGGAAATTGAGAGACCTATCAGGACACTTGTACTGACCCAGGCTGCAGGTGAGAGAACTCGGAAGCCCTTCAGCAGGTTGGAAACTAGATAGCTTCTTTGTCTTTGTGTTTTCAGGACCAGCATCAGGGTGCCTGACACACAGTTTGTGCTCAGTAAATAGTGGTTGAACTTAATTAACCCAGTTGACTATGGAAAGTAAAGAAAGAGGAAGGGAAAAAAATGGCTTCACCATGTTTAGCTTGACTAGTTACATGACTTGCAGTCTCAAGTTGTCCTGTGAATGAAGCCATTATGTGGTACAAAAAAAAATATGTTTATCTTGAGATAACAAATATAGGAAGGACAGTGTGGGGTGTTGGAGAGTGGGATAAAATGTGTTAGTCTTGAAAAGGTCTGATTTGGATTGCTGGTGAAGAGTGTCCAGTCGACATGTTTAGGAGACAGCCGGAGACAAATCTGGGCTCTCAAGTCAGATCTGCCTCTTGGGCATGGATTAATTTGGGAGTTGTACTTTTTAATGTCTATCCTTATTCTTTTTCTATTAGCAAAGCTTCTCAGCCTCCTACACCTGAAGCCCCATCCTGCCCTACTCAGAAGATAAAGAGGCACTGTGGGACAGGGCCTCTGCCAGTGAAGCAGCTTCTGTCTCAAGGCTTCAAAACTTTGACTTGGCCGGGCGCGGTGGCTCAAGCCTGTAATCCCAGCACTTTGGGAGGCCGAGACGGGCGGATCACGAGGTCAGGAGATCGAGACCATCCTGGCTAACACGGTGAAACCCCGTCTCTACTAAAAAATACAAAAAACTAGCCGGGCGAGGTGGCGGGCGCCTGTGGTCCCAGCTACACGGGAGGCTGAGGCAGGAGAATGGCGTAAACCTGGGAGGCGGAGCTTGCAGTGAGCTGAGATCCGGCCACTGCACTCCAGCCTGGGCGACAGAGCGAGACTCCGTCTCAAAAAAAAAAAAAGAAAAAAAAACTTTGACTTGCCTTAGGATAGCTTTATGTGCAAAGTTGTTTGAGCATGCAAACTCATTGCAAACTGTCTTATTTAAAAAAAAAAAAAAAAAAAAAGTCCAGGCCTTCTCTAGGGGACAGCAGTAGTTTAGCATGGAGTGCAGCGGAATTAGAGTCTAGAGATCTGGCTTGTTGTGAACTTGAATGATGACTTAGATTTCACTTCCTAAGTTATAAAATGGAAATTACCTCCCCTGCTACAAGAGTCAAGTGATTTGTGCCAGCATTTGCTTCTGAAATAAAATGCCATTGTTACTAAGGGTTAGCTTAAACCTAGTCACAACTGTCAGCACAGCGTCACTTACTCATATCCCTGTGGTTGCCATGTTGCCTACTAGAGTAGAGGAGGTAGAGGAGAAAAGTATGTCTGTCCTGACCACAAAGTTATGGTTTCTGCCTTGACAGCCAGTTGGCAATGTGAAGGACCCATAACTTTAGAAACAGATACATGAGGTGCCCATGTGGAGCACACTTCTACTATGATATTATATACATTCAGTAATTCTAGTTAAATTCAACAACTGTGGTTTTAGACATTTTTTTCATGGAGATTTTTATATGGTGATACTACTACCAACCAAAATTATAAATACTAAATAGCAAAATCTGAATATTCATTCCAGACTGTGAATAATAAAATTGGAAAACAAAGAAGCATGCAAAAAATGTACCAGTGTTACTATGGTCATATACTCTGGGAGGACTAGTGTGAGAAACTGGAATTAATTGCTATGTTAATGTCACTTGGGTTCAATTATCTTCTGCTCTGCCATACTAGGAAACTGCATAAGCAATTTAGCCCATTGAATTCTGGCAGCTTTTGGAAGCATACATGTTTTCTAGATCTTTTTTTCCCCTTTATTTTTTGACACTCACCCCCCCTCCCCTGCCCAAGGCAGTTTTCCAGCTGTTCCTCGAGGGAGTCATTTTATGGGGAAGTTTCTTTTGTAGGCTTCCAGCTGGCTTCATTTTCACTATCTCCATGAAGCCACTGTTTTTGTCACATTTATATGATTTTATCCATCATGCATTGCCTTGGGATTTTCCCTTTGAATTGTTGACTTCATGTTTTTGTATTGCATATGCAGGCTGTCTCCTGGTTCGGACATCTATGTGACGGTCTCATCCATGGCTTTAGCAAGATCCCAGTGTCGGAACTCCCCTAGCAACCTGTCTTCATCCAGTGACACTGGTTCTGTGGGAGGCACTTACAGGCAGAAGTCCATGCCCGAAGGGTAGGTATGCGTTTGTCCCATTGTACATGGTCCCTGTTGGCGTCATTTCTTTCATCTGTACTCAGACATGTAAAATGACTTCCATTCAGCCAGCCTTGATCAATTTGTAGACAAACAAAAGAGAAAATGTAGTTAATAATCCAGATAGAAAAATGGCGTCATGGCTGGTTTAAACCACTTCTTAGGAAGTTTATCATCATCTAGCCTCTACAAAGAACTCAGTGGCAAAGAAATCAAATTGCTTTAGTTTGTCCGTTGTATATATTGTTTAGTTTTACAGTTCAGATTTTGTCACTTCTTATTTACTCCAAAGTGGAAACAACACCTGTACAAGTTTAGGATGGGAATAAGAGGGAGTTAAAAAGCAAAACTGTTGAAAAGACATAAGGCCTGTTCCACCCTCCTTGGAGATTTATTTCTGAACCACACACTTTGAGGAGTTCCCACCAGGCAGGGCAGATCCAAAGAGAGGGCCCAGGTAAATGAGGAGCTCGGAGACCATGTGGGAGAAAGAACTGAGGATGTGCAAGCTGAGGATGAGAATTATATGGAGGTGAGGAGGCCACAGTAGCTTTCTTCCAGCACTCTTAGACTGGGGATCAAACTTGTCTGTAAGGACAACTAAGTCCAGTAGATGAAAGTTATAGAGAAAAAGGGTCCAGCCTATTTTGAGGAAGGTATTTCAAAGCTGTCAGCCTGCCCTGGAAAGAACTGGATGACCTCATGAGGCAGAGTCCTTGGTCACTGAATGTGTTTCATATGTCAGCCACATGATTACTTAAAACTCCTTCAAATCTAAGTGTGACTCTTAAACTAGTAAATGCTTCTCTGAACAAAGAACAATTAAGCTCTTCAAAAACAGCACCAAGTAAAATTTAGAACAAGTTTTATCTTAGCTCCTCAGGACTGGGTATCCCTTATACTCTGGCATACAATAAATTGGGGGTGGGGGCATATATGAGAAATGAAATTAAAAGTTCATCAGATGAAAATGTTTTCCAAAGCAGGGTTTAAAGATAGTCTTACCTTATTGTTTATTTAAAACCAAAGGGCCAGAAAAATATCCAGCTTTAAGTTCAGAGGTTTAAAAGGTTCAGAGGTTTAAAAGTTTACACTGCTACCAAAAACTAAAAGCAAACTGGGCACTGTGGTCCCAGATACTTGATAGGCTAAGGCAGGAGAAGGTCCCTTAAGGCCAAGAATATGAGTCCAGCCTGGACAACATAGGCCTGTCTCTTAAAAAATAAAAAAGTAAAAGCATGATTAGAATCCATTTCTAACTTGCATCTCCATGCCTTTTAAAAAAGTCTTAGTACAAATTTAGAATAGGATCACAAATAGGTATATTTACTCTTGTGAATGAAACAAGGACCCTTAGGGAGGAGATGGTGAAAAGTGTAATTGTGAGTCCTTTTTTTAAATGACCACTTTAACCAATTAGAAGTTTTCATAAATCAAGGTTTTTATTTTTAGTAAATGCTGCATCAGTGTGTGAGATAGCTTTGCTTAGTGAGTCTTGTGATGGGGTATGTAAATGAAAAGAATTTTGAAACAGTAACTGGGGAGATGATATAATAAGAGTTTTATTGGCGGGGCGCGGTGGCTCACGCCTGTAATCCCAGCACTTTAGGAGGCCGAGGCGGGTGGATCGCGAGGTCAGGAGATCAAGACCATCCTGGCTAACACGGTGAAACCCTATCTCTACTAAAAATACAAAAAATTAGCCGGGCATGGTGGCGGGCACCTGTAGTCCCAGCTGCTCGGGGGTCTGAGGCAGGAGAATGGTGTGAACCCGGGAGGCGGAGCTTGAAGTGAGCCGAGATTGCGCCACTGCACTCCAGCCCGGGGGCCAGAGTGAGACTCCGTCTCAAAAAAAAAACATGAGTTTTATTAAGATAAATGTTTTTTCTAGCCCCTTCTACTTTGCAGATGCTTTATATAGATTTTTCTCCTTGGATTCTTATAATGAAATTGCCGTTTTACACATCAATTGAGGCAAAAATTCAGTGACTTTGTTCAGTCATATTTGGTGGGGGTTGGAACTTGGCCTCAGGTCTTCTTATTGTTTATCTCCTGCCTTTCCGGTGTACTACTTGCTGGTTTTACCCATACATGTATCAGCCTATAGCAAGGAGACACCCACGAGCATGAGTTCCTCCAGGCCCATCTCAAGCCATCCTCCCACCTCAGCCTCCTGAGTAACTGGGACTGTAGTGGCCACCACCCCCGGCTGATTTTTTTATTTTATGTAGAGCCTGGGGTCTCACACTGTAGCCGAGGCAGGTCTCGACTCTTGTCCTCAAGTGATCCTCCTGTCTCTGCCTCCCAAAATGCTGGGATTACAGGCATGAGCCACTGCTCCTAGCCCCTGTTTGGTCTTTTATTGTGTAGATTATGCATAAGTTCATTAGTAACCACATATAAATTAGTAAATTTCCATATGAATGTTTAAATTCTACACTCTGGCACTTTTTCATGGGCTCAGTCAGTATTTAATTTGTTGATATTGCTAGTCAAGGCATATGCTTTAATTAAGCATGTATTATTATTTTACAAAGGGAAAAATAAAACTGGCTCACTAAATAGCTAAATGTTCTTTCCAGAAATAAACATTTCCCTTTATTTTTTGCCAGTTTACCTGCTTCCAAATTGCCCTTCCCAGAGGCAGTTTAAAATTTATACAGTTTGAACATGGTTTCTACATGATCTAAATGATAGTAATCTTTGTATTTCAGACCACAAAGCAAGTTCTCAGAAAATACTTGTTCCAAGAACCACTGACTTAATGATTTAGTAAACTACAAAGTTAAGAGGAACAAACCTCCACAATATACCATTTGGAAGATATATATGGAACATTAATATTTAGATTGTGAACTTTTTCTTTTGGCTGTGAATAAGTCTGAACTTGGCTGTACGAGGGCTTAGAAAATTTTGGTTTCTTACACTACATACCTTAGGTTAGCTCAGTCCTAATGGCTTCCGCCCTCGTTGTTACAAGTTTGTTTACATAGCATTCATACCTTTTTGAGCAGAGTGGTGTATATTGACCACAACATACACATTTCCACACCCACATAAATACAAACCAGGGTGTGTATACAAGTACAGACACGTAAGCAAAAACCAGTAGTGCCTGTCATTAAAATTTAGTTGATTACACCCAGGACTGCCTTCCCCTCATGGGTAAGGTCCCTGATGTTGTCTTTGCCTTTGCGGAAATCACCACAGGTTTGGAGTGAGCCGCAGATCCCCGGCCTCCATTGACAGGCAGAACACCCAGTCAGATATCAGTGGCAGCGGAAAATCCACACCTAGCTGGCAAAGAAGTGAGGATAGCATTGCTGACCAGATGGGTAAGTAATCAATTTCTACAAGAAGCAAGTTGCTTTTACAAGGTGACTTAGGTCACCTCTTGACGATGTTATCAAAACATTGTTATAAAAGACAGCCCTAGTTAATAAATATGAATTAGAATTAAGTCTCTGTTAGATTATGTATAAGTGAAAGCAGTAAATAAGACCTAAGAGAAAAGGAATTCTAAGTGACCCCAAATTCAAAAGTGGAAAGGGGGTAAGAATTATTTTCAGCACCTAAATTAAAACACCAGACTACCAAACTAAGTGCCTTCCTCCTCCTTGTTAATTTGTTTTTGCCTAGAATAAGTACCTTGAGAGATTGCTTGGTATACTTAATGTCAAGTTAAAAAACAAGACTATGAACAAAGTGGGAAAGAGATACAATTATTGTTGAGTCATATCTGTAGCTTGCTTAGAATCTCTTTCCTCCCTGATGTGCTTTTAAAAAAAATTCTTCTCACTCTGCTATTAAGCTGTCAGCTAAGGAAATGTCTTAGCAGGACGAAACAGCTGGGTAGAAGAGATTTGCATTAGCAAGCTCGCACCCGGATTTCTACTGCATAGCCCTTTCTTTCTATATATGTGTTGTTTCAGTGATACCATAACACTGGTTGATACAATAACATTTTGCCATGAAACAAGATTTTCAACACAGGAGCCTCAGGGATTTGGTACCAACGCAGTTGATGCATCATTAACTTGAATCTAGATTGTTAGACTGTTGGATTTTTTCCTCCTTTATTTCATCTCTAGTTGCATCAAAGTAGGATAAAAAAGGTGTACATTTCAGGGCTGAAAAAGATAACCTTATAAAGCAAGACCCATCTGTTAATCTTCTCTGCAAATTCATTGTTCTGTCCTGTTTTAATGACTGTGCCCAAGTAAATGTACTAACCATGGACGTAGCAAGGAGTGGAGATGTGTTGCACCAAGACAGGGGTTGAGGAAGAGAAATGGAGTTCCTAGGTTCTGAAGATATGCTTTGTTCCAGTAGCTTCAGTGAGATGTGCCTTGTTATTGAAGCCATCTGTCATTCTCCACTCTTATCCCACCCACCCCCACACAGAAAACCTGAGCATATTCTGATCTGCTTTTCTACTCTTGACAGAATGTTTTAAATCCCATATGTTTTGATACTGTTGAGATGGTAATGACAGATGTGAAAAGGATCCCTTCTTCAGCATGACTTTAGCAACCTTTTTTGGCTCCTGGTGCAGGCTTTGAACAAGGCTGCCAGCAAGCCCTTTGTGAGGCGTGCAGTGTCATGCCTGCCACACAGAATGAGAAGGGATGGAAAGGGTAATTACAAGGTTCTTCCTAGACCCTTGTTCATTCTCTCACACTAACCTCCCTCTGGTGTTTTTTTCCCTGCATCCACTTTACTTTAGTGCCATCCCACTCTTAACAGATAAGACTTAAAAATGAATGTAGGTGAATTTTTAAAACGTATTTGTTCATCTTTTTTGTACGGTGTACCTTTTTTAAAAATAAGATACCCCTGAAGTCTGCCAAAGAAACCTTTCACCACAGTACAAGAGGTCCAAGTGGTGGCCTTTCACCATTGAAAATCTAACCCTTCAAATAAAATATTAAAATAATTTTAAAAATAATTTTTGATATCCCAGCATTCCAGAAAAATAACCCAGCCTTTCCTAACTGGCACATCAGACGGAATCAGAAGGCTTAGCTGGTATAAGCCATTCCAGGGAGAAGTCAAGAAAAATAATTGTTGCATTTTTATTACTCAGTACCCAATATTGAGTATATAATGGGCTGACCTTTCTCTACTCAGTTTATAAGAACAACATTCTCTAATGACTTGCACTGATGGAGAATGTTTACGAGGTTCTTATTGGTTAGGCATCAGGGTGTTATATCAACAGGTACCCTCCTGACAGTGGAGACAGGAGTTTAGCTTACTGACTTGGCTCACTTATCTTTATGGCTGTTTGCTTTTCTGCCTCTGCTTTTGGAAATGGTTGAGAGTCAGAGTCAAGGAGTATTTTGCCCTGTCCTCTATGTGTTAGGAAGGGTGTTTCAGAAGCCCAGGATTCTTGCTATTAGCTATAGTGGTATTATGGAGGATAAATTCTCATCTCTCACTTATGGAACCCCATCTTGAACGCCAGCTTGGAGTCCCAAAGGAAGCAATTGTTTTAAGTAAACTAGTTGCTGTGTGTCTTTTCTGTTGTGCTCAGCTTACAGTTATAGAGGACCTCAGGATTTCAATTCTTTTGTCCTCGAGCAGCATGAATATACAGGTAAAATATTTCCAAAGTGTCATGGTAAGTAACACGTGATTGCATCCATGCCTGTCTAGGTAATGTAGACCAAGCTAGGTTAGCCACACTTGGCAATGAATGAATTTCATAAATTTAATTCATACAATCCAAATTTTTCCCCCAAACCAAAAGTTGATTCTGAACTTTGCTGCGTTGTTCATGGCCTTTGGTTTGGTGGTACTTGGCTATGCTAATGTGTATGACGTGACAAGTTGTCACCAGCTGCAAGCTTTATCCATCAGCCACTTAAGTTTCTGACCTGCTGTCTATCATATAGACTCTTAACAAGCTTACTGCTGAAATGCAGAGTTTGCTGGTCAGTGAACTGAAAGATGCAATGGCAAGCCATCTTCATTTGTCACCATGTGCTTGTTTCTGCTTAGTGCCTGCACCATAATGTCCTATGCTGTATTCCAGAGCCAACATGCCATCTCCCAGCAGTATCAAAGGTACTGCCAGCTTTCCGAGAGAGCCCCAGTGGGAGATTAATGCGGCAGGATCCAGTGGTTCATTTGTCTCCAAACAAACAAGGGCATGTAAGTTAACTGTAAACTTAAAAAAATATTAGGTTCCTAGCAGTGTACCTTCCTTGCGCTGTGAAAATGCTCTGCTCTTTCCTCTACATGGCCAAAGAGGAAGTCATTCTAGCAAAGGGTGGTCGTTTGCTGCCATGGCCTTGCAGTTTCTGCTGCTATGGCATTTAGATTGCTTTGAGATAAATTGTAACTCCTCATTGCTGTGCTTCTGCCACACCCACAGGTCTGGTCATCTGATTCAATCACTAACAATCCTGGAATGTTAGGAATGGAAATGTATTAGAAGTTGATTTTATTTGCTTACACAATTGCAAGCATGAGATGTGGTTAGAGTGTCAGTCCTGCTCCAACCATGGGAGGACTCCAGCAGAACTGATGCTCCAACCATATCTTTGACTCTGCTGCAAAAGGAGGTATAGGAGACAGACAGCTTCCCCTGTGCTTCCTCTACCGCTTCTCCTATCTTTCACAGCCATACACATTTCATCCTTTTGCTATAGTAATACACAATTCCTTCTCACTTACAGTAAAATTGGGAATATGAGGTTATCATTCTCCAACCCCCCTCTTATCTTTTTTTTTCTCACTCCTCTTCCCTGATACTGCTATTGGGATGGGACACCCTCCTCATGCGGTTGATTTCCTTGGTGTGTCTGTTCACTGGAATGTGTATGTTTATATTCACGTCATTCTATAGAATGAGGAAATACTGTATTTCATGCTTACTAGTTCACTATGGAAGATGCCCAGAGAACTTTAAATGAGTGATGCATGTAAGTTTTGCTGTAGAAAAATGAATATTGAGCCAAAAAAAAAACAAGAGTGAGCATGCCCTGCACTTTGCTCTGAAGAAGAAGATTTGCTGAGGAAAATCTTTCTTTTTTTTTTTTTAATTATGAGATGGAGTCTCGCTTTGTCGCCCAGGCTGGAGTGCAGTGGCGCGAACTCAGCTCACTGCACCCAGCCTACTGAGCAAAATCTTTCTATGAGGAAAATATTTACTGAGGCAAGTTGTGACAATGTGATATTGTCTCAATTCTACTTGTAAATGATAGATTATCCCAATTGATCTATAAATTTCTCCTCATTAATAATTTTTATACTGATTACATGGTAAAATAATATTTTGGACAGGTTGGGCTAGATAAAATATATTATTAAAATTAATTTCACATGTTTCTTTTCTACTTTTTAAAATTTGGCTACTAGAAAATTAAAAATTACATGTATAGTTCCCATTATGTTTCTGTAGAAATGTATTATATACTTTTCACTCTTGGTACATCTCAATTCAAACCAGCCATGTTAGAAGTACTCAATAGCCACACATGACTAAGGGTCACCAGATTTCCCAGCACAAGTCTGGAGCTAAAGAAGTTCTGTCCTATTAAGAATAAATGAAGGTTTTATTACAGCACTTAGTAAGTTGTTATTGAGGAAAACTAGAGTAACACCAATAAAGTAACTGGGATTGATTCTTTTTGCAAGGGGAAGAGATGTTTCACTTTGAGATGAAACTGGTGACTGGGTGTGGTGGCTTACCCCTGTAATCCTGGTACTTTGGGAGGCTGAGGCAGGTGGATCACTTGAGGTCAGGAGTTTGAGACCAGCCTGGCCAATATGATGAAACCATCTCTACTAAAAATACAAGAAATTAGCCAGGTGTGGTGGCACACGTCTTACTCCTGCCCCTCCCCTTAGCCAATGAAGAGCTTGCTCCTTCCTCCACCAAAAGACACACACACAAACACATGCACACACGCAGTTCCTTCTCTCTTCTTTTCTCTTAATCTCCATCATCCAGACTTCCTGCCTCCCTCTAATTTAAAATATTACTTTATTCAGATATCTTTTAAATTCTTATTTCTTTGGGAAACTCTATAAAATATTCTTTCTAAGCATCTAAGCCAGCATATAGAAAGAGTTCCATACAGTTTTTAAATTGAGATATAATTCACATACCATAGTATTTACCCATTTAAAATATACCATTGAGTGGTTTTTAGCAGCGTATTCAGAGTTGTGCAGCCAGCACTGCCTGATTCCTGGGCATTTTCATCACCACCACTGACTGCTTGTCATCCCCTCGAAGACCTAGACAGTCACCAGTTTCTCTCTCTGGATTTGCCTACTCTGGACATTTCATACAAATGAAATTATACAATATGTGGCCTTTTGAGCCTGGCTTCTTTTGCTGATTATGTTCCCAAGATTCATCCATGTAGCATGAATCAGTACTTCGTTCCCTTTCATAGCTGAGTAATATTCCATTTTATGGATATACCCTATTTTTTAATCCATGTATTAGTTGATGGACATTTGGATTTTTTGTTTGTTTTACTTTTTGACTACTATGAATAATTCAGCTGTAAACATCCATGTACAATGAAACATGCATTTTTATTTCTCTTGGGTATATACTAACATAGAATTGCAGCTGTTTTCCCATAGTTACCACCCCATTTTATATTCCCAACATTACCAACATTCATTATCATCTGCCTTTTTGATTATAGCCAAAGTGGCATCTCATTGTGGTTTTGATTCATATTTCCCTAATAACTAATGGTATTGAATATTTTTTGATGTGCTTGTTGGACATTTGTTTTTTTGGTGTTTGGTTTTTTTTTTTTTTTTGAGAAATGACTATTCGAATCATTTGCCCATTGTTTAATTGGGCTATTTGAAGCACAAAAGTTTTAAATTTTTATGACGTCCAATTTATTTTTTTATTTTGTTTCATATGTTTTTGTTGTCATAGCTAAGAAACCATTTTATAACTGGAGGTCCCGAAGACTTACACATGTTTTCTTGTAAGAGCTTTATAGTTTTAGCTTTTACATTTAGATCTTTGATCATTTGTGAGTTTATTTTTCTGTGTGGTAAGGATCCAACTTTATTCTTTCCTTTTTTTTTTTTCTTTTTTTTTTTTTTTTTTTTGAGACAAGGTATCGCTCTGTCACCCAGGCTGGAATGCAGTGCAGTGGCATAATCTCAGCTCACCATAGCCTAAACTTCCCAGGCTCAAGCGATCCTCCCACCTCAGCCTCATGTATAACTGGGACTACAGGCAGGCACCACCACGCCTGGCTATTTTTGAATTTTTTGTAGAAATGGGGTTTTGCTGTGTTACCGAGACTGGTTTTGAACTCCTGAGCTGAAGCAATCCACCTGCCCTGGCCTCCCAAAGTGCTGGGACTAGTGCTCTTTTCACCTGACTTCCTAAGTGACCCAGACAATTATACCCCAGCTAACCCCCTAAACACCCAACCTCATATTAAACCTGAATGGTACTTTTTAGTTTCATATGCAATTCTATGATCTATTCCTAACAAACTAGGAGGCATATTAACACTTCTGTTATCACTCCTTATCCTGGCACTCATCCCTGCACTATAGGCATGAGCCGCTGCTCCAGTTCCAACTTTATTTTTTGCATATGAATATTCAGTTGTATCACCATCGTTTCATGATAAACCTAATTTTTTTCCCATTGAATTACCTTGGCACCTCTATATAAATTTTACCTCAAAGCGTGTCTTAGAAGGCTGTCTCCTCAATAGAGGCTAGTTGGGGAAGGAGAGCTCTCTAGGAATAAGTCTTATATTCAGCCTTCTATTTACTCTGAACAAATAGGGCTTTTAGAATTAACATGCTTTCTAATTATAATCCCTTTGGAAATGTCATTTCCTTTCTATTTTAATATACTAAAACTTTAATGACAATTTAAATTTCTTCCTTATTAGTATTGATACTTTAGCATAAATCAAATAATGAAAAACAAGATAAAAAAAAAAAAACACGTTTCTAGTACTCTTTGCCACGGCTACTTCTGAGTGGACTAGAGTGACATAGGTTCCCTGTCTTACTGTGACTTGTCATTATTGGAACTTTTAGGCCTTCATAACTAGAAACTAATCACAGTGTCATTTCTGTTACTCTGTTGTTCAGGAAGCAAAACTTCACACTCAAATAAATCCTGCTTCTCTTGCAGTCTGATAGCCACTACTCGAGCCACTCCAGTAGCAATACTCTCTCCAGCAATGCGTCAAGTGCCCACAGTGATGAGAAGTGGTACGATGGGGACCGCACAGAATCCGAACTCAACAGCTATAACTATCTGCAAGGCACCTCTGCTGACAGTGGCATTGACACCACCTCTTATGGCCCCAGCCACGGCAGCACAGCCTCCCTGGGGGCTGCCACATCATCACCTCGCTCAGGGACAGGCAAGGAGAAAGTGGCACCCCTATGGCACAGCTCCAGTGAAGTAATCTCCATGGCAGATCGGACTTTGGAGACAGAGAGCCACGGCCTAGACCGGAAAGCAGAGTCTTCCCTGAGCTTAGACATACACAGCAAGAGCCAAGCCGGCTCGAGCCCTCTGACAAGGGAGAACAGCACCTTCAGTATAAACGATGCTGCTTCCCACACAAGGTAACCACCCTTCCCCGCTGTCTCTCCAATGCCCAGCACAGACCTAAGCCCAGTTCCCTGGCCTCAGCCCACTTTACTTTGCTCAATAGTGTATAAGAAAAGGAGGTTTTTCTGCAGTGACAATTATTTTTATATGTTTAATGTCTTTTACTTGCCTTAAAAATACTTTAATCCTGCAATTTTAGTGCATTATTTTAAACTGTGAGAAAATCTTGCAGATTCATTTTTTTAAGTTGGATTTGATTTTTTTTTTTTTAATTTTCCTGGCTACCACAATTTGAGAGGAAATTTGTAATTTTGTAATGTTGGCTTTTGGTGAGTGATAGGGAATATATATTGGGACAAGCTTTTGAAGACTACGTTTTAAAAATATTGACCATATTTTTAAGAGAAAGGGGTCTTTTCTGAGTAACAGAGCATCGTTTATGATGCCAAGCACGTCCTTTTACATGCCTCTGTAGCCGAGAACCTCACTTACCTGATATTTGCATAGTAACTTTTTTTTCAGTAATTGGCTCCTGGCAGCGATGGGTTGAGAGTAGGGGATGTCCAACACAAACGTGTAGCTAAAATTAGACACACCTTTCAGAATAGGAAAGTACACATTCCCCTGTGTCCTTGGAGATCACACCTCTAGATAAAGTAAATACTATTTGTCAATTCCTCTTGATTTGAGCGTAAAATCCCAAATGTGACAAGATCCATATAGGGAAGAAGGAGTCCATCACTGTCTTTTTAGGCCTGTTAATCTGTGTGTGCTTTCTCCTTTTACCTTCAATTGTTGTCAGTCATTGATCAGTGTGTGAGAGCATCTAGCCTTGCTATCTTCTGGGTCCGTTATGATTATGACCTCAAGAGAAATGGTAAAGGCTGGGCATGGTGGCTTGCACCTGTAATCCCAGCACTTTGGGAGGCCGAGGTGGGCAGATCACTTGAGGTCAGGAGTTTGAGACCAGTTCGGCCAACATGGTGAAACCCCATCTCTACTAAAATACAGAAATTAGCCGGGCATGGTGGTGGGCACCTGCAATCCCAGCTACTTAGGAGGCTGAGGCAGGAGAATTGCTTGAACCCGGGAGGCAGAGGTTGCAGTGAGCCAAGATCATGCAGCTGCAGTCCAGCTTGGGCAACAGAGTGAGACTCTGTCTCAAAAAAAGAAAAAGAGAAAGAAAGAAAGAAATAGAGAGAGAGAGAGAAAAGAAAAGAAAAGAGAAAAATAATAGAGAGGCTTAATTTAGTTTTTATTTTTCAAATGGAAATCCAGGCCCATAATCTGTCAGTAAACCCCAGATAACCTTAAGGAGAGAGGACATCCTCTACTTAATTTCTACTTAATTTAGATTCCTTTCACTTGACCAGCTAAGTATTCTGTTTTCTCATGGAGTTTCTATCGTTACTTATCATTGAGTTTCCCTTCATTTAAAATGTCAGGCCCTGTGGTATGAAGCTGAAGCCTTTCACGAGTGTTGTTTCTGTTTACTGCTACCACATTGCAGATCTCAAAATGGTGGTGATAGGTCTGGAAACTCCATGGCTTCCAAGCAAAATGAAATTGGGAAAGTAGTCTCAGTATTCTTGAGTACTATGTATTCTGTTCCACAATTAAGATAGTAGATTGTTTGATGCAAATGGTGTAAGAGATGCGTTTGCCAAAGTAGAATAGGAAGTGGGCATCAGATGCCATAATCATATAGACAGAATCACACAAGACACTAGCTGGCTGTTCTTGGCACATCCCCATCTGAGTAGATGGTGCATTGACTTAGAACATTTTGCAGATCTGAAGAGTTTCTCTCTGGTTTTTAAGTTTAGTTTGACTCCTATTTCTTTGGTTTTCAATCTGTCATTTTCAAAAGAGGACACCTTTTTTCAAGAATATCTTCCATCTGAAAATATTTCTGTGGTCCAGTGTGATGGCAGAAGAAAGTTGGTTATAGAGATCTTGTCTCAAATGGCATCACCATGGAGTGAGGTTGGAAAGAGCTGGGCCCCTGAAACCAAAGCACAGAATGTGCGGCTGTCCCATTATCTAACAGATCCCAGGGGATCAACAAAGCTCCCTGAAAAAAGCACCTGAGTTTGCATTATCTGAATGTGCTGACTGGAGCTGCCTGAAGGCCTCAAAGGATTATCTAAATTTTCTGCTTCTAACTGGAAGAATGCAGAATCATTGAAATCATCCTTTAGAAATAACTCTCCTATTGAAAGTCAAACTTACTAGAGAAGAGAAGAATGTGGCCGTTCAGGGAGGGTGGCAGAGCTTCTCACCCACTCATTTGTTGAGTCACATTCACATTTCTAGACTGTGGTAAGTAGGGATGTTTTGAGACTTTGGTATGTTGATCTTGGCAGAGTGAGTGGATAATCAGAGCTTTAGCAGCCTGCCTTTTCTGGAGGAAAGGGGACTTAGCCACCAAATGCACATTGCTATAGAAAAACTAAAATCACAGCAAATTAGAGTGTTTGTGTCCTCAGAAGACAGGAACAGCAATTAATGTAGAGATGTCTTGACAGTGCTTAAAAGAGCTTGTACCTGGGACTCAGTGACAAAGTCTAAATTACAGTGATTAAGTTTCACTGCATCTTTCTGGCTGGGCTCCATTCCTACCGCCTCTGTCCTCTAGTTTCCCTCTTGATGATCATGCAGATTTTGTGTAGCTCCTCATGAGAGCTGCATTAATACAGGTTGGTAATTACATAGAGTTGCTATATTTGAATGTCATTACACGTACTGATAACTTTCTATAACTAAAAAAGTCTATCACTTGCTCTAAATTATTGCTCCCTAGAATATATGTGTATCTGTGAAGCTTGGAAATTTAGGGAGAAAATTTATTTTACTTTATTTTTTGGTAATGGCTGTTTCACTTTCAGATCTTAAAATGAACCACTAGAAAAAAAAAATGATTAGTGGTAAGCCTAGGAGAGGTGAAGATAGTAGTAATTTAAGGACGTTCATACCAGCAGCATTCATTTTCTTCTTAGGGTTCTGGCCTTGGCAGTAGGCAGTGCCAGTTTGTGTGGCAATCAAGGACCTCCTCAGTCAGTCCAAAATGCTCCAGTCCTGCTGACCAATGCTGTTTCAGATGTTGGAGCTTAATTTAAGACCACACATGAGAAAGCTAAAAACCCTACCTCATGCTTGCACATAGACATCTCTTCTGTAACTGACCTGACTTGTTTTGGTGTCCACGGTTGTTAGCCCGCCACTCTCCAGGTCTCAAAATTGGCGTCCTCTTGCTTCCCTAAGGCCCCCTCAGATAACTGTAGCCAATGACTACCCACTTATGTGATCACGTATACCTTTTTACTGCCATCCAGTCAGTACAAGAGGATTTGTCACCCAATATGTTCATCCTAAGTATATTTGCATAGGCTGTGCCAACATGAACATAATAGATTGATACTCAATACATGCCAATGAGCAAATAGGAATAACTAGCTGGGCACGGTGACAAGCGCCTGTAGTCCCAGCTGCTCAGGAGACTGAGGCAGGAGGATCATTTGTGCCCAAGAGTTAGAGGTCAATCTGGGCAACATAGTGAGACACTCTGAAAAAAAACAAAGAAAGAGTAACTTTTCTTTTATGTTTTTTGCCTGATGACTCAATAAACCAGTTCAAAAGTTACATAAATCCTCAACTCCTGGCTCCTGGAAAACCACTATTTTGAAGGTTGTTGTGTAGATGCATCAGTATTTGCACAGAGCTGCAGTGCTTATGGGTGTAGTTATGAGAGCATACACAGAGTCCTTGTGTAGCATGAAGTCGTAGTAAAGTCATGTCTACATAAAAGGTTTTAAACTCTACCAAGTATGACCAGAAAGAACAGTTTCTTTGCAAATATCAGTCAGGATCTAGATATATGTTGGTCAGTGTCTGACATTATGACTGGAAGAACTGGTTAAAGACCAAGAAAAATGCCTGCCCACAGTTGCCAGCACAGTTCAATTTCATGAATGTGCTTTTTCTAGTTGACCTAATAAGTTAACTGTTCATGCCACAAAAGCTGTGTTTCTTGAGAGTTGAGGAAAAGAAAGCCTTCGTATGTGTGGTTTACATTGAACATTAGGACTGCCTCAGGCTACTCTGGCACACTGGGCTGTCTGTGTGCCTCCGTGTATGCCCTGGTGTGTTTAAATTTTGTTCTCTGCACCCTCATTGTCATCCTATGTATGTGAGAAATATGCCTTCCATCTTTGTTTGGAAGTTACTCAGTTGTCTTTATATGTAACATTTCCTTCTCTAAATCTTTTCTGCCTGGAATGTTTTTTTTTTAAGTTACTAACATTTAATTGCCTCTCTTTTATATTTTTTCCTTATGATGTGAATGTTATTTTTCTGAATATTATGGACTAACTCAGAATTTGAAAGTTCAACCTCTGAAATAACAAAACCAGAACTTCTCTTAAGAGATGTGGTTAGCTCTATTTGCCTTAGCCTAGATTGTGGGTATGGATCATTTTAATTGGCAGTTTTTGCTTTGTGTCACTGTACACAATGAACATTCATGATTACGTAATATCTTGCTGTTTCACAGCAGAACTCCAGGTGATCTGGCCTAAGCAATCTTGGCACACCTCTTCCAGCTTTTGGGGGATGAGTAGTTATTTTATCCAGAACCAGTTACTTTTAGTAACCTCAAAGATTGAAAAAGAGGACCACCGAGGAAGAAATTTCAAGTGAACCTTGAGAAAATGAGCCCTCTGTCAAGCCACAGATGCTTGATGCAGATCTCACCAACAAAACGTTTTTTTGCTTTGTTCTATGAAGCAACTAATCCATTCATTCAGTTGATATAGCAAGCCCAAATTCTTCCACGTGTCATTAAATCATAAGGCCAAAAGTAATTCAGAAAGGACTGAGAGCCCATTCTTTGTCATATGTAAAGCATTCTACCAGGATGAGAATTCATACAATTGCTTTATTGGGGGAGGGGAATGAAAAAAATAATCTCAAGAGATTTCACAGCTTCTCTCTCTCCCTCTCTCTCTCTCTCTGGAATGAAAAAAATAATCTCAAGAGATTTCACAGCTTCTCTCTCTCTCTCTCTCTCTCTCTCTCTCTCTGTCTTTTAAGACAGGGTCTCTCATTTTGTCACTCAAGCTAGAGTTCAGTGGTGGCCCCGCAGCTCACTATAGCCTCGACCTTCTGGGCTCAAGAGATCCTCCCACCTCAGCCTCCTGAGTACCTGGGACTACAGGCATGCACCACCATGCTAAGCTAATTTTTAATAATGTTGTAGAGACAGGGTCTCACCATGTTGTCCAGGCTGGTCTCATACTCCTATGCTCAGGCAGTCTTCTCACCTTGGCCTCCCAAAGTACAGGAATTACCATCATGAGCCACTGAGCCTGGCCCATACAACTCTTCTAAATAATTTCAGTATATAATAAGTCCTCTCCCTTTTCAATATTTAATTCCATTCCTCTAGCTACAGCTCAAATACACTATTAAGAGAGAATAATTTTTTTTATGAGCTGAATATTTTCTCAACATGAAGACTTTTGACATCTAAGATTCTGAGAACATGTGGTTGGCCCTTTTTGCGTTAACCTGGTTATTGGACATAGATTATTGACTATAAGGTGTTCATTTGCAAAAAAACAAAGAAGGAAAATTTGGTATAGCTCTCTGCCCCCAGGCAAGTTGAGAGAGGAACATAAGGAAAATAGATTTGGAACCTGAGACCCTGGTTCAAGTCTCAGTTCTACCACTGATCAGCTATGTGTCCTGTGGCCAGTTGTACCATTTCACCTGGCTTGTGCCTCATCTGTAATCTAGGAGATGGCATATTGGCCATGGAATACACCATAGGATCTTAAGGTGCACAAATTAAATAGATACAAGCACATGGTGACAAATGTAGATGGCTTACTATTGCATCTTTCAGTTCACTGGCCAGCAAACTGCATTTCAGCAGTCAGCTTGTTCAGTCTACACAATAGACAGCAGGTCAGAAACTAAGTGACTGATGGATAAAGCCTGCAGCTGGTAATGTGCCATGTCATACACATTAGCATAGCCTAGTACCACCAAACCAAAGTCCTGTTCCACCTACTAAATGGCTGTTTTTATATGTTTGTTGAAAATAAAAAAGATGATCAAATGTATTGCAGACTGTAAATGTCATTTTAAGACCAAAGGTTTTTTGTCATTTCCTTTTGTAAACTCTTCATCACCTGCCTTAACACTTTTCTAGTGACTTTTCTTTTAACAGGCAGGTATCTCCCACAGCTCTTAGAACTACACTTTGTGTGTTTCATCCTATAATCATATTTTCTCTTCTCAAGCTTCCGGCTTTTTTTTCTTTATCCTTTTTAGATGCAAAACCTGCACATGACACTCTTCTCAGCTATGCCCAATAAAATGATAATGTTCATAGATATCTTGTTAGCTCCTTATTAAATAGCTTAGCATTACAGGCTTTTCAGCTTCTGGTCCACAATGATCCCTGAGGCTTCTGCTGCTGCATATAGCTAGCCACTCATTTCCCTATGCTGTATGTGTTAGTATGCCCTTATACTGTGAAATATCTGCCTTTTATAGATGGACAATTTTTCTTTACTGCAGTCACTTGGATATCTTCTTTGTCAACTTAATCATCCCTACTTCACTTGTTTGTTTTCCCCCCAGTCCTTTGGAATTAGTGTCTTCTAAGTTGTGTTCCATACTCTATTGGATAGAGTACAGAATTGGCTAGTGCTGAACACAGTGGGAGGAGTCCTCCTTAATCATTATCCTCCACATTATCTGTCACCCAAAGGCTTGTTATTTGTACAAGCAATCACAGGAAACCCGATCAGCTCTCCTCCCCTTGGTATTAGACCAGCATTCAGCCTTTGCCCAGATTTTGCCACAGCCATTTGACAGGTGACTAATTGCTGCTCTCCACTTCCTGAAAATATCATCTTTATGAGGCCAAGCTTGTCTAAAACCCCCTTGCCATGCCTAAATAGTAGATGACTCCAAGTTTTCCCATCAGCAGCTTTCTACAACACAGACAGCCACTGGCTGGCAGATGTTTTTCACAGGATGTGATGGTCTCAGTGACAATGCAGGAATTCACAATGGTCCCCTCAGACCTCATAGGTTCAGCACTCAGGGCCTTTGATTGATGACATTCAGGCTTCCCAATCCTGGGTGGCTCATCACTTGGCAAAGTCAGCAAATAGATGTAGTTCCTCCTTGTAAAGCAGCACCCGCTGAGAGTAGCGTCTTTTTTGCAGATTGGTCATCTAGCATCCCCTCCTATAAAGCTTTGCCATAGCTGGGAATGTAAAATCACCAGGTTGCAGCACATGTGGTCCGTGGTTTCATTTGAGCATCAGGTCAAGATAAGAAGTTTGGACAGATTCAGGCTGTCCCAGATCCTCGGTGACCTCATTGCCTCTTTTCTTTCTTTCTTTTTTTCTTTCTTTCTTTTTTGAAACAGTCTCACTCTGTCACCATGCTGGAGTGCAGTAGCGTGATCTTGGCTCACTGCAACCTCTGCCTCCTAGGTTCAAGCGATTCCCTTGCCTCAGCCTCCCAGCCTCCTGAGTAGCTGGGACTACAGGTGCATGCCATCATGCCCGGCTAATTTTTTGTATTTTAGTAGTTGGCCAGGATGGTCTCGATCTCCTGACCTTGTGATCTGCCCACCTTGGCCTCCCAAAGTGCTGGCATTACAGGCGTGAGCCACTGCGCCCAGCCTCTTTCACATGGGGTATCATGTACTTGTGTATCCTCTCTTCCTTTTCAAAATTAACATCCTGACATGGCCAAACAGAATCTCAGATTGTTCCTTTTTAGGAAAGGAGAAATGCCCTATAGCTTATAGAAAAATTAAAGTTAGTACTTTCTTCATGTAGAATTTAGAGACACCTTGAGTAAATTTCTGGTGATTCCAATTTGACCATACTCAGTTAAACTCACTTCTTATACATTCAGAAAAGTAATAGATATTGCAGTTATTATTTCCTGTTGTATCTAATGCTCTTTTGTTAGATATTATTGGTTCTTTCCTTCTTATGTAATTCCTATGAAGAGATTTAACTCTCTGAGTGAAATGAAATTGAAGCCTATTAAATTAACACGAAATTTCCAGGATAATGAAAGAGCCCAGCCACACAGCTCACCTTAAAAAGTATGAAGCTGATAGCTTCATGTTAGTTGTATTGTAATTTAATCCACTTCAGAGATTCTTAGGTGAAGTGCATAGGTGCACATCCCTTGATACAGTCTCAGGCCAGTGGGTCGGTCAGGCAGCTGCAAGGAGCCCACCCACAGCTGTGCCCAGAGACAGACTCATTTTAGAGTGGGAGGAGTTGAGGGGCTAATGCAGTATTTCTTCAACCCAAAAAAACATGAGAATACTTTGGAAGTGTATTAAAATACAGATTTCTAGGGCTCCAGAAGATCTAACACAAGCCCAGGATTCCCCAGTTACATCAGTACATACAGGTGGCCACATTCTGTGGCTTGAGAAACACTGCTGCCACGACTTCACCTTCTTCATCTAGACAATATGGAACTGGATTTTGACCATCATAACAGTGTGTATAATTCAGCTGGATGTGAGTGAGCAGTAGGCCTCAGCTGCTGTGAACACTTGGAGGATATTTTACCTAATCTTCCAGGCATTATTCCTCCTTTACTAAATTAAATATCTAGGATTGGAACACAAGAAAGTATGCTTTAGAAGAGCTCCCAGGTGATGCTCACAGGCCCACTGAATTAGAGGCCATGTGTACGAAAGTGCACAATTTCATGCTCTGAGTTGTGTGCATTAAAGAAGAAAGCCATACCAGTGGATTGTTCATTTGTTTCTCTCATACCTTTGTGCCTAAATCTAATCAATTGTTAAGTGGGGCTGTCTCAGTTATAACCACTAGTGAAAAGAAGGGCACTGGCATTTCACACCTGGAAGCTAGTGTCAGCCCATTGTGTTCATAGATAAAACCGGAATTGGGGTTGATCTTATTTAACCAGTTATCTTTTTAAGAATACATGTGTAAGCCAGGTGTGGCCATGCGCACTTGTAGTCCTGACTACTTGGCGGGCTAAGGTGGAAGGATCCCTTGAGCCCAGGAGTCTGAGGCTATAGTGATCTATGATTGCACCACTGCGCTCTAGCCTGAGCCACGGAGCAAGATCTTGTCTCAAAAACAAAAACAAAAATTAAGAAAATCATAGCCTTATTTTGTCTGTTTTGGGACTGAATATAAATGGAATCATACTATCTGTATTAATTTGTGTCCTGTGTCTTTAAGTCAACATTATGTTGCTAAGATTTATCCATGTGTTGCAGGTAACATTAGCTTATCTCCATTGCCATATTATATTTACAGTGTGAGAATATAGCAGCTCATTTATCCACTCTACTGTTGATGAACATTTGGATTGTTTCCAATTTGGGATATTCAGAATCTTTGTTTTTTCTTTTTCCTCTTCTTTTTTTTTTTGAGATAGAGTCTCATTTTGTCACCCAGGCTGGAGTATAGTGGTGTGAACTTGGCTCACTGCAGCCTCGACATCCTGAGCTCAAGCC
Source organism: Colobus angolensis palliatus (assembly GCF_000951035.1). Taxonomy (NCBI): domain Eukaryota; kingdom Metazoa; phylum Chordata; class Mammalia; order Primates; family Cercopithecidae; genus Colobus; species Colobus angolensis. The sequence continues at coordinate 22,516,315 of NW_012116265.1, read as the reverse complement.
ATCCTCCCACCTCAGCCCCCCAAGTAGCTGGGTCTACAGGCACACGCCACCACACCTGGCTAATTTCTTTATTTTTTATAGAAACAGGGTTTTGCCATGTTGCCCAGGCTGGTCTCAAACTCCTGAGCTCAAGTAATCTGCCCACCTTGGCCTCTCAAAGTGCTGGCATTACAGGTGTGAGTCACTGTACCCAGCCAATACTAAGAATTCTTGTACATGTCCTTTGGTACACAGACATATGTGTTTCTTTTGAGTTTCTAGGAATACAATAGCCATGTCAAGAATATACGTATGTTCAACTTAGTAGAGCCTCTGAACTAGTTTTCCAAAGTGGTTGTAACAAGTAGCACTCCCACCAGCAGTGTATGAGAGCTCTAGTGCTTCACATCCTTTCTGGCACTTGATATTATAAGTCTTTTTAATGTAGCCATTCTGGTAGGTGTGTAGTGGTCCTTCATTGTGGTTTTAATTTGCATTTTCCTAGTAACTGATGGTGTTGAACACCAGTGTTTATTGATCTAGGCTCACTGCAACTTCTGCCTCTCAGGTTCAAGTGATTCTCCTGGCTTAGCCTCCCAAGTAGCTGGGACTACAGGTGTGTGCCACCACACCCAGCTATTTTTGTGTTTTTAGTAGAGACAGGGTTTCATCATGTTGGCCAGGCTGGTCTCAAATTCCTGACCTCAGGTTATCTGCCCGCCTCAGCCCCCAAAGTCGTGGGATTACAGGCATGAGACACTGCACCTGGCCTATTGTGGGACTTTTTAATATCAAAATAGTTTCAGATTTACAGAAAAGTTGCAAAGACAGAGTTCTCATAAACCCCTCACCAAGTTTTCCCTGTTGGCGTCATCTTACATTAGCATAGTACATTTGTTATAGCTTGAGAATCAGTATTCCTTCAGCACTTTAAATATGTTATCCCACACACTGTGGGCCTGTAAGGTTTCCACCAAGAAGTTTGCTGCCAGATGTATTGGAGCTCCTTTTTATGTTATTTGCTTCTTTTTTCTTGCTGCTTTCAGATATCCTTTCTTTATCCTTGACCTTTGAGAGTTTGATTAATATATGCTTGAAGTAGTGTTATTTGGGTTGGACCTTTTTGGAGTTCTGTGACCTTCTTGTACCTTGATATTTATATTTTTCTCCAGGTTTGGAAATGTTCATTATTCTTTTGAATAAACTTTGTGCCCCGATCTCTTTCTCTCTCTACATCCTCTTTAGGGCCAGTAACTCTTAGATTTACCCCTTTGACAGTACAGGCACGGTGGCTCACGCTTGTAATCCTTATCTTTTTGTGAGGCCAAGGCTGGCAGATCACCTGAGGTCAGGAGTTTGAGACCATCCTGGCCAACATAGTGAAACCCTGTCTCCACTAAAAATACAAAAATTAGCCGGGCGTGCTGGCGGGTGCCTGTAATCACAGCTACTTAGGAGGCTGAAGCAGAAAACCTGGGAGCGGAGGTTGCAGTGAGCCAAGATAGTGCCACTGCACTCCAGCCTGGGTGGAGACTCTCAAAAAAAAAAAAAGAAAAACAAATTTACCCTTTTGAGTCTATTTCCTAGCTCTTGTAGGCATGTTTCATTCTTTTTTATTCTTTTTTCTTTTTTCTCCTGTGACTGTGTATTTTCATGTGGCCTGTCTTGAGCTCACTAGTTCTTCCTTCTGCTTGATCAATTCCATTGTTGAGAAGCTGGTACATTTTTCAGTTTGTCAATTCAATTTTCAACTCCAGAAATTCTGCTTGATTTTTAAATTACTATTTCCATCTCTTTGTTAAATTTTTGATAGAATTCAGAATTCCTTCTCTGTGATATCTTGAAGTTTATTGAACTTGCTCAAGGACAGGTATTTTGAATTCTCTGAATTCTGTGTCACTCTGGGATTGGTCACTGGTGCCTTATTTGGTTCATTTGATGAGGTTATGTCTTCCTGGATGTTCCTGATGCCTGTGTACATTCATCAGTGTCTGGGCATATGAAGAGTTAGGTATTTATTCCAATCTTGGCAGCCTGGGCTTGTTTGTACCAGTTCTTCCGGAGAAGGCTTTCCATGTATTCAAATAGGACTATTGTGATCTAAGCTTGTGATCACTGTAGATGTATCAGCACTAGGGGGCGCCCTCAGTCCAGGAACGCTTTAACTCTCACCAACTCCAAGAGGCGCTGCCTTGATGGGTTTGGGCAAGATAAGGGAGAATTCTCTGGGTTGCTAGGCAATGTCTCTTCTCTCTTCCCTCTTCCCTCTCAGAAGTAGTCTGTCTCTGTCCTGGGTTGCCTGGAGTTGGGGAGGGTGATTCAAGCACTCGCATGGCCACCACAGCTGGCACTGCACGGGGTCAGACCTGAAGATAGCACGGTATTGGGTGGCAGAACCAGCTGGGACTCAGCTTCCTCCCACTCTGGCTGAGAATTCCCCTCTGACCCAGAGCTGGTCTAAATGCTCCGTCCGTGGGTGCCAGCAAAATTCTGCTCAGTGTTGTGCTCTACTGTGACAGGCCAGCAGTGAGTTCCAGTGCAAAGTCCCACACCCTCTCCCTCCCCGATGTGCACAGATTCTCTCTCCAAGCAGCTGTGCCAGGGGTGGGGGAGGGGGCGTAGGCGATGCAGGACCATCTTTACCACCCTCTTCAGTGACTCTTTCCCCTTGATATGATGTGACAAGCAGGTACTGTGATCGCTCACCTGATTTTGGATTCTTATGAAGGTGCTTTATTGTGTGGATAGTTGTTCAATTTGGTGTTCCTGTGGAGGGACAGTTGTTAGAGGGTTCTATTCAGTTATCTTCCTCCCCAAGTCAATGTTGATACAGTATTATTAACTAAAGTCCATCCTTTATTTAGGTCAGGACCGTTCGTTTTTGACAAATGAAAGTGCCATTGAGGAATGCTTTGGGACCACATACTGTTGATTAAACCTCAAGTAAAAATAACTGAAAGTCTATTGTAGCAAGAGTGAGCCATCTTTGGTTTCACCCCATGCTGGAGAACTCAGAAAGGCTCAAATAGTGTGGTCCTGTGAGACCACTGGGCAGGAAGTATGAAAATCCTACAGTTAAAGGCCTTCTACCTTTAATATGAGTTTTAGTTAACTAAAACTCTCATACCTTATTTTGAAAATCCTGCCTTTTTCTGTTCTGGAATTCTTGAAACCCCTAAATTTTGGACTCTTTAGTCATGTAGACTTTAGTTTTATTATCTTTTTTATTTTTGAGATGGAGTCTCTCTCTGTCACCCAGACTGAAGTGCAGTGGTGCAATCTTGGCTCACCACAACTTCCACTTCCCAGGTTCAAGCGATTCTCCTGCCTCAGCTTCCCGAGTAGTTGGGATTACAGGCACACACCACCATGCCCAGATAATTTTTTTTTTTTTTAGAGACGGGGTTTCACCATGTTGGTCAGACTGGTCTCGAACTTGTGACCTTAGACGATCCGCCTACCTCGGCCTCCCAGAGTGGTAGGGTTAAGGCATAAGCCACTACATCCAGCCCTAGTTTTGTAATCTTTAACTGATGTTTGAAACATATTGATGAACAGGCTCCAGAGCCGACACGAATGCCAGCTGCCATGGGGAGGGAGCGCTCCCTGTGCCCATTGGCCTTGGATGTGAGGCTGAAGAGCCATAGCCCTGATTCAGGCTCCTCTCCTGAGCCTCCTCAGCTTGGTCCTAGAGAGCATCTCACAATCCCTAGCTGTGAGGAAGGCAAGACAGAGGCATGGAGATGGTAGACCTTTTGCTTCTCTTTCTCCTGTCTCTTGCCACTGCCAGACTTCTGTGACAAACTTCGGTGGTGACAGTGTGTTTGAAAGTGTTCCTGACAGTCTTAAGTATTTTGACTTTTTAAAGTGCAGACTAAGCACTAGTAGCCATCTGTCATTTTGAGAGCAGACATTTAAATTATAGTGAGAAAGCCAGGAAGGCCAGCCAGCCATCGCTGTTAATAGTTCATGAAAAATTAACTGTTGTTCAACCCAGCCATCACCCGTACCCCGGGCAACACTTTCATAGCTGACATAATGATCCTGAGATACACATGTCTTTGCCCTGCTTCTCCTCAGTACCATGAGCTCCCGACACTCTGCCAGCCCAGTGGTTTTCACCAGTGCCCGAAGTTCACCTAAAGAAGAGCTTCATCCAGCCGCCCCCTCACAGCTCGCACCGTCCTTCTCCTCCTCCTCCTCCTCCTCCTCTGGTCCTAGGAGTTTTTACCCTCGCCAGGGCGCTACTAGCAAGTACCTAATTGGATGGAAAAAACCCGAAGGAACCATAAACTCCGTGGGGTTTATGGACACGAGAAAGTAAGAGTTATTTTGCTTCCCTTACTGGTGGCTTGCTTTTAACATGATGGAGAATAGAAAACCTTGGAGTAATCTCTTACAACAAAAGAGACCAGGCTAGGGGGTTGGGAGGAGTTGGTCTGTTGGTGGGATTATTATGTTTTTTCGTAAGTAATATTTTCTTAAATTATTTCTCTGCCTCGTTCCTTAAACAAGATGTATTGCAAAATGTTAGGATTTGAGAATCTTAGATCTCAAAAGGATTGTGTTTGAAGGATACACTTCAGAATAATTGCCCCTCTGGTGCTAAGACCATACTAGTCCCTTTGATTATATTAATCACAGCCTTCCTGTGTAATTCTTAACTAGGCCAGTAGGCACCAGAGGGAATATTAGAAAGTGAGTGAGTACCCCTGAAAATAAAGGACTTTTTGACAAGGTAGTACAGCAAAACATTAAATGATTCATTCAATTATTTTGTTTTCATTTGTGCAAAGGTTGCATTTTAGATGTATACCTTGTGGTCTCTTAGTAAATCTGTTGCTAATTTTGGCTTAGTAAAACTAATAGCTTTCTTTAAAAGAGTGACTTATTCATCAGATTTTATTTTGTGTTTCAAATTGGTTTTATTTCTTCAGTAAGCATTTATATGAGTAGATTCTGATATAAGCAGAAGTAATTATCTGTTTCTCCACATAATATTTCTCTATTGACTTACATTCTTTAGAGCCTATCGTGCCCTTGAGCCAACCTTGTTGAGTTGGTATCTATCATCTCTTCCCTTTTTTTCCAGGCGTCATCAGAGCGATGGCAATGAAATAGCCCACACCAGGCTGCGTGCCTCAACCAGAGACCTCCGGGCATCTCCTAAGCCAACCTCCAAGTCCACCATTGAAGAAGATCTAAAGAAACTAATCGACCTTGAAAGCCCAACTCCTGAATCACAGAAGAGTTTTAAGGTACAAGACAGAGCTCAGGGTAGATGGCAGTTAGAAACAAGCCAGACATGATGGGGCTGTTAACCGTAGTCATGCTTTCCAGAAAGTGAGTCTCACTTCCTGCTATCATCCCATTTCCCTAATAACTGGTCCACAGTGTTTGACAATGCTCTGTCCCTGCAGCCACGTCTCATTAGTCATGGTTTCTATTAACATGGTCCTACCCTTGCAGCTGTTTATTCTTCTACTGTATCCTGCTCAGAGTGCATGATTCCCTGAACATCACTTAGGCGATATGACTTCTTGGAATCTGTGCAGAGACACCTGTGGCTCCTATGGAAAGCTAGAACGTTTTCCATAAGGGTTTTACTGTCTTCTGTCCGGAGGGTCCTCCTCTTCTCAGAAATGGCCCTGTTTGCTCCTGACCCTGTCCAGCAAACCTACTGGCCATATATGGTATTCTCTTCACTCAGAGAAACTGCCTGATAGACAGTCACTCTCATCGCCACACCCCCAAAAGTAAATGTGCAGCTGCTGCTTCAGTCCAGAATCTAAGTCTACCCACACACCTTCATTACTTTCCAAACTCTCTTGACTTCATAAAGCCTTCTATTTTATCTCAGAATTTCAGACTGTAAGTGTCTTCTCTAAAACCCAGTCTCTCTGCACCAAGTCCTGAATACCTGTCCAGCGTGTATGTTTGTGTCACCCAGACCTTTATGTGACCACATGGAAAGGTTTGTGTACTTGTCTCAGCTTGTAGGACCTTTGGAGACTCAAATTAAGGCTCTCTCCTTTCTTGTTCTATAAAGTGTGGAGTCTCACACCCCTGAGGATTGGAATGGGTGTTTATTGAGCTGGGCCTGAATTTATGTCACTCTGAGTGTAGGTATTTCTGTCTGAGGTCTTCTGGGTCTCCTAGGAGAAGGAAGTGCACCCCCGGAAAGGTTATGGCTGCAAACTTTGAAGTTTTCTGTTCTCTAGGTTCTTGGGTGGATGATTTGTAGTCTATTTGAAGAGACTGGAAAGCTTTAAGAAGGACCTTGAGAATTGAATTGATTGAAGTGGAAGCTAGAATATTTCCTAAACCACACACCAGCTTCACACTGTGATCAGAGTGCAAGAGGCATGGCGGGTGGAGCAGCTGTGTGGGGCTGGCGCCCTCAGGCTTCCCCAGCACCATGTCTGTGTGTGTGTGTGTGTGTGTGTGTGTGTGCGCGCGCGCGTGCACGCGCATCTCCCCAGACAGACCAGATAAACCCCCTAAACCTAAAAAATCGACATTCATAGGAACTGAATGTACCCCCAAGGACCACTCTAGAGTTTCGTCTAGAAATAAATGATTTCTTAACATGTTTATGTTAATAAATCATTGTACAGATGTAGCCACTCTTGATTTCTGTAATTTCCGTCTCATAAGCCAGCACTTAACAGTTCTGACTCATCATTCAGGGCACAAATGGTTTCCTTAGCAACCTTGCAAAAGATAGTGCTTGAAACTTCTTTCTTTATCCATCAAAACCCAAAGAGGTCTATTAAAATGTTTCAGTACCAGTTTCAAAATAAAAATTATTTCAGATTTTTCTTTTGAGGTTAAAGGGAAATAAAACCTGCCCTGAGTGGAGTTTTTCTTCCAACTCCTAGTTTAACATTTTTGGCAAGGGGCAGGCTCGGAGCCTTCATTCTTCTGATTTACTTACGCAGTAGAAATAATTGAAGGCAAATGTTTGATTTTGTCCTTATTCCAGGTCTTGGCTTTTATTTCCAAAATGAATTACTTTAGCATTCCTATTTGAAACAGGAGTGTGCTTTCTTTATGTTGTGACTGTATTACTGTGAGACTCTGTGAAGAAAGTGCTTGTGCTGGCTAAACCATCACAGCAGGAACTGGGAATAGGCTCAGGTTTTCTCTCTCCAGTTTCATCTTATTTGAGCAGGTTTAGTTTCAGATGAGTTAGCTTAGCTCCCTTTGTCTTCTGAGAGTCGTCCTCTGAATGATGGAAGCTCTGCTGTGTCAGTAAGGCTGGCATGCCCTTGAGAGGTCTTCCAGGCCACTCCTGGCTCAAGGCTCCAAACCACTGCCTCAGACTTCAGGATACTAGGTGTCATGGCCAGCTTTGGGCTGTGACACTCCGAAGCCACTCATGTGCCACACTGGTTTTCCTGGATCGCCAATGCTACCTATGAGCTTTTGTTAATATTGAGTGGCAGGGTCACTCCCAAGCTCGTTTGCCAGGAGAGCAAGGACCTCAAGAACAGTGGCAGAGTTGCAGCACTCTAAGAAACCTCACTGGCAAGCAGAGATGGGATAACCTTATTTTCCCCAAGGGTGGCATACAGTCTGACAAGTGAACAGACAGTTGTTCTGTGCCAGTGCTCTCAGGTATATACCAAAGGAGGAGGCTTCATGTGGCTCCAGTAATTAGGAAAAGCTTCTTGTCAGTGCAGGTGACACACGTCACTAATAACCAGGGGCACTGAAAAGGATGAGAGAACAGGAGACTGGCATGAAGCAAAACGTCACTTCTCCAGGCCCCATTCCTCACTGTGAGATAGAGGACCAGAGGAGATCAGTGGTGCCCAACCAGTCTTAAAGCTCAGGAAGCCTTTTTTTTTTTAAATCACACATGGAACCCCATTATATAGAATTCAGACAGCAGAGTTTCTCTTATGGGAGGGATGGGATGGCCTGGACTCCTGGGTCCCACTTGAACCTCTCCATAGCAGTGGTGCTGTAAGGAACCTTTAGGGCCTCCTTGGAGCACAAGTTCGAAGCAGCCCCCTTCTCGAATGTCCTCTGAAATCCCTCCAGGTGTGATCCCACTTCCAGTGCCATCCCACTCCACTGTGATTCTTTCCCGAGGGCTGGTAACACCAGGCAGCGCTCCTGGGCGATCCCAGGTACAACCTGCAAGGCAGGCAGGGGCGGCTCTTGGGAAGCGGATAGTTCTGTAAACCTTTAAGACTGAAGTTGAAGAGGATGGGGCAAGGGGCCATCCCAACATTCTTGGACAAGGCTGTGTTCTCCTACCTTTTAATGAATGAGCAGAACACCTTTGGGGTAGGTTGCTTTCTCTGCTTCCTGCCCTGCCTCCCTTCAGTGCAGGCTGTTTTAGCTTTTCATAGGGCACACTGCTTAAAGAAGCTCTTCAAGGTAGCTGTTCATGGCCTTGAAGCATATTAACGTTTCCCAAAGAGGCTGGAACTAGAATTGGCGGAGGATTTCACACCTGTAAAACTGTCAGGGTGGAGATACTGGAAAGGAAATCCCTTTACTAAAACCAGGGGTGCTGAAAACGATTTAGCAGCAGTTTTTCCGTACCGAAATCTGAGATCTGACCTGGCAGGCAGGAGCCTTCTGTGATAGTCCTAGAACGTTGCAGGTGGAGATGTTTTATTTGGTTTTGTTTTTAATCTGGTTTTATTTTTTAAGAAAATTAGTTAGCAAGCCATGTAATGGCTCTAATGCTTACTCTTCTCCACAAAAAGAGAAGGGAAATTGTCACTTTCATTCCAAGTTCTCTCTCTCAAAGCATTTATCACAGCAATTTAGTTTCTAGACAAGTACATATGTACTTTGGATTTAATTCATCGTGAATTTTTTAAAGTGAACGTAATTTTTACCCAGTTGGTAACACCTTGGGTGTATTCACAATGTGTTTGATTAATTATCTTTTGGTATTTATGCAGCAGCTATGCATACCACATTGGTAGCCTGGACCTGGTTCATCCCTGGCTAGTTGAGTGGAAGCATGCTAGGCCCTGTGTATCCACTGTGTATTTCAGCCCACTAAATGGAGCATTTGCTAAATCATTCTCTGTCTGCCCCTTCAAAGTATCATGGGAAGTCCCAGGGTGGCTTTTAACCAGTGGTGACAGCCTCCTCACGTCTTCACCTGTTCTCCACATCGTTTTCCCTATCGAGGCAGGCAGTGGCCTAAGAGGAACTGAATCAGAATGACTTTATTGTTCACGGGTCAAATGTTCTGTTGCCTTTCAGGTTGCTATTTTTAATGTGTCTGCTGTTCTCAGTGCAAGGGATTCTCAGAAGCTTGCTATTTGCAGAAAAAATCTCAAGTAAAATCAAATTTGGTCACAAAGGCAAAAGATGTCAATAAGAGATACATCTGGAACTATTTGTCATGTATAAATAAATATATAGTTATTTGTTATTTATAAAGTCGACTTCCCTATTATTTCTTTCTTTATTTTTTGAGATAGAGTCTCACTCTGTTGCCCAGGCTGGAGTTCAGTGGCGCAGTCATGGCTCACAGCAACCTCTGCCTCCTGGGTTCAAGCGATTTTCCTGTCTCAGCCCCCAAGTAGCTGGGATTACAGGCGCACACCACCACGGCTGGGTAATTTTTGCATTTTTAGTAGAGATGGGGGTTTCACCATGTTGGCCAGGCTGGTCTCGAACTCCTGACCTCAAGTGATCTGCCCACCTTGACCTCCCAAAGTGCTGGGATTACAGGCATGAGCCACCACACCCAGCCTACCCTATTCTTATTTCATGAATACAAATGCATCTTCAAAAAATAAACTTTCTCCAAAACTCATGAAATGTATCTACCTCGATAGGTTCAGTTGGTGTAAGTTAGTAATCAAGAGCTACCTGCTATGTGAGTTAAAATATTTTGATGATCAAATGCCCTTGTTGCCCAGCAAGCATGTTATCATCTGACAAGCTTATCAGGACACCCTCCTGGCACTGTGGCTCTCTGTTCCCCCAGGGGCCATAACACCATTTCTTCATGCCACTGACACCCGCCATTGTGCTCAGTCCAGCATTTTGTTTAATCCCTGTGGTAATCCTGAGAGGTTTTGTGCTCCCATTGTACAAACGAGGAATTAGGCTCAGAGAGATTGTATGATTTGGTGAGAGACACAGGATTTAAATAAAACTCATATTTGTCTAATCCTAAAGTCTTGTTTTTAACCACACACGATCTTGTTAAATCCACTTAATCACATACCTGAATCACGTAGGGAGCACCGATAGACTGTAGGCAGCGTGCCAGACTGAGGAATAATGACCAGGAACTCTTGGGTTAGCTCCTTGAGGATGTAGAAATAGACAATGGGCCCTGAAGCTTCCTTGCTGGGGGTGTATCTGAACCAGTAACTTGGTTATCCCACCCTCCCCCAACCTTGGTCTCAGGGATCTGAACCAGAAAATTGACTTTCTTTTGTCTCGATCCTGTTTTTCAGTTCCACGCACTCTCCTCTCCTCAGTCTCCTTTCCCCAGCACCCCCACCTCACGGCGGGCCTTGCACAGAACACTGTCGGACGAGAGCATTTACAGTAGCCAGAGGGAGCACTTTTTCACCTCCAGGGCATCACTTCTGGACCAAGCCCTGCCCAACGATGTCCTCTTCAGTAGCACATACCCTTCTCTTCCCAAGTCACTCCCATTGAGGAGGCCTTCTTACACCTTAGGAATGAAATCGCTGCATGGTAAGTGGTCTTTCAGCTGCAGCCTGGACAGCCCTGTTGATGATTGTCAGTGTCCCCAGACGTGGCTGCCACTTGGTGTGCTCTGAGTGGGGTCCTGTATCCATGCTCAGATGGTCTCAGCTCACCCGCCCCTTCGTCATTTGCCCTCTCTCTCCTGTAATCCCAGACCACCACAGTCACCCAGGATGCTTGCCAGAAGTAACGGATTCCCACACTGGACCCAAGACCTCCTGAATTTGAATCTCCAAAAGAGTAGTCTGGGAATTGGTATTCTTAGCAACCATGCCAGCTGCTGTTTTGATTGAGCAAATTTGGCTAGCACTAGATTAGTTATTTCTTAGAGAGTTGTATACATGGCTTCCTATAGCCACCGTAAGAACCCAGACTTGCCATTCCTCTCAGTCTTTCCCAGGCTGTAAGGAAATTGCCTGTGGTGTCAACCACTCATTTGTTGACTCATTGATTTATTCATGCAGTGAGCAGGCAAGCATTATGTAAGGAAAAGGCCTGTGGATAATGGGTACCTCCATGTTCTTGCACCTGGTCCACATATGCGTTGTTTGCTTTGTGACCCAACTAGATCCCTGTTTTATTAAGGGCCATGTTCTGGGACTCGGGATTTAAAATTTGGTTTTTCCCTTTTTCCTGTCTCTGTCCTACCCCATTCCAGGGCTCGACACCTCCCCTCATAGCTGTGGCCCAGCACAGCAGATGCCTGTCGTGGAACCAGTGTTCCTGATCATTTACCAGATGCACTGCCGTCACCCTTCCTCCCTTCTGTCCTTTTTCCTTTTGCGAACTCTGCTGCAGCTGTTATGTCTCTCGTGTCCATTCATATCCATGTTTCTTTTCCTTCTGCTGCTTCTCTGGAACAGTAATTTCTTTACATCTCTTGCTTTTGCTGCCTTATTTTTGAGCTCTCAGCCCACACTCATGAATGTTCCTCCATGTCTCCGTCCTACTCACTGCTCAGCAGCACAGTCCCACCCACCCTGCTCGCCCCGGCAGGCATCACACAAGGCTCATGCCAGCTTCCCCTGCTCCCTCCCCCATCCACCTGCAGCTTATATCTGGGTTCTCTTTGCTCCAGGAAGTCACCTCCAATGAACCAAGGTTGGCACATGAAATGACCACTTTTTATCATCAGACTCCAGAATAAGCCTTCTGGTAGTGACCTCCTGCCCCTAACCTTTTTCTCTCCTTCTCTGCCTACATCAGGGTCTGTCTTCCCTGAATTCCATTATTCCTGCCTTACTTTGATTGTTCTCTTATTTCCCTGTACTTTTAATTTTGCCTTTGCAGTGTAAAGGTAACCCCTTTGTGAAGTCTTTTCTGCATGTGTCATGTCAGAGTAGGCCCTGAGTCGTAGAAGCCTACATTCCAAAAGAGCAGCCCAGAAATCTGCCTCCCCACACGTGGTCATTGTCCAGACGAGGAGTCCTGGGACTAAAGGCCCCATGTGAGTCCACAGTGGAAGGGAAGGAACAGGCAGCCCTCTCTGAGGCCCTTCCCATCAGCTTGTCTTGTTTTCCTGAATGGGATAGCAGCTGCAGTGATTTCACATCCTAACCAAGCAGTCCTCATTGGGCTGATCCCTCAGCCCTACCTTGCTTGGTGACTTCCACTGAAATGTGTTTGGGGGATGAGGAAGGGTGACTTCTTTCATCTCCCACGTGGAAAGTTGGGCCCCAGAGATAAAAGGGCAGAAAGGTTGTGAGTTACAGAATTATCTGTTCCTCCTCCTTACCCTTGGTGGGAGCACATTTAAGTAGAACTTAACGTTTAATATCTTGCAGTATTTGTTAACTTCCATTTACTCATAATTTTGCTAATTTTAAGCACAGTAATAACCAGCAGCTGTACTTCAGAGAAGTTCTTTTTGTAATTTGAAAGGGAAAACAAAGCACTTAATACACTGGCTTACCGGGCTGTCATAATACATGAAATCTTTAACTCCTGGTGAATAGGTCTTTCTGGAGTCACTTAAGTATTCTAGCTGAGCATTTAGCTTTAACTTTGTGTTCCCATGGACCTGAGTGTTGCAGTCACCTTCCAAGGGTGCTTGCTCCTTCTCGCAGACTGGTTTGCTCTGCCCTCGCTTCCACCCAGCTTCTGCCTACTGAGGGCATTTTTATGTCATGAGCAACATTTTCCCTGGACCCCAACAGCCGTCCTTCCTGTTATCTGCCTGCATTAACCTGAGTAGTAGGAGCTGCCTTCAGTGTTCAGGGTGGCTCACTCTGCCCAGTCCTCCCTGCCCCAGGCTAAGCAGAGCTTAGTTGTTAATATGTCAGTTTGTTGTTACAATGGTTTAATATTTGTATTCAATAAATTGTCCCCTTAGAAGAGCTTGGGATGTTAGACTGCTGCAACCCAAAATTGATCCAAAGAATAGCTCGTGTGATGACTGCACCCTTGGCAAGAATAATAGCAGTTCCACCCCTAAAATCACCTTCCTGTCTTAGCTCTGTCTGAGTAACCCAGCACACTTAAACATCCCTTGATTTGCCCCTCACACCCCCTTGGACACCTTTGACCATGGAACCCAGTGGGCTGCCCCTGAATAGCAGACAGGGCAGGCATGGGCCTTCTGTCCCTCACCACTCCCAGGCCAGATAAAAACAAACCCTGTTAAACTGGGTGCAGTGGCTCACGCCTGTAATCCTAGCACTTTGGGAGGCTGAGGCAGGTGGATCATGACGAGGTCAGGAATTCAAGACCAGCCTAGCCAACACAGTGAAACCCCATCTCTACTAAAAATAGAAAAATTAGCTGGGCATGGTGGTACATACCTTTAGCCCTAGCTACTTGGGAGGCTGAGGCAGGAGAATTGCTTGAACCTGGGGGGGCGGAGGTTGCAATGAGCCAAGATCGTGCAACTGCACTCCAGACTGGGCTACAGAGTGAGACTCTGTCTCAAAAAATAAAAAAAATAAGCCCTATTGTCCCCTCGAATAGGAAGAAACATCCCTGGTCTGGCTCCAAAATCCAGCTCTCTGTTGAAGTAGGCCTCTTCTTCCTGGCCCAAATCGCTTGACTCTGCGGGAAAGGAGGTGCTAGAGCTGCCCAGGCCCTGCTGTGGACAGACAGCTCTCACAAAAGCAGACTGAGTGCCTCAGTGCAAAACCAACTTGGTCATGACTCACTGTTGGAAGGGAGATAACAGGAGGTTGTAAAACAATGAAGACAGACTAGAGGAAGCCCATTCCTATTTCAAGTCAGCTTTAGAATAGCCACTAACAGCCTGCTAACCTGGACATTGGTAACAGTCACAAATGGCTGACAATCTGTTGTGGTAACAGGAAACAGGTAAGTTTTGAGTGGCTCTCCCACAGGCACAAGAAGCATCTCATTCCTCCTCCTTTCCTGCAGGAGAGTTCTCGGCCTCCGACAGCTCCCTCACTGACATCCAGGAGACCCGTAGGCAGCCTATGCCTGACCCTGGCCTGATGCCCCTGCCTGACACTGCTGCGGACTTGGATTGGTCCAACCTGGTAGATGCTGCCAAAGCCTACGAGGGTGAGTCCACTGAATCCACACAGGACAGCCCAGGATCCTTCAGGGCTACCCTGCGGGGTGCCGGCGGAGTGAGCAGTCTCCGTCCACGCTACTTCTCTGGACACACTCACAACATATGTGCCTCACCAGATGAGCTACCAGTTACTGAGCACTCAGTAGAGACCAGACCCTAAGCTGGACACTTAAGCACATGTTTTATGTAATCAGATGCCACCTGGTGTTTCCTCCACAGGATTCATAACATGAATGCCTCACCTCCTCTGTGTATGGGAAGGGCAGTGGGGAGAGGAATCTCAGCTGTCCCTTGACTGAAAAGAACACATGTCCAGAGAGGATCTTTCATCACGCCGCAAAGACGTTGTTGCTAAGTGTCACAGTGCTTGCCCTGCTTGGCCACGCGCCTGTCCTGACAAATGTGGGGCGTCTCCCTTGCCGTTCTCCCTCGTCTCTGTGTGCAGTAGCACGTTGTCTGTCTGCATCGTCTCCTTGCCAGCCTGCTGGCCATGTGCTCGCTTTAGGCTGGCAGTTCTTAAATGCAGGTCCTCAGACTGGTACTGATCTTGTCTGCTGTAATGAAAACAGAAAAAGTAGTGCAGTATGTGTGTGTAGACATAAGATTGTCAGCTGGGTTTTTTGTTTTGTTTTTTGAATGAAGACTGACTTTTTTCTACATTTAAAGATCTTTCTAAAATTTATAGTTCTTATTCTTTACAAAATTATAGCAGGTGATTTTTTTTTTCCTGTTTTTGTTGTTGTTGTTGCTCTTAATTAGGAGAATTGAAAATTGCTATTTAGTCAAGTTTGAATTTTGGGGGAAATTTACTAGGCCACAGAACCTGTAAGTCGGGCAACCATGGAGTGGTCAGCAGCGGATCCTTTTACCTTCATGCTGTTTATTTAGCAGATGGAAATACCTAGTTCTGACTTGATTTTTCAATTTGTTGGTTAATCTCCTTCATATACAAATGGTAGAAGTTTTGGTTTTTAATAGGAGATTATTTTAAATTCGATTTAGTTTTCTTGGCTTAAATTTTAACTTGGTATGTTTTGGAACACAGGTGGTATGGATTTATGTTAAAGCCAACCAGAGTGTCCAGGAATCTTGTGGAAGACATACTTCAAGAAGTTTTAAGTATAATGCTAGCTCTCGAATGCATTTATTTCATTGCTGAGTGGAAAGCCTTGGTCTGGAAATTTGGCACAGGACTGTTTCCAGAGAAACATTTCATAGAATGCTACTGTGATGAGCAGGGAAGAGGGGGAACTAGAAATTGACTCACAAATGTTTTTTAAAGGGAAATTACAATGGTACAATCCTCTTACAGCTAAAACAGTCATATTTTTCCCTGTGAGAGCTTGGAAATACTAGACATGACTGCCAACTAGACCACTTGTTGACTTTGATAGATAGGGCCCAGGGATGTGGTTCCAAAATACTCAATGGTTTCTTCTCTCCTTTCCAGTCCAGAGAGCCTCGTTTTTTGCTGCTAGTGATGAAAACCATCGCCCCGTGAGTGCTGCATCCAACAGTGATCAGCTGGAGGACCAGGCTCTGGCCCAGATGAAGCCTTTCAGCAGGTTGGTCCCCGTGCGAGGGCAGCACTCTGTACCTTGTGTCACACCTGCCAGTGACTGCAGCTGTGGGGAGAAGAGATGGAAGCCACACAGAGTAGCTGAGTGAAGCTCATCACCGCAGGGCCACTTTACATTTTAGTCAGAAAGCTTTGTAACTAAATACAGTAGATATAATTAAACTATTCTTGATGACTTACATGGCCATAATGACGAATATTCATTATTATTTAATGCCATAATACATTTATGCCCTCAGGACCAGTTGGGTCAGGTAGGAGAGAGCATTTGCTCTAAGTATCCCCGCGCTCTGTGCTGTGTAGTCCTGCAGTCTGGGTTTTCAGTATCTTCCACAGTGTCACTGATGGTCATGCTTCTACATGCGCTTGCTGAGTCCTAGTGGTTTGAGATGTAGCCATGATGCCTTAGCTGCAATTGCATGAGTAGCTAAGACCACACACTTGAGGACCAGAGACGACCTGCCTATCACATCAGCTCCCCAGCTTCCTTCCCACACACAGGGGAGCAACTCCTCTTTCAAAGCCCACTAGAGATCCCAGAGCCTCCCTGGGAATCATTTTACTGTTTGACAATTATGTCTGCCAGAAAGTACCTCTTGTGCTGCCAGAGAGACCATTTTCACTATTGTGCTTCATTCTTTAGTCGTGAAGATGCAGCATCTTTAACAAAGGAAGCTATTGATTTCCTGCAGTTCAAGCTTGTATTACCTTTTTTTAAGATTACCATTTTATTTTGTAAAGTAAAAATACTCACTGGGTCGCCATACCGAGTAATTTGACATTGAAAACCATTTTATAAATACAGCCTCCTCAGATTAAAAAAAAAAGAAATCCCAGCCATGGAGGCCCCTGCCAACATGGTCTTTTGTTTCTTGTTCCCAGCAGTAAAGATTCCTCTCCCACTCTGGCTTCTAAAGTGGACCAGCTGGAAGGTATGCTGAAGATGCTTCGGGAAGATTTGAAGAAGGTAAACACGTATTCTCAAAGCAAATTGCCCAGTCTGTGCAAACTGCCCTTGAACCTTGAGAGCCCTTTTTAAGTAGCGTAGTGAAATAAGATGTGGGTGTCTTCCCAGTGCCTGCACGTGTTTGGGGCTGCAGGGATCTCAGTTGCCACTGGAACACACACTGCAAGGAGGCGTTCGGCGTCAGGCATACAGAAAAACTGTTCACTAATTTGTGAAAAGCTTTGAACCCCAGCCAGCCCCACCTGGGTCCTCTCCCGCCCTCCCCACTCCTTGTGTAATGTGTTGGTAGCCCAGACTCCCATGTAGTTGGTGTTACTGGGGCTTTTGCACCAAAAGAACTGAATGTTTTGTTTTTTGGGCGGCCTTGACTATACCAAGACATCAACCACCAAAACAATTGTCTAAAATTTAAGACAATCCTGACTAGCAAGGACGTTAAAATACACATTAATGTACTTACATTCCAGCATTACTTACAGCTAATCCTGCGAGGTTGAATCTCTCTAGAAGCCCTGTTCCCTGAGCTGAGAGTGTCTTAGCACCTGATACCAGGCTGTTTAGACAGGTGTTTGGAGGAACAAAAAACAGAAATGGGCAAAAGATCAAAACAGGTCCGTAGCTACTTCTCAGAAGAGCTGGCCAAGGTGGGGCCACACCTCTTAGCTTTTCTACTTCACTCTACCTCCCAGGAAAAAGAAGACAAAGCCCACCTTCAGGCGGAGGTGCAGCACCTGCGAGAGGACAACCTGAGGCTACAGGAGGAGTCCCAGAATGCCTCGGACAAGCTGAAGAAGTTCACGGAATGGGTCTTCAACACCATAGACATGAGCTAGGGAAGGCTGAGGAGGACAGGGGAAGGGCCTGGACACTCCCTCCAGTGAGTGTCCTGCAGCCCTTTTCCTTCCATAGAAAGCATTCTCAGAGCACCTTCCCTGGCTTCCTACTCTGCCCCTTTTCGGGGAGTGCACAACACAATAGTTGCAGATCAACAATCATCACCTGCCTTTTGTAGAAAAGAAAAACAAAAAAAGTAAATAAAAATTTTAAACAGTAAAATAAAAGTTTAACTGCTAAAATGTGAATGTCTTTATTTTTTTGCACAATATCTTTATCTGTTATGTATTTAAGAAGAAACTGGGCCTTGGACCAGGGCGCCTCCTGGCCCATCTGCCTCTATTCCCATCAGCTTTCTTATCAACTTCAGGTAACCCAAGCTTTCCCTTGTTATTCTAACAAATGTCATTATTCCTAGAAAAAGAATGTTTTTATAACTTGTTTGGGGAGTGGAGAGGGATATTTCCTTACCTTCTTCCCTAAAATGCCTGGAGAGGGAGTTGCTTTGAGAAAATGCCTACCTCCCTTGAATGACTCGTGCATGAGCTAGTGCTGTTTGTACCTGTCTTCCAGAGATCAGCAGGACCAGGGTTATTTAACAGCAAGTCAGTAAACCAGAGCACCTCTGACAGTGCTTGCAGGCCACACCCCTTCTCAGTCCTGCATTGTGAGGTCATTTCCTGCTTCTCCCTTTCCCCAGGAAGATGGTCCCACTTGTGCTGCAGGACTCTTTTTTGTTTGGCTTAATTGAGCCCCACTAAATTGGAATCAACCTATCTTACAGCTTCCTGGCTCCAAACAGTAATTGATTTCAGAATGCCCCCAAACTAAAACCTTATTATCTGTATGCATTTTGAATGCATTTTGGTCAAAGTATACGTCGTTTTAAAGATTTTTAAAGACAAAAATGTGGCACAATTGGTTTTTCTAGCTTGCTCAAAATGACCATATCTCTAAATCTTTCTCTCCAGAGCAAGACTTCACCAGTATTTGTAACTAGGAAAAGCTAACAGTGAATGTTTGTGAATTTTAATCCTTGATTGTTAGAAGCAATGATTGTGATAGGAATGGGCTTTTGAAATCTGCATGTCCCAGTGTGAAATTTCAGCACGGTATTTTCTGCATCCTTTCGTGGCCATCCAAAGGATTCCGCTGCAGAAATTATTGATGTGCTATTTTTCCTGTCTTGTGATGCAGGCTGCTTCGGGCCCCTGGGTCACTCTTCCAAGGCCCTCGCTGCTGTAGAGCACAGAGACATGGGGCTGGCCAGTGTTGACTGACCTGAGGAGACCCCTTTGTTTGTTGCCTTTGGAACTGTCACTAAACCGACCCCTCTGCCCTTTCAGTGGCAACTCTGGTCTAAGGGAACATTCAGCACTCTGGCGGCATCTGATTGGAAGTTCCCTCCCCCAAGGAATTCCTCTCTCCATCCCTGAAAGAAAACAGGATGGATTTTCCTCTCTTCTCCCCGCTACATTCACTACCAGATTTTTATGCTACAGTTTCATTCTTGATTGTGATTTCTCCATGGGATTTTTTTTTTCTGGTGACATTTCTATCATGGAAATAGGAAGATTTCGGAGTGCTTTGTAAAGATTTCAATTGTCTGTCTCTTTCTCTCTTTGACTTGTATGAAGGAGATTGTACATTGCCTGATACCTCTTTGTAAATGAGAAATATTGCTAACATCCAAGCATTCTGAAGTCTTGCTTATCCTTCTGAGTTTAGTTCTCATTTCATTTTACATTTTGTTTGGGGACTTGGGGCAAGCTATTTATTAGAGTTTTGCAACAGAGTTCTTGTTTGAAGCCTCTAAAGACTACTTGTAAAATTCAAAGAATAAAATTCATTTTAAATGCTCTTTTAAAACGCTTTGGTATTATTGCTTGAGGTTTCCTTACTTGAAAGACCGCCCAATAACTCATTGACCCTCCTTGCATCCGAATTTTTTCATCAAGCTTTATTAACACTAATGATGATTCTTGAAAATTTTCTGTCCTTTTTAGAATGTTAATAAACTTTTTTACTCTGTCCACATGTCGATAGATAATTACTATTTTGCCTTCTCTGCTTATGATTTAATATTTGCAGAGCACTTTATAATTAGCTTCCTCTTCATTATCCACGCGTGGATTTTTCATAACATTGTTATTCTCTGAGACCAGCACATTTTTGGGCTGCATCTCCTAGCTCTCAATGTCAGATGTTGTGTGCCCGGGGAATACAAATGCCTGTTAATATTAGGCTGTGCAAAATATAATTAGAAAAGTTAATCTACTGAAAAAAAAAATCAGTGCATTCCAAAGTCAAACAACCAATTTTTTTTTTTTAATCCACCATGTCACTGTTCCTCTCCAGCGGTGCAGCTAATTGAGTGCTGGCAGTAGAGTTTATTCCTTGTATTTGGTTCAACAGTTCTACAGATTCTAGAGTTCTTGGACTAGGATAAGACTGGATGCCACAAAATATTCCGATTAACAAGCTCAAAAGGTCTGTTTAGACTGTGATTCGTACATGGTTTGCAGGGCTTATATGTTAATTCTGTAGGGCTTGGCACATGGGTTGGGAGCTCCTGGGAGAAGGTGCTGTTGGGCCTGCATTAATGGTAGATCTTCATCCATGAGCTGAAGGCCAGTTGCTTGCGCTCCAGATCTGGTGCTGGTGATAAGCTGGGTTGGGTTACTAACTCCTTAGGTGGGGATAAGAACGACAGTCCAGGGGCAAAGAAAATGGGCCCAGCAAACTTACACTGTTTGCGTCTAGTGAAATGTAAGATGATGATCTGAACCCAGATTTCAGTCTCGTAGTGCAATGTTTGAGCAACTGTGAAGTGCTGTTTCCCCAGAATAAACAAAGTGGATATTACAGTGCAAGATGGCACACGTTGGTCAGAAACACCCAGTGAAGACTGGCCGGGTGTGAGGGCTGACACCTGTAATCCTGACACTGGGAGGCCAAGTCAGGAGGATTACCTGGGCCCAAGAGTTCAAGACTAGCCTGGGCAACATAGTGAGACCTCATCTCTGCAAAAAATAAAATCAGCTGAGTATAGTGGCACATGCCTGTAGTTCCAGCTACCTGAGGTGGGAGGATAGATTGAGCGCAGGAGGTCGAGGCTGCAGCAAGCTGGGATTGCCCTACTGCACTCCAGCATGGGCAACAGAGACCCTGTCTCAAAAAAAGAAAAAAACAAACAAAAAAACGACTTGGATAATGTTAAATATGACCTGTGTCCTGTGTGATTTTAAAAGAATAAAGATGTCGCAGTAATGTTGGATACTTTTTCTATGTATGAATTTTGTCACTAATGACCCTTCCATCAGCAGCATCTTTTGAGAAAAAGACATTTAACTTCGACTGGGACTTAAATCCCATCCATTACTTACCATCTGCGTTCTTAGGAAAATTACCTCATCTCTGAGCATGGTTTCCTCATCTGGTAAAGTAGTTACAGCCTCATGTTTTAAGAATTAAGCAGAACCAGACGTGTAAAGGCAGTGACTGGCAAATCGTACACACTCAGTAAACATCGAGTGACTTCCTTTGTCCTACGTCTCTGATATGTTCATGCTTTTATGTTGTTTTTCCAGAACAGAGTCCTGATGTACTAATAGCAGAGTTTTTTAAATCCTCAGCAGTGAGTCTATACCGCTACTCCCCGACTCCCCAACAAGCACCAGATCATGTCTTTCTTTAAGTAGAATTTCTTAAGGGACGGAAGAGTCAGAATGAGCTCGTCCACTTTGCTTCATATTGGTCGGTGCTTTTAACCCTTTGCTATAAACTCGAGAACAGCGACTCAAACTTGAGCTTGCATCCAAATCACCTGGAGAGTTTGTCAAAACACAGGTCATGTGACTGCACCCCCAGGATCTGTAATTGTGCAGGTATTAAATAGAAAATACTTAAATTTTCTGCAAGTTCCCAGGTTATTCTTTAGAAGAATACGGTTAACAGGAGAATAGCCGTAGGAGCCAGCATTAAAAGAAATGGAAACTAAGGTATGAGGCACTTACCGTGTCCAGATAACTGAGTATTATGTTGACAAGTTAACTGTCCACAGACTACCTTGCAGGGGGAAACAGGCTTAAATTGTAACTCGAAAATTCAGTTAGATAAAAGAACTTTATTTTCCTTTTTTACTAAAATGGTGATTCAGAGCTCCCTGTGCATGAAACTTGACTATTTTAAATTCATGTGTTACCTAGATGGAGCTGGAATTCCTTTACCACCATTAATTATATGAGACTAGGTACCAGGTTAGCAAGGGGGTGACCTTGGTGCTCTCAGAGCAGATGACAACTTGGGACGGCAGAGCTACAGAGGAAAGCAGGGCCTGGGGTGGCAGGTGCAGAGCCCTGGAGCCAGGCCCTCAGTGTTGTGGCCACAGGGGATGTGGGGTGAGTTGGGGTTGGCAAGGGACAGAGATGGGAAGACTTGGTTCCAGGCTGAGAATGTTAAATTCAAGTCACTGACTTCCACGATCAGCCCAGCCTACTCACCCAGTCTCCAAGATCCTATGAAACCTCAAAGTTACAAGAAAAGCACATTTCACAACTGCCCTCATCCCCGTCCCACATGGTTCAGAAATGTTTACTTCAGGGCCCATGCTGCACAATAGCCTGTTTTCTCTGCTATTGTCCAAAGAAAAGACAGAAGGAAGGAGTTGCGGCTCCTCTGTATCCTTTACAAAAACTGACTCAAACACTCGAAGACACGGCTGTCTTTTCTGAGAAGATAATTATCACCCTGGGGTTTTCATTCCTAGTGCCTAGCCCCCTCTATTGCTCCTCTCTGCGGATCCCCCTCCTCTCCTGGGCCTGCCAGCATTGTGCTTCCTTGCACCTTGTCAGATTATGCCCTTCCGGTCCTCCACCCTTTCAAATCGGACATCTCCTGTCTTGCCTGTGTTTGTGTGAGTCATCACACCTGAGACCCAAGAGAGCGTTCCACCTTCCCTTCCCTCATGACACCTCTCATTATACCCTTTCAGTCCCACTTGCCTTCAGTCCTGTGAACAGGCATCTCTCAAAGTTCCTTCCATTACTTACTCTCAATTAGCGCATCTCATTATGCCTCCTAATCAGCTCCTCTGCCGGGCACAGCCCCACCTTTAAACTCACGCAGCTCATTTTATCCTTCCATCTGTATCTCTCGTGACCCATTTTCAACCTGAATGATCTCCTAGACAAAATACCCTAAGTTCTGGGAACCTTACTCCCTGTCTTTATGTAAATGTATTCCTTCAAAGATCTCATCGTAGGTTCTGTTGATGCATCTGATTCATTTTTCTTACCCAAAGTGTCGTGTCCTTTTAAGTGGCCCGAACTCCCTATACATTAGATCTTGTTAGTGCACCCCTGAATCTCTAATAAGCTCACCCAATCATCTCTCTCCTGTGCAAGACTGTAATTCAGCGTTTAAGAAAAGCATCACAAAATGGCTATCTGCCAATAAAATCCAACTCTTTTGCAAAAGTATAAACTGCTTGGGAGGGGATGGTTTCTCCAGTTTGCCACTGATGTTCCCACTCCATATTGCCTTAAGTGCTCCCAGCTCACTGCACACATCTAGGTAACTTGCCTGGTATGAAGGCATTTGAGTTGGTGTCCTCTGAATCCCATCACCAAACCCAAGGAAGCCATTTCCTTCCCCAAACCACACCCCCATCATAAGCCCACCCACCCTCACCTACCCTGTGTTCCTGGGAGTGAAAAACATTTAAGAAGGGAGTTTTATGTCAATTCAAAGAGCAAACAGTAAATTACTAATAAAGTTGCCAGGAGGTGGTCCTTTAGTCACTTGTCTTAGTGAAAAGGTAGGATGGATTTGTAAGTGACCAAGTAATTTTTTTAACGAGCTTAAGGGTATTTGAAACAGTTACTTCTCATAAGAAGCTTAAACATTGCTCTGTAATCTTAAGACAATAAATATGCTTAGCAAACTCTTTTTTTTTTAATTAGTACAAAGATAAACTCAGCCCAATGTAGGTACATTTCAAATTAATGACGCTATGCCTATTAAAACATGCACCATAAATGCTGCCTAGCTTAATATAAACAACACTAGCTGGAGTGGGCGTGAGGACTTCATTGACAGGCACTGCCAACAAGCAATTCTACTTAAGGAAAGACAAGACCTGGTGCATGTTGGGGAGCAGGGGTGTGGACTCACTGCTCACTAAGGATTTGAAAAACCGTGGTGTGAAAGACAAATTGGTGGCCAGGCACAGTGGCTCACACCTGTAATTCCAGCACTTTGGGAGACCAAGGAGGGCAGATCACAAGGTCAGGAGTTCAAGACCAGCCTGGCCAAGATGGTGAAACCCCATCTCTACTAAAAAATACAAAAAAATTAGCTGGGCATGGTGGTGGGTGCCTGTAATCCCAGGTACTCAGGAAGCTGAGGCAGAGAACTGCTTGAACCCAGGAGGCGGAGGTTGCAGTGGGCCAAGATGGTACCACTGCACTCCAGCCTAAGCAACAGAGTGAGACTCCATCTCAGAAAAAAGAAAAAAGAAAAAAAAAAAACTGGCCTTGATCTTTGTGGCCCAGGAGGCAAAATAGGGACCAGTGAATGCAAGTTATAGGGAACAGATTTTGTCTCCAAGGCAGCTGATCAGTGGTGATTGGGCGGTGTCCTGAGCTTGAAGTAGAAACCAGCTTTAAGAATCACTTTGCAAATAACCTATCTCTTCACATTTTTAGTGGACACTTGCTGTCTTTAAGTAAACTTAGAATCATGAATCACAGAATCAAGATGGAAAGAATCTTTAAAGTTTATATATTCTATCTCCCAGCCCAGGTTCCAAGCTCTGCCTCATTGTCCTGCCACATGTTCAGCCACCTGTCTTTGGTTACACGCGTGATGGGGAACTCTCTACTTCCTGAGGCTGCACACTTGATCTTTCAATTCTTCCTTTTATTCAGGGGAAGTCCATTTCCTTTTAACGTTTTTGTTTGACAGGGTCTCTCTCTGTGGCCCAGGCTGGAGACCAGTGGTGTGATCATGGGTCACTGTGACCTTGAACTCCTGGGCTCAAGCCATCCTCCTGCCTTGGCCTCCCAAAGTGCTGAGATTACAGGTGTAAGCCACCATGCCTGATCTCCCTTTAATTTTTACAACTACTTCCAGTCCTATCACTTCAAGTTATACAAACAAATATGTTTCTCTTCCCAGATAATAACCACTAATTTTTTAGAAAATGTCAGGTCTTCCCAATGTCATGTCTTCCCCAGGATAAAAATTCTCTATTTCCTCGACTTTTCCTCATTTGTCATGGCTTCCAGCCCCCTTCCCACCATATTATAATCATATCTAACATGTATTAAGGAGATAATCACTTTGTGTGCATTATCCTATTGAGTCCTCACAATAGTCCTGTGAGATGGATGCTATTAATGTCCCCATTTTACAGAACAATCAACAGAGTCATAGAAAGGTTAAATAATTTGTTTGCAGTAGAATAGTGCATGGTGAATGGCAGAACTGGGATTCAAACACAGCCCTCTGATTCTAGAACCAATATTTAATCTGTATTTTCTCAGTCTTGCTGGTCTCAACCTATCAGTCCCCTGCATGGCCTGGTTGCATGAAGCTTTGCCCAAGAGATCTAGACAGCAGCATCATTGGCATAGGGTTGTAAATGGGGTAGGGGTTAGGGAACAGGAAAGACAACAAAAGTGTACCTTAAGGCCAGAGGACTGAGAGGAAACAACCTCTCCTGGAAGGCTCTTAGAGGACAGGGGCCTTTAAAATTCTTCAACAGTCTCTCTTGGCCAGGTGTGGTGACTCACGCCTGTAATCCCAGCACTTTGGGAGGCCAAGGCAGGAAGATCACTTGAGGTCAGAAGTTCGAGTCCAGCCTGGCCAACATGGTGAAACTCCATCTCTACTAAAAATACAAAAATTAACTGGGCATGGTGGCAGGCATGCAATCCCAGCTACTTGGGAGGCTGAAGCCGAAAACCTGGGAGTGGAGGTTGTGGTGAGCCAAGATAGTGCCACTGCACTCCAGCCTGGGTGACACAGCGAGACTCCATCTTAAAAAAAAAAAGAGTGTTTCAATATTCTCTCATTTAATATAGAGAGAGTTTCCCTCTATGAATTTCAATTCAAGGAGATATCTTCCTATTGAATTCCAGGCAAATCTGAAGATAAAAGAGGCTTTGAGAAACTCAATGGTTCTCAGACTTAAGAATGCATGAGCATCACCTAGAGAAGTTGTTATATTCCTATTTCTGGACTCCAGGCTCAGAGATTCAGTGTTAATAGATCCAAGCTGGAATCATAGAGCCTTCATTTTAATAAGTGGCCCTGGTATGTATGACTTGGGTGGGCACTGAACTACTCTTCAAGGAAACTCTGTCCTAAGCTTTCCAAAGCCCTTGGCCAGCTCTTCTGAGCCAGGGAGAAGCATGTTAAGGTGAGGGCGTTGTCAGACTTCAGATTCGTGAATGCTTTGCCACTCCTCAATAGTTGAGGAATGTCTGGCCAGAATGGTGCTTTCATGAGAGGACAGAGGGAACTTCGGAGCAGCCATTTACTCAGTGGCTGATAGTTCTTAGCCTCATCCCACACTACACCTGGGTTTGCCTTTTTTTAAACTAAGAAGCATTTGCTTATTGGAAACCAATTAAAATCTTTGTTTCAAAACCAACTTGTAAATATTGTATATAACACTCTTTCCTCCTTAGGACAAACTGCAACAATGTTAATTTTACACTCAGGTCTAATCAGATCTCGTTATTGATGTTGCTGTAATACCCTCTGCTGCTGGTTCTGTATCATTATCCTTGAGCAGGTAGGAGGCATGGATTTCAAAGTTGGTCCCTGTTTTCAGCAATTTCAAGACAAAGAGGAGATTTCCAGTTTATACCTTGAAGCCCATCTATCAAAAAACTGTGCCCAAGGTCCTTGCAGTTGGCTTGCTAAAGCAACAGATTGAGAGGAACAAAATAAGCCCAGTTTCCAAGTGTAAACCCCAGCAAAAGCCCAAATGCCTCTTGACTGCCTGCCAAGGTCCACAGAGGGGCACCTGGGAGTCAGTGCTCCTGGTCATGACCTCTTCCTTTATCCAGTGTTCTGGTTATCTATAGCCACTTAAACTACTTCATAATTAGTTGCTTAAAACAACAAGCATATTCTTATCTACTGTTTCACAAGTTGGGAATTTGGGCAGGGCTCAGCTGGGTGATTCTTCTGCTCCATATGGCATTCACTGGGGTCACTCAGAGGTATTTAGCTGGCAGCTGAGGTGGTTGGGAGAGTCCAAGGTGGCTTCACTCACAATCTTGACACCTCATGGGGACAGTGGAAGGGAAGGCTGGGCTCAGCTGGGCTCCTTTCCCTCTCCATATAGTCTAAAAGCTCGCATGTACTCTCTCTGGCAGGGTGGTTGGACTTTCAACATGGTGTTCCGGGCTCCAAGAGCCTAAAGTAGAAGTTGCCAGTCTTGGAGTGGTGTGATCTTAGCTCACCACAACCTCTGCCTCCCAGGCTCAAGCAATTCTCCTGCCTCAGCCTCCTGAGTAGCAGGGATTACAGGCACATGCCACTACCACCTGGCTAATTTTTGTATTTTTAGTAGAGATGGGGTTTCACCATGTTGGCCAGGCTGGTCTTGAACTCCTGACCTCAAATGATCCACCCGCCTCGGCCTCCCAAAGTGCTGGGATTACAGGCGTGAGCCACCATGTCTGGTCAGAAGTTGCCAGCCTTCTTAAAAGCTCAGTCCAGAAATGTCAGAGCATTACTTCCTCATACTTTGTCAAGCCCAGAGTCAAAGAAAGGAGAAATAGGCTCCTTCCCTCAGGAAGGGGCTTGTCAGAGTTCATACCACCTCTCAACTGCCACAGTCAGCCTCTCTTCTCTCTCTCCACTAAAATCAGCCCCATTCTCCTTTCAGACTCCTCACTCCTCCATCAGGATCAGAATACCAGAATTTCCGTCAAGAGCCATAAAAAACCCAGCTGAATACTAATTTCACCTAAGGGAAATTACCCCATTCCTCAAGTAATCCTGGGGACAGGGCAGGCCTTTGGAGCATCTGTGCTAAACAGTGAGGCCCTCCTGTTCCCCACTCCTCTCGCTGTTCTGGTTTTCTCACCAGCTTTATCTAAGTACCATGGTTTGCCATCAGAAGAGACTGGCAGAGGAAGAGGACATCAAACTTCACCCCAGCCCCTCTTTCCACTAAGACCAAGAATCTCAACCCAGAAACCCCATGGCAAAGGCTGACAATTGTTGCAGGTCCCAAGAGGGTCTGAGGCTTTGTGACCTCCAGGATCACCTGGCTCAGTCAAGCTAAAGACCTAAAAAGAGCAGCTCTCTATGCCAGCACTTCACTCCTAAGAATGCAAGGTTTGCTATATATTTGGGGCAGCCCTTACCACCTCCAGAAGACCATGTAAGGTCTAGCAGAAGAACAAGAGTACAAAAGGCAGTCAGGAGGCAGCTAGTGTGAGGCAGTACGAGGAAGCCCCAGCCAGCACAGCATGAGTCTGGGAGTCAGCTACATTCTTGAGCTTCCTCCTCTGCAGCACCAGTGACAGACATCATACTTCAGTTGCCAGGATTCATGCAAGGCCATGACACCCTCTGCCTGGTCACCTAAAGGTACTGGGAGGCAGACTGGCTGCCCGGCCTTCTGCACCTTGAGACTGGGTGTGAGCTCAGCCGTGGGAGACCTGTCAGCTTCAACTCCTCAACATCTCCCTCCTGCGCTCAGCCACATGCCCTGCCGGCTGAGCCCACATCCTCAACTTGTCAGAGAACTGGCTGTAGGGTGCAGCAGGAAGTGGAATCAAGCAGGAAGTGGAATTCCAGCAGGAAGTGGAATCACGTCGGCCTTCCAAAATGTTGGGATTATGGACATGATCTGGCCTCGGTGCATCATTTTAAACAAGCCTTCTTGGCCAGGTGTGGTGGTTCATGCCTGATCCCAACATTTTGGGAGGCTGAGAATGGTGGATTGCTTGAAGCCAGGAGTTCAAGACCAGCCTGGACAACAAAGTGAGACCCCAGTCTCTATGGGATGGGGTGGGATGGAGGGTTGGGGGGAAGAAACAACAACTAGCAAGGTGTGGTGGCTCACATCGATAGTCCCATAGTCCCAGCTACCTGGGAGGCTGAGGGGGGAGGATCCCTTAAGCCTAGGAGGCCAAAGCTGCAGTTAGCCGTGATTGAACCACTGTGCTAGCCTGGGCAACACAGAGAGACCCCATCTCTTGAAAACAAAACAAAACAAAACAGGCCTCCTTGGGAAGTGTCATTCCACCTGTTTTGAATCCAGGCTTAATCCAAAACCCCTGTTCTCACTTCTCCTTCCAGGTTCCCTCCTGGACCCGCTGCCCCTCCCTGCTCCTTCAGCCCTAGGCATCCTGTAGTATCTGAGTGAGATAAAGGCAAACTTTGGCTCCTCTGATAAACTTCTGCAGTGTGGATCTCTCCACCCCAAGTCGCTGAGTGATCAATGTTCTTCTGTGGAGGCTACCCGCGTCCAGTTGAAAGTTGTGGGGCTGAGACCTCAGTGGCGCCACAGAGAAGATAGGTGTGGGGGCTGCACGGTGCCTTGACAACTAACCAGATACCCCAGTAGAGAACGCAGGAGGGAGAGTGGGCGCTCCTCAAAGTCCCGAGTGGCAGAGCTGTTAGTGCTCATCTCCAGAAACCCACAACACCTGCCCCCACGAAATCTGTGGAGAACACGAGCAGGAGGTGCAAATAATTCTGACTCCTCGACGGAAGAACAGGAATAAGAAAGCCTGGCCTGGCCGTGGGTTGCTGGGTGAAAAGCAGCATTGCATCCGAGGTGCTGGTTCATTGCAGTACTTGGGTTCAGCCCCTCTTTGGAAATATTGCTGTAGCACAAAGTACTTTATGAATGCCTTTTTAAAAATCAGGTATTATCAGATAGTCGGTTAAGGAGTTGATTAGCTTATCAAAATGTCTGCCTATAGACGAGACACTTGGGGCGCTCAGCACAGAGACCCCCATACCTTTTCCTGCGTGCCCACAGAGTAACCGTTCTGAGGGCCGGGGGGGCGGGGAAGAGGCAACATGCAAGTTCCCGCGGAGAGGAAGAATTGTTTATGGCAAAAGAATCCAAATGGAAGGTAAATTCCCTCCGATATTACACCGTGAGTCTCTGAGAAGCAACACCAGGCTTTAATAGACAAACGCGGTATTTCCTCCTGATTATTTAATTGGCACGGGAGAGCCACGCAGGTTACGAATTTGTAAGAAAACCCCAGCGGGCTCTGTTTCTGATCTCCTGGGAGGCATTCGTTTAAGAAAACTTGTATTTTCTGTGTTCCCCAACTTGCACGGGGGGCGCCAACAAGCCCTGGGAACAGATGGGATTTCAGAAGCCGGGCCTCAGCGCCAACCGCGGGCTGCTGGCTCCCTCTGCTGTCCCGAGTCCTCACTTGCGTTCAAGTGAAAGAGCACGTTCCCCGGCTGATTCTGTGCCAGGAGAAATCCTGAAGGCAAGAAGACTGGGCTCAGAGCCAGGGGCCGTGCCGGGATTCGATAGCTCCTGTTTCGATTTGAGCAGTACCTGCAGCCTTCTCAGTGTCTGAGCTCATGGGTGAGTTTAGGGGTAACCATTCGCTGGCCAAGTGGTGCCCCCCCACCCCTGGGGAAGAGGAGCACAATTTATTCCAAGGACTTTTCTGGGTACCCGGGGTGGGGAGTACCCAGAAAGAGGGAGTCTCTGGAAGCCAAAGAGATCTTGAGAGGCTTGGGCAAATGACACTGGCTTTGCTTGAACCTGGAAGGCCAGGCGGAGGAAAAAGAACTTCTGTTGCTGGGCGCGGTGCCTCACGCCTGTAATCCCAGCACTTTGGGAGGCTGAGGCAGGTGACTTACTTGAGGTCAGGAGTTCAAGACCAGCTGGCCAACATGGCGAAACTCCCTCTCTACTAAAATACAAAAATTAGCCTGGCGTGGTGGTGGTGGTCTGTAATCCTAGCTACTCCGAGGTTGAGGCAGGAGAATCGTTTGAACCCAGAAGGCAGAGGTTGCAGTGAGCAGAGATTGCGCCACTGCACTCCAGCCTGGACTACAAAGTGAGACTCCATCTCAAAAAAAAAAAAAAAAAAAAAAAATTCTGTTGATGGTTCGCATTGTTTTCTGACCAGAATCCCCATTGTCCTCTCCTCAGGCTGATGGCAAAACTTCTCCCACCCAGATGACCTCCCTCCACCAACACCTGAGAGAGGCCCTCAGGCGATCTGATGCAGGCCACTAGGGCCTCTGGCAGGGACAGTCCCCAGAAGCAGGAAGGCAGGTTGCAGAAGCAGCAGTGCTGTCCGGTAGGGAAGGCCCCGACGTCCACACTTCCCCAGTCCAAGGGCTTCCCTCGCTTCCAGTGGTGGAGGAGAGAAGAGCTGGAGAAGCGTGTCAAGACTCAACCAAATTTACTTCCGGGGTGGATTCTGATTTTATTGAGCAAAATGAGGTGAGAAATGTCACATTTCTTTTCTTTCTACCTGCTTCAATTCAAAACTAATCTGGCGAGGCTGGAATACAATTCTTTTCATGACAGAGGCTCTGCTCCTTCCCTCTCCAGGTCCTATCAAGGTCCCGGGGTGTGGGTGCGGGTGTGGGCGCGGGCAGGAGAGGCCTCTGGTCTTCTGGTTGCCATTGGCAGGTTTACGGACCCCTTGTCTTCATACCCCTGGTCCTCGATGCCCTCCTGCTGAGCCAGGGCACAGAGGTCACTGCACAGGCTGGACCCATCTCCCCTGCTGAGTTCAATGGGATGTTCCCCTGATCCCTGCCACATCTCTGGGACTGCTCAGAACCTGGACACACCGGTCCCCTTTCTGAGTGTGGGAAGCGCTCACATTGCATTCTAGTCTTCCTGCCTCCCGAGCCCAGACCTAGGCAGGCTTATCCCAGAGAAATGAGCCCTCACAGTGCCACCCTTAAACCTGGGCAAGAGGGGCACCGTGTCCCTCTTATGGGGCCCACATATCCCCGGGGCACACAATGTGTGAAAGAATGCCTAGCGCTTCTGTCACTCAGATGTGGCTACCCCAGGGTCACCTGTAACCCTGAACAGATGCTTTCCTCAGGAACACTGTTCAGGCCTCAGAGAAATTGCCTTCCCCACCCCCCTCTTTTTTGAGAGAAAGGGTCTTACTCTGTTACCCAGGCTGGAGTGCAGTGGCATAATCATGACTCACTGCAGCCTTGACTTCTTGGGCTCAATTGATCCTCCTGCCTCAGCCCCACAAGTAGCTGGGACTACAGGTGCGTACCACCACACCTGGCTAATTTTTGTATTTTTAGTAGAAATGGGGGTTTCATCATGTTAGCCAAGCTGGTCTTGAACTCCTGGTCTTAAGAGATCCGACCACCTTGGCCTCCCAAAGTGCTGGGATTACAGGCATGTGCCACAAAGCCTGGCCTGAAATTGCCTTTCTTATCTTTCACCCTGTGTCTTCCAAACAAAAGGAGGCTGTGACTTGAAAGTTTACAGGTTGTGCTGCTCAGAAACGTGGAAAGGATTTAAGTATTAGAAGTGCCTAGGGCGGAGGGAAGACAGATTAATTCAATTGTCAGATACTTTCTTCCAGCATCAAAGCACAACAAAGTGTTGCTTCTCAATAGTGCTGAGTCCTTTCTCTTGCTTCTCTTTGTGTTCTAATTCATGGTTTCCGTTCTTTGATTTTCACAACAGGTACGCATGGTGGCTGAGGGGCGCTTTGTAATATTAAACAATACGTATTCCTCTTAAATGTGTGTATGTAAAGGCTAGAGGTAACATGTTTGAAGTGAAATGTCGATCCTTTATATCGTCAACTCTATAGAAAATGACCACTAGAATTTAAATAGTGCTATTTTTATAAAAATGTTTAAGATTTTATCTAAATTCAAAATATTAAAAATTTCAGCTTTTGAAAAAGCTTGATTTACTGTATGTTATTTACATTTTGTCTTTTATTTTCATTAAAAAATCTTTTTAAATTTTTAAAATTTTAAATAATAGAGGCAGGGTCTCACCATGTTGTCCAGGCTGGTCTTGAACTCCTGGACTCAAGTGATCCTCCCACCTCAGCTTTCCAAAGTGCTGGGAGTACAGATGTGAGCCACCTTGCCAGGTCTGTCTTTTAATTTAAAATGTGTGGCTGGGCACAGTGACTCACACCTATAATCCCAGCACTTTGGGAGGCCAAGGTGGGAGGATAATTTGAGATCATGAGTTCGAGACCAGCCTGGCCAATATGGTGAAACCTCATCTCTACTAAAACTACAAAAATTAGCTGGGTGTGGTGGCACATGCCTGTAATCTCAGCTCCTTTGAAGACTAAGTTCAAAGTCTTCTCCCTCCTAAAGAGTGAGAATCGCTTTAACCCAGGAAGTGGAGGTTGCAGTGAGCCAAGATCACGCCACTGCACTCACACTCCAGCCTGGGTGACAGAGCAAGATGCCATCTAAAATAAATAAATAAATAAAATAAAATGTGTGACTACTCTAGAGAAAAAATTTTTTTGAAAACATAATTTTAATATTTTAATTTTTACACTTATGGCAATTCATGTTTTTGATTGGTACATTTTAAAGTTGTATGCATTCAGAATACAGTTGCATTGAATTTATTTAGGTCCTGGATAATATGTGAATAAGTCAAAATAATAGAAAATATGGCAGCAGAGCTCTGAAAAGAAAAAAGATTGAAAAGAGAAAAGAAAGAGAAAATTTCAGAAAAATGGACTGCATACTTTTTTTTTTTTTTTTTTTGAGACAGAGTCTTGCTTTGTTGCCCAGGCTGGAGTGCAGTGGCATGATCTCAGCTCACTGTAACCTGCACTTCCCGGGTTCAAGCGATTCTCCTGCCTCAGCCTCTCGAGTAGCCAGGATTACAGGTGCCCGCTATCACGCCCAGCTATATATATATATATATATATTTTGTATTTTTAGTAGAGACCAGGTTTCACCATGTTGGCCAGGATGATCTTGAGCTCCTTACCTTGTGATCCGTGTACCTCAGCCTCCTAAAGTGCTGGGATTACAAGCGTGAGCCACTGCGCCCGGCCGACTGCATATGTATTTAACAAGTGGAAACACTAATAAAAGTGAGCAGGCTTGCATATCAAAAAAGCACTCATGCCATTACTAAACTGACAAAGGAAGACTTGATAAACAGCCAAGGTCAAAGGTTTCAACAAAGACAAGGAAATAGGTGTGAAGGTCTGAAATAATATTATGTGTTCAATGTTTAGCTAAGTGATGTTTTTGATTATAACCACAGATTATTTACACAATATTTACAGAAAACAAGGAATAATCTTAAAACTTACTAGAAATAATTTTGAAATTTGATGCCAAAATGGCTGAAACTGGTTATCTGGATTACAATTGAAGAAATAGTCCCTTTCCAGAATGGAGAATTCAAAATGAGATTGTTAGTTATGAGTAGTAAAGTGAGAAAAGAAATCATGCATATAACATATCCAAATCAACTAGATCATTCTAGAGACAAAAGACACATTGAATCACTAACATGTATTATATATACATCACTGAACTACCAGAAGAAAACAAGGGCATTGAAAATAGGGAATATATTTAATTGGTTTTACAAATACTGTAAAAAATATTTTTGTTTTAAGTGAAAAACTAAAAATCATCTCAACTTTGGGCACTGATTTAAAGCAGAGGTGTTTATGTAAAGGGCTAAATAGTAAGCAGTTTGGTCTTCGCAAGCTGGAGTGAGCCTTCAGTCTTTCTGGCTATTTCAGGCATAAAGAAGAGGTCCCAGGATAATACCAGGGTCAGCCTGTTCCAGACAGAAAACTTCAGGAAATGCTGAAAAGATCACAGGATCCTTAGCCTGGGATGCTGGCAGTGTTCCTGTTTACAACAGTGCCATGCTAAGGGACTTCTGTCAACGTAGAGACCCAATCTCAATTTCTCAACATCCTGTTTACTGCCTGCCACTAAAAGAACAAATTAGACATGCCTGTGGCACATGACATTTTATAATCTGTTATTGGTGTTGCATATTTTCTTTGTGAATATTTTAATGTTTTTATGATTTAACTGAATTTCCATACCTTTTAAAAGATCCAGGCTATCTGACCAACCAAGTCGATGCTTTACATTGCAAATTTAGTATAGGATAATTTTTGGTTCTTTAATTTTTTTTAGGTTTCTTTCTGTGGTCCAACCCACCACCCTCATATTTCCAGAAGAAGAAACATGAAATGAAAAAGGAAAAAAGCCCTTACAACATCATAGGAGTTTCTCTACGAGCACATCATGCTGGCATCCTAAAGAAGCCAGACAGCAGAGTTAACGGGTACAAGTTTAAAAGTTGTCATCATATTTTATTCTGTGTTCAAAACCACTTTTGTGATTTCCCTAATAACACATCTAAAGTCTCCTTTGAAGTTATGGAATGGGGGGTGGTGTGTGTGCTTTCTATTTTTCTTTTTCTAAATGTACCCATAGGCTGGCCTGGGCTGGGATTGGATAGAGAAGTTCAGAGAGAAAAGGCAGAAACCACCCATCTCTTGAAGTTTGCCTGCTGGTCTCCTAGCAACTGGTTTCTTGTTTGAGGCATATTTGAGCCATATAGGGAAGACTCAGAACGCTGTAAAGGGGCACAGAATTGCTCTCCCACTGGATAATGAAGTTGTTTTTAATTACTTTAACATAAACACTACATTTAAGCAGCAGTGAAGGAAAGCAGGAAGTTTGCAGAATGAGCTTTTCTGAGTTACTGTATCTGCTGTTGTGACAAGAGGAGCAGGCATGTGCCAGGGGCCACCATTGACTTCTGGCTTGCAGGAGCCTGATTTGCTCACTCAGCCTTGTCTGTGCCTGCAGGGACTAGGCAGGCTGCAGGCACAAGGCAGTTAAACAGGAGAGACACTGGAGAGCAGAGCTGGGCCTCAAGGGAGGCCGCTGCATGAACTTGTAGGAGGCATTTGCTCCTCGAGGTGCAAAAGCCCATGATGTGCTTGCCTGGCATTTAGCACCTGGGTCCCTCACTTGCCTTGCCCCAGGCCCCGCTGGAGAGGGCATGTCCCACCTAGGGTGGCATTTGCAGCTGAATGCTACCATATGTAACAGACCAGTTATTGGACCACTTGGTTTCTAAAGAAACAACAGAAATCTAGATTTTTTTCTGGGGGAGAGGTGAACTGAAATCTCCCATTAAAAAAAAATTTCAGGCTGGGTGCAGTGGCTCACACCTGTCATTCCAGCACTTTGGGAGGCCGAGGCAGGTGGATCACCTGAGCTCAGGAGTTCGAGACCAGCCTGAGCAACGTGGTAAAACCTCGTCTCTACCAAAAATACAAAAAATTATCCAGGTATGGTGGTGCATACCTGTAATCCCAGCTACTTGGGAGGCTGAGGTGGGAGGACTGCTTGAGCTTGGGAGGCTGAGGTGGGAGGACTGCTTGAGCTTGGGAGGCAGAGGTTGCAGTGAGCTAAGATCATGCTACTGCACTCCAGCCTTGGTGACAAAGTGAGACCCTATCTCAAAAAAAAGGAAAAAAAAATACATACATATATTTCACTCAAACCTTCTCATTCACTTGAGACACAAGGGCCAAAATTCGAACCACGAGTCTTTGCTTAAATCTTTTTTGTTGTTTACTTTTTTGAGACAGGGTCTCGCTCCATCATCCAGGCTAGATAACAGTGGTGCACTAATGGCTTGCTTCAGCTTCAACCTTCCAGGCTCAAGCCTCCTGTGTAGCTGGGATCATAGGTATGCACCACCATGCCTGGCTAGCTAATTTTTTTTGTAGGGATATTGTCTCCTTATGTTACCCAGGCTTGTCTCCAGCTCCTGGGCTCAAGTGATCCTCTTGCTTTGGCCTCCCAAAATGTTGGGATTGCAGGCGTGAGCCACCATGCCTGGCCAAATATTTACTTAAATCTTTTCCTAAACAGTCTGGCTAAAACCAAAAAACTTCTCCAGGTCTAAAGCCACCCCCTTCAGGCAGGTGGGTGCACTTGGCATGTTCAGGATGACAGAGGCTTTCCAGTCCTGCAGCACAGGTAGTGAACCCTGTCCCACCAGACACAGGGGGATCCAGCTCTTGAATGCGTGTCCCCCACTGAAGCACAGATTCTTAGTAGAGAACTGGGTGAGGGGCCTGGCAAAAACTGGATGATCAGGGAATGCCATCAATGTTTCGATAAGCGAAGAATCCAGTGAAGGAAAATGTAGCAAAGCGTGTATGCATTTTGGGGGTGGACAGTGGTTTAGCCATGGGCATAGCCAAAACTGTGAATCCAGATGCTTTTGGATAGGTCATGGAAGGCCAACTCTTCCATTGAGAAAAAGTTTAAAAAGCAGATACATTACAAAGCTCATATTATTAATGGTACCAGAGAGTTACAGAAGCTATAATACAAGGATAAATGGACTAAATTTTTAGAAAGGGAAGAACTGTCTGGAGATGAGTGGACCATTGCCTACCTGTTATTTCCCTCTAGGGCATTTTCTGATTCTGAGCTGGGCTAAGGATCAGAGCTTGACTCCAGCAGAGGCCACCTGCTTGGGTGGGTATAGGGTATAGAGTAAAATCAGCAAAAGTCTGAGTGGTCCTGTGGGGTTGGGCTGACCATAGCAGGGATTTTCAGAGCCTCAAATACATGGCCAGGTTCCCCCATGAACCATTTTCTAAATTCTGAGGCTGTCTAGGGGATTAAAGAGTCAGGTAGCATGTTTTTTTTGAGACAAAATCTTGCTCTGTCTCCCAGGCTGGAATGCAGTGGCGTGATCTTGGCTCACTGCAACCTCCGCCTCCTGGGCTCAAGTGATTCTCCTGCCTCAGCCTCCTGAATAGCTGAGATTACAGGCGCATGCCACCATGCCCATCTAATTTTTGTATTTTCAGTAGAGATAGGGTTTTACCATGAAGGCCAGGCTGGTCTCAAACTCCTGACCTCAGGTGATCCGCCCACCTCAGCCTCCCAAAGGGCCGAGATTACAGGCGTGAGCCATGGCGCCCCGCCATAAACAGTCACATAGCAAGCTTTATTTTATTTTATATATTATTATTTTTTTTAAGACGGAGTCTCACTCTGTTGCCCAGCCTGGAGTGCAGTGGCGTGATCTCGGCTCACTGCAAGCTCCGCCTCCTGGGTTCACGCCATTCTCCTGCCTCAGCCTCCCGAGTAGCTGGGACTACAGGCGTCCACCACCATGCCCGGCTAATTTTTTGTATTTTCAGTAGAGACGGGGTTTCACTGTGTTAGCCAGGATTGTCTCGATCTCCTGACCTCGTGATCCGCCCACCTCGGCCTCCCAAAGTGCTGGGATTACAGGCGTGAGCCACCGCGCCCAGCGTATTTTATTTTTTTGAGACAGAGTGTTGCTCTGTTGCCCAGGCTAGAGTGCAGTGGCACAAACTTGGCTCACTGCAGCCTTCAAACAATTCTCCTGCCTTAGCCTCCCGAGTAGCTGGGATTACAGGCGCCTGACACCACACCCAGCTAATTTTTTGTATTTTTTAGTGGAGATGGGTTTTCACCATGTTGGCCAGGTTGGTCTTGAATTCCTGACCTCAAGTGATTCACTCTCCTCAGCCTCCCAAAGTGCTGGGATTACAGGCGTGAGCCACTGTGTCCGGCCTTGAGCCAACGCACCCGGCCTTGAGCCACCGCACCCAGCCTGCACGTTTTAAAATGTAGAGTGAAATATCCTATGATCTGGAGGTGTTTAAGAAATGAAAATGACCAGGTAGAGTTAAACAAAAAGGCAACAGGTGAAAACTATAGGATGCTTGGTACACTGACACAGATTCTACGAGCTCTTTTACCTGGGAGCTACTTCTGGGAGCTGCTACAGCATAAGAATCCAGGCTTGCCCCTAACCCTGCTACTGGAAGGCAGCAAGATTATAATATTTAGGAGAGACTAGGGTGATACCATTGAAGACTAGACAGGCCTCAAACAGATAGTCATGCTCCCTCTAAAGAAATGTGCCAAAACTGGAATCTGTGGGAGGCTAAACACCTAAGTTTTAAAACCCCTGAGCTGGGTGCAGTGGCTCACGCCTGTAATCCCAGCACTTTGGGAGGCTGAGGCCAAGGCGGGTGGATCACCTGAGGTCAGGAGTAGACTGGCCTGATCAACATGGAGAAACCCCATCTCTACTAAAAATACAAAATTAGCTGAGCGTGGTGGCGCATGCCTGTAATCCCAGCTACTCCGGAGGCTGAGGCAGGAGAATCGCTTGAACCCAGGAAGCAGAGGTTGCAGTGAGCCGAGATTGTGCCATTGCACTCCAGCCTGGGCAACAAGAGCGAAACTCCATCTGTAAATAAATAAATAACTAAATAATAAAATAAAACCCCTGAAAGGCAGAACAGAATCTTTTATAGTCTTTTAGGGCTAAGGACACAAGCGCTTTCTAGGTTCTCAATTGATAACCCAGGAAGATCACATCCTGGGAACAGGGGTAAATGAGGTATGCTGAGTCTTACCAAAACTCTTACTAAATTGTATCAAAGCCCCAGTTCAGCTTTGTGTCTCATCAGATGTGCCGAACAGAGGAAAGGAGGAAGGTAGCACCATCTGGAGCCTTTACAGGTCTTTAAACAAAATGGCTGGCATAAAATAAGAAATTCCTAAACATGTAAAGAGCCAGATAATGTCATCGGTAACTAAGTAAAAAAAAAAGAAAATAGACAATAGAAATAGACTCATGGATGGTACAGATATTGTCATTAACAGATAAGAGCTTCTAAATAACTATGATTAATATATTCAAGAAAATAGAAAAAAGATGCACAAAACAGATGACAGAATAGATAATTTCACCAGATATTTAGAATGGACTCTATAAAAATAAGAATCAAATGGATATTCTTTTTTTTTTTTTCAATTCATTTTTTTTCTTTGGGTAGTCTCTTGAGTCAGACTAGGCTCAGAGACTCCCCAAATAGACCTTCTAGAAAAGTATAATGTCTGAAAGGCTCAGAGACTCCCCAAATGGACCTTCTAAAAGTATAACTAAAAATAAGCACTCAGTAAATTTGTTTAATGATAGATTGTGCATGTAGTTTTACTAAGTAACTAAAAGCTTATTAGAAAATATTCAAAACCAATGTAGAGAAAATGGAAAAGTAAATAATAACAGTGTAAGAGACATGGGATAACTAGAGTCTAGAGTCTTAGAGAGAGCAGGAAGGGGGAATGGATAGAAGCAATATTTAAGGGGATTATAACTGAAAGACATTAACCCACAGATTCGAAAGCCTTAGTGATCCCCAAATAAGAAAACTACAAACTCTTGTAGTAGAGCCCTTCTATACTGTTTTTAGATCTAGCCTTGGAGGAATAGAAATATATTTATTTAGGGGTATCAACCACCTTTAGTTAGAAATTCTTGATAAATGTCAAGAGACTCTATTCTCACCTTTTTCCCAAGGCACTTTGTACAGTGAAACCTTCCTATTTTGCCTTGCCTTTCCCTTTATATGGAATGATTCCTCTCATCTACCTGTTGAATCTCTTTTTATCCTTCAAGACCTATTGGCATGGGATGCTTATCACTGCTTCTTCTGTTTGGGTAGAGGGGAGGCCACTGCTACCATATTCACCAATTGGGAATAGTATTGCAGAAACACTTCTGATCTTTCTCTCTTCCTCTTGGCTTCATCCCCTTATGGAAAGAGGTATGATTTCTTTCACTGGAGAGCTGGAGAAGTCTGACACCCCCTCCCACATCTGTGCATCTCTATCAGGTGGGGCCAACATGCTCACATGTCTGCCATACATGGTCTCCCCCTCTCTCCTGTTCTTGGGCTCTATCTGTCCACACTCCTGCCTGCCACTGACTGGGTAAAAGTCTGCCCTGCACAGCTGGTTTCCTCATGGCCTTCATATGTGTGTAGTTCCTCAGGTCTAGATGATGAGAGAAATAAGAGAAAGACTTCTTTTTTTTTTTTTTTTGCCCCTTGGCCCAAGCCTTATCTTTGAATCCAGGTTCACATGCATGCACTGTTTTAATCTGCATTGTATTTCTTTCTTGATTTCTCTCAAAGCGATAAGAGTGAGGTTTACGATCACTCTTAAAACCCCCATAACCGAGGTGGGCAGATCACTTGAGGTCAGGAGTTCAAGATCAGCCTGGCCAACATGGTGAAACCCCATCTCTACTAAAAATACAAAATTTGTCCGGTGTGGTGGCACACACCTGTAGTCCTAGCTACTTGGGAGGCTGAGGCAGGAGAGAATCACTTGAACCTGGGAAGCGAAGGTTGCAGTGAGCTGAGATCACACCACTGCACTCCAGCCTGGGAGACAGAGTGAGACTCCATCTCAAAACAGACAAACAACAACCACAAAACCCAATAAGACACATCTCAAAAGTTACATCTTCTAAGAATAATGTGCTTCTCTCTTTGTGGCTCTGGAGCCCTTTATGATAGCACCATATTGTGGGGTAATTATTTCATAATCTACACATCTCACCCACTAGGCTCAGGCTCTTTGAGAGCAGGTACCATGTCTTATTTTTGTTTCCTCACATGACCTAACATAGCACCCAGCACATCCTAGGTATTCAATATTTGTTTAAGCAAGGAATTCTGGAATTGTGCTGAATATCACTATGTGAGAATCACTAATGTTTGCAAATTATTCTGTGCTCTGTAGCTGTTTTCAGTATCAGGTTCACCTTTGATAATTCAGAGTAACCAGGAGCGGGCTGTTTAAAAGTTTAACTGTTACATAGCACAGTTGTCTTCTCTAAATTCCAATATTTTAAAATATTTTTACCTTTTCGAATGTAAAATTTCAAACATATAGAAGTATATAATTTTATGATGTATATATCTCTGCTCTTTGAAATAGAATATCTTGAGCATAATACAATCTTTCAAAGGACCATGACCCAAGACTGGAATTTGGTTTCTATAGAACAGAAAACCTCCAAATGGCTATTGAGATAGAAGTTGCTTTGCACCTGCGTTAAGGGATTGCTGTGATTTTCAAATTCAGGGTTTTCTCTCTTCTCCCTTTTTGTTATCTGATACTCATCACATCTGCCAGGGGCTTACCTCCAACAACCAGTTAGCTACTTCTAGTTTCGCATTGGCTAGGAAATCAGGTAGCTAGGACTGGCATAACTATGTGTTAAAAAAGAGTAAAAAAGATTCCGAGTGAGAAACTCAGAATGGCTCAGCTTTGAAGTGTAGATCTCCCAGCAGCCACACTGATTGTCTACTCAGCTGGGTGAGATCCGTGTCTGTCTCCCCCACACCGAGATCCCTCACAGGTGCTGGGGGCTGGGGGAGAAAGGGAAAATCCTGGCTCTGAAGGAGGTGCAATTTTGTAAAGAGGTAACAAGCATGGGGGAGGGGGAGGAGACAGGGTGAAAAGACAGCTGTTAAAACCACTTATAGGAGACAAATCTGATTTGTTGTGCCGTATTTATAGATGAGCTCACACTTTGAAGCAACTCTGAGTTAATTTACTTTAAACATCTTAAATACAGTACGACAGTATAGTTTAGCACCCTGAACTGAGCAGTCAGCCTTCCTAGATTGAGGCTTTCATGTGTGAGGCTGGCTTCAAAATGAAACTAGAGTCCTCTGGGGAATCTAACACAAAA
The DNA here is from genome assembly GCF_000951035.1 of Colobus angolensis palliatus. Lineage (NCBI taxonomy): Eukaryota > Metazoa > Chordata > Mammalia > Primates > Cercopithecidae > Colobus > Colobus angolensis. Next base: position 22,474,134 of record NW_012116265.1, on the reverse strand, counting down.
GGAGCTTGGTTTATTTTTTAAAGCAAAACAATTTTTAACGGTGCTTACTAGGGAAATGAATTATTACCCTGGAAATCACATAGGTTGTTGTGGCCAATATTACATATATACAGATGTTGACTCTACTCCCAAATGGGATCTGTATAGGCAGTTTCTGTCAACAGTGTTATACACAAAGCAGGAAAAGTAAGGGAATGATGTATGAATCTTTATTTTTCCCTTGTATTTACATAGTAAAAAGTTTTGCTTTATATAAAATTGACGTAGTTTCCTTTAAACTTTTCTTTATAATTTACACTTGGTAAGTATAGCTAGGTGTGGTTTTACTGAATTCAGAGAAATTGCTCTGTTTGTCCTATGAAGGGTCACTTGCAAGTCTCTCTTAGTAAATATAAAGAAAGTTGGCCTCATTGGTCTAGAATTGAGAATAACAAGACTCTAGAGTGTTTTGGGGGACCTAGAAAACGCTGCCTTTTCCCATGGTATGAAATGAATTAATGTACTAGTCTCTGTGATTTCCTCCCTCCTTCCTTCCTCCTCCCCTCCTTTCCTCCTTCCTTCCCTCCCTTTCTTCCCTCCCTCCTTCCCTCCTTCCTCCCCTCCCTCCCTTCCTCCTTTCCTCCCTCCCTCCCTCCTTCCCTCCCTCCCTCCCTTCCTCCTTTCCCCCCTCCCTCCCTCCTTTCCTCCCTCCCTCCTTTCCTCCCTCTTCTCCTCCCTCCCTTCCTTCCTTTTCTTCGATATTATTCACATACTATACAATTCACCCATTTAAAAAGTATTATGATTCAATAGATGGTAGTATACTCACAGATATGTGCAGCCATCATCACCAGAGTATTTTCATCACTTCAAAACAAACCAAGATCCCAAATCCTTTCCCTATTATCTCCTTATCCCTCTTCCCCTAAGCAGCCATTAATCTATTTCCTCTATAGATTTGCCTATTCTGGATATTTCATGTGAATGGAATTTTATAATATATAGTCATGGGCAACTTAGATGGATGGTTCTGGTTGAGGGTCTCTCATCAAGTTGCAGTCAAGATGTTTTCTGGGAGGTACAGTTATCTGACAACTTACTTGGAGCTGGAGGGTTTACTTCCAAGATGGCTCACTCACATGACTTTTGGCAAGAGACCTCAGTTCCTCACCATGTGGACCACTCTATAAGGCTACTTGAGTGTCCTCACAATATGGCAGGACATGTTGTCCTGCCATAACTCTGCCCAAAGCAAGTGAATAAGAGGAAACAAACATATTTTGTGACCTAGTTCAGAAGTCAGACATCATCACTTTCACCAGCATATTCTATTTGTTAGACATAAGTCGCTACACCCATACTCAAGGGGCGAGGAATTAGCCTCTACTCCTTGAAGGGAAGAGGACCAAAGAATATGTGGACCTTTTTAAAAACCACCACAGCAAGCTTGCTGGACTAAAGATCAATTTTAAAAATGCCGCTTCTTTATATCAGCACTGATTAACTAGAAAATAGACCAATAGGCCGGGCGCGGTGGCTCAAGCCTGTAATCCCAGCATTTTGGGAGGCCGAGGCGGGCGGATCACAAGGTCAGGAGATTGAGACCATCCTGGCTAACACGG
>NW_012116265.1:22441267-22471418 GCF_000951035.1 Colobus angolensis palliatus | reverse complement strand
AAAATATAAAGAACTAAATATTAAAAATAAATGAACAAAAATAACTAAATATTAAAAAGTTTAATATGAAAGAACTAAATATAAAAGGTTAAACCATGTAGCTAATAGGGAAAACATAGATAATATTGTTTTGAACTAAGCATAAACCTTAAAACAAAAATTATATTTGTTCAAATCATAATTATTCCTTTTTAACAAAATAAATCATGAGCACCTTTTGATAGAATGAAAGAAGGTGTTTGCACTGTTGAAAACTGAAAAGGAGATTGATATCTAGAACAATGGTTCTCAAACTTCAATAGGCATTTGAGGATTTTGTTGTCCTCCTGATCTGATTCAATGGATCTGGAAGGGAGCTGAAATGGATTCTACATTTCTAAAAAACTCCCAGCTGAGTAGCAAGAATTTAGAATATACAACAAACTTCCCAAATCATTAGGAAACGACAGAAACTCCAATAGAAAAATGGACAAAGGTCATGAGCTCGTGAGTTATAGACAGAAAAACTCAAAAGGCTGCCAAACATATGAAAGGGTGCTCAAGTTCATTGATTATCAGGTACAGAAAAATTAAAACACAACAAGATATTGTTTTACAGATATCAGAGTGTCAAAGATTAGAAAGCTTGATAATTACAATTATTGGCATAGATTTGGGGAATACAGAAAACATTCATGAACTGCTTGTGGGAGAGTAGACTGGAATAGCCATTTTGCAGAGCAGTCCAGCAGTGTTTGGCAAAAGTAAATATATTCATATCATATGTACAGCCATTCTAGACCTGGTTATATTTTCCAAAAAATTTCTCACCTGAATTCATAGGAGACATAATTATTTATAAAGATGTTTACTAGAGTATAATTTATGGTGCAAGGATTTAGAGGCTCTCTGGAGGTCCAAAGCTGAGAAAAATGGATAGATGTCTACCTTAGAATATGCTGTATGCTTTTGAATCAAAAGATTTAATGTTGTTAAGATAACAATACTCATCTAATTGACCTATGAATTCAACACAATCCCTATCAAAATCCCTTTTAACTACCTTTTCTGTAGAAATTGACAAACTAATCCTAAAATTCATATGGTGATACAAAGTGCTGAAAATAGCCAGTTGTGTTGGACATGGGACTTTTGGCATAGTGGAGTGAGGAGCTTGGTAAATCTAACAGCTAATATCTTACTCAATGATGAAACACTGAATTTTTTTTTTTTTCCTAAAATGAGGAAGAAAACAAGGATTTTTTCACTTCTGTTCAACATTGTCCTAAAGGTTGTATACAGGGCAATCAGGCATGCAGAAGATGTAAATGACATCCATACTGGAAACGAAGAAATAAACCATCTCTATTTGCAGATGACACGATCTTATATAGAGAAAATCCTCAATAATCCACTTAAAAGTTACTAGAACTAATAAACAAGTTCTGCAAGATTGCAGGATATAAGGTCAACATAAAAAAATCAATTGTATTTTTATGCACTTGCATTTACCATTCCCCAAACAAAATTAAGAATATAGTGCCATTTATAATAGCATCAAAAAGAATGAAATACTTCATTCTTTTATGAGAAATACATTTCACAAAAGGAGTATAAAACTTATACTCTATAAACCAAAACCATTGTGGAAAGAAATTAAGAGACCCAAATAAATGAAAAGCCATTCCATGTTCATGGATGAGCAGATTTAATATTACTAAAATGCCCATACTCTTCAAACTGATCTACAGATTCAATTCAGCCCCTATTAAAATCGCAGCCATTTTGCAGAAATTGACAAGTTGATTCTAAGATTTGTATAAAAAATCAAGAGACCCAAAATACCCAGTCTTGAAAAAGAAGAATGAAGTTGGTAAATTCCTGATTTTAAAACTTACTGCAACGCTACAGTAATCAAGACAATGAAGTACTGATCAAGATAGTCATGGATGGTGATAATATAATTGAGAGATAAACTGTCAAATTTATAGTCAATTGTTTTTTGATAAGAGTGCCAAGAAGTCAGCAGCCTTTTCAATAAAGATTAAACTGGATATTCACATGTCCAAGAAGTCAGTAGCCTTTTCAATAAAGACTAAACTAGATATTCACGTGTAAAATAATAAAGGACCCCTGCCTCATACCATATACAAAACTCCAAATGGAATAAAGACCTGAATGGAAGAGCTAAAACTGTAAAATTCATACAAGAAAACACAGGCATAAATCTTTGTGTCCTAGGATTAGGGAATCATTTTTTAGATATGACACCCAAAACATAAGTAACAAAAGAAAAAACAAATATATTGAACCTCATCAAAATTTGACTTTTTTTTTTTGTTTTTTTTTTGAGGCAGTGTTTCACTCCCTCACCCAGGCTGAAGTGCAGTGGTACAATCTTGGCTCACTGCAACCTCTGCCTCCCAGGTTCAAGAGATTCTCCTGCCTCAGCCTCCTGAGCAGCTGGGATTACAGGTGTGCACCACCGTGCCCGGCTAATTTGTGTATTTTTAGTTATCGAAATAACTTTTGTTTTTGTATTTTGTATTTTTAGTAGAGACAGGGTTTCACCGTATTGGCCAGGCTGGTCTTGAACTCCTGACCTCAAATGATGTGCCCGCCTCAGCCTCCCAAAGTGTTGGGATTACAGGCATGAGCCACCGCGCCTAGCCTTCCCTATTCTTATTAATAGGTAAGTCCTTTATTCATCAGTATGAGGATTCAACATTATTCTTGGGCAGGTCCCTTGCAGTTTTATATAAACTGATAACTTCATAGAAGAGTCTGGCTTCTCGTCTTAACTTCTTCCCCTGACTTTAGGAAGCTCAGCCAGCTACACTTCTCTCTTGCTGACCCCAGTTCTGGAAGAAAATAAGTTATTTTTAGCTTTCTGTTTCTATTCTTCCCTTTCTGAATGCAGTTTGGAAGTTGCTCCTTTTCTTAAACCTCCTCCTGCCTGGAACTGGTTTCTTTCTCGGATGCTTCTCGCCAAGCCTAGACTCTCATAAGTTTCCTTTCCCTTGCGCGCTTTATCTGAGGCCAGATCCACCTTTGGATTAATTCCAAGTACCTTCTGCTTAATAATTAGCCCTTACCATCTCTGACAGACAAGGGGAAGAATCTCACATTGGTCCAACCCTGTCCCCAGATGTCTGGCTAGGGTCACATCCCCTGCCCCAGCCCAGAAGGGCCACCCTGTGCTTTCCAACACTCTTTAGTCGCCCACGAATACATTTCTTACCCATTAATAATTTGCAGACTCTCTCTCACCCCTCTTACTGTTTATATGGGTTTGTTCTTACCTGCAACTAGACATACATTTCTACCACCCCAGAACCACAGAGTTGCTCATCACAGCAGGCTGAAAACCCCAGATCTGTTCTTGGAGCCACCACGCCTGGCCTCTGATTTTGCTTTTACCTTTTGGGGATGATTTGCCTGGGTGACAGGAGAGAGTAGGTTGATATTAATCACTTAGATGCAAAAAGCAAACAAACCAACACAAAACCACTACTAACCTGAGGCACTGGAGAACTGTAATGAAAATCTCTTCAGAGAGAATTATGAGAGGCGGTGATTATCTTGCTAAGTAAAATCCCTATTTAAATTGTCTTCCACAGTAGAGTCCGTTTTCTCTGAATAGGCCAACATCCTTTACATTTCATTTGGATGAAAAGACATCAGAATATATAAGATAAATGAGTAAAAATGGTTCCTCCAATTCACTTATTTATTCGACACTGAGAATAATAGCTTCCAATGCAAGTAATACTATGCGATATCTTGAACCTATGGAGTTAGACATTTGGTTATATGATTATCAATGTTTATTTGCATTCCCCTTTGTGTGTTCAAATCTTAATTTTATAGATTATATTACATTTAGAAATTTATATCATATTATTTTTAATACAAATGTAAAGAAGCACAATGTAATTAAACCATGAGGGATTCTTTACGGACCAACAACAATGCATCGTGTGCTCCAGGATCACAAAGCCCTGAAGACAAATGGTGGGGCTGAGCAGGTTAAGCCCTGTTAAAGACATGAACTCTCAGCTGGGGGGTGGTGGCTTATGCCTGTAATCCCAGCATTTTGGGAGGCTGAGGCAGGCTGATCAATTGAGGTCAGGAGTTCAAGACGAGCCTGGCCAACGTGGTGAAACCCTGTCGCTGCTAAAAATACAAAAAAATTAGCTGGGCATGGTGGTGCATGCTTGTAATTCCAACTACTCAGGAGGTTGAGGCAGGAGAATCATTTGAGCCCGGTGTTACCAGGGGATCCTTGCTCCCAGAGCTCCCAAGATGGTGGTGGGCCACTTCCAAAATGGCAGCAGGCCGCTTCCAAGATAGTGGCAAGCCTCGTGTTCTCTGACCTGGGGTTCTTGGCCTCATGGATTCCAAGGAATGGAATCTTGGGCCATGCGGTGAGTGTTATAGTCTATTAGAAGCCGTGGGTTACAGAAGAGAACTGTGGAACCGAGTGGCTAGTGTTCAGCTCGATTAGGATGAACCCAGGCACTTAGCTGTGCAGGAACAATGGCGAGCCTTTAGCCTGACAGGGAGCGGCAATGGGCGCCTCGCTGGATCAGGAGCACAGCGGACACCCTGCTGGATCCACAGGGATGGAAGTCAGCGGCGGGTCTGCGACGGCGGCAAACACAGCGGCGGGTCTGCGACAGCGGCAAACAGCAGTGGTGGACGGCGAGTGAAAGCTCAGCTCGAGCGGTGACAAACACGAACCAGAAGAGAGTGCAGCTGCAAGATTTAATAGAGTGAAATGAGTGAAAACAGAGCTCCCATACAAAGGGAGGGGACCCAAAGAGGGTAACCGTTGCCAGGCTGAATGCCTGGGTTTATATCCGGATCCTAGTCCCTCCCGCTGTGCTCTCAGGCAATCGATGATTGGCTATTTCTTTACCTCCTGTTTTTTGCCTAATTAGCATTTTAGTGAACTCTCTTTACTACCTAATTGGTAGGGTGTGAGCTAAGTTGCAAGCCCGGTGTGTAAAGGTGGATGCAGTCACCTTCCTAGCTAGGCTTAGGGATTCTCAGTTGGCCTAGAAAATCCAGCTAGTCCTGTCTCTCACCGGGAGGTGGAGATTGCAGGGAGCCAAGATTGCACCACTACGGTCTAGCCTGGGCGACAGAGTGAGGCTCCGTCTCAAAAAAAAAAAGACTTGCGCTCTCTTTCTACCTAAGGAAACTTTGGGGGCCACGTAGTAGTAGCCTTGCAGCCAAATCAAACAACTTTGGATTTCTTCTTGTTCATGTCCTAAGCCTCCTAATTTTTTCTCATCCCGGGAAGGAAAGGGAAATTAGATGTTCCTCTCAGGAGGAAGCTGGAGTGTGATCTTCAGCCCAAGATAGCTGTGAGAAGGGGTTTCACGGTGATTAGAAGAAGATAGGGAAGGGCAAGGCAGCCAGACCAACAGCCCACCCTCAGCCCGGAGGCCACCCCAGGCCTGCGGCTCAGGGAGCCGATGACCGAAGAGAAGAGGTGGAGCATCAGGCTCCTGAAAGATCCAGACGTGGCTTGGAAACGGGAGCATCTCCTGTGGAGGACGGAAGGACAGCACATGTGGGGCCAGCTTTGAACCCAGCAGCCAGGACCCCAGAGAGCACAATAAAGAAGTGCTTTATTGGGTGCCTCGGAGATGGATGCAGGAAGTGAGGAGGCAGAGCAGATGCGGCTCCCCAGAGGAGGGGCTGCAGCTTTGCGAGCCTGCCCGCAGCAGCGAGAAACATCCTAGTCACAATAAAAAGCAGGTGGAGAGAGGCCTTTGACAAAAGGGCAGTGGAGCAGTATTTTTGGATTTCCAGAAGCTGCTTTGACATGCAAGGCCAGTGGGGTGTGATTTTGATGTTGACTTGTATGTTCGTTCCCAGGAACCCCTCTTTGTCCTGTCTTTTCTAAGAACATCGGCATCAGTCAGACATTTGTTCTCAGGGGAGAGATTTTGGAATACAGTACAAACGGCAAAATAAAAACACCACCTGTTTCTTGGGTTTTAAATTTCCAAACAGACTTTTACATTTCCAGCTGGGAGGAAAGCTGGCTTCCATACCAAAGCCAAAGTGTGCGCCATACACAGCAGGCCTGGGAGGAACCTGGTGCTGTAACTGCCATGACTCCAGCCCTAAGTTTGTTCAGGATTCTCAGGGAGAGGAGAGCTGGGGGAAATGACAGCCCAGGTGCTGGCGTGTGGCCCTGTGTTCTCCTCCGTACCCCACCTCTCTGGGAGCTGAGTCCGGGGGACAGATCCTCTTTAAGTTCAGGGATCCAGGGGGAGAGGAGACATGTACTTCTGGTCCATCTGGTGCTCTGTGAGCCTCACAGATATGGTGAGAAGGCAGGCAAGGGTGAGAAGGTGGCAGGGTAGGGAGGGCTTAATGCTGTCCAGCCCTGAGTCCCCTTGGCCCACAGAGGCCAGGGCAGGCAGCCAAACCTGCAGGATGCACCTGAGAAGGTACAGATGAGAAGGGAGAAAGGAAGAAACCAGACAGGTGGGCAGTTAGGGTGGGTCCTTGGCTGAGTTACTTCAAACAAAAGAACAGCCTGCAGGCACAGATAAGGGAACTTGCACAGGGTGGCTTGTCTAAGATATGCTCACAGCTGCACAGATAAGAAAGGCTACACTTGCCCAGACATGCCCAAGCAGTGAAAAATTCCATCCCCTGAGACATGTGCAGTAAGGGGAACAAAGCAATATGGAGTAACTCAAGCTAAGGGCCTGCATGGACACTAGGAGGATGGGGTGGAGCTACCAGAAATGTGTGCCTTATACAAATAAGATGCTCAGCCCTCATCAGTTTCTTATAAAGCCTTTGTATTCAACTGTAAAAACAGCAACCCTCTTCCAGGTCTCCTCTTTGCAGCGGAGAAATTTCTTGTTTTGCTTTTTAAACTTTGCTCCAACCTCATCCTTGGTGTCCATGCTCCTTAACTTTCTTGGTCGTGAGACAAGGAACTCCGGGTACTACCTCAGGCAATGAGAGACTGCTACATTGTGGTGCAGTGGCGAGACCGTAACACAGACATAAGCTTCTTGGTGTGGGAGAGAAAGGTGGATTCACAGCTGGCAATAGAAATGGGAATGGTCAGACACCTGAAGTTGTTCATCTGTGCAGGACTCTGAGTGTGGAGGACAAAAGATGAAAACCCTTTGGGATTGATGGTTTTCCACTTGCTTTTCCTGGAATCCGGAGTTCCAGATGTTTACTTGTTCACCTGTTTGTTAGTTGGCTTGGTTATTATTTCAATCATTCATTTCTATTGATTTCAGCACCTACTGTATTTCTAGAGTTTAAATCTTCTATTTGCTACCAAGCTAGCTCTTTCTAGCTTTAAGAGACACTCCCTTGTCTTATCCTGGTGTGAAAGGAAAATAAATCTTGGGGCCCCCAAATCACCAAGCTAAAGAGAAAATTCAAGCTGGGAACCTGCCTCCCATTCTATTCAAAGTCACCCCTCTGCTCACTGAGATAAATGCGTATCTGATTGTCTTCTTTGGGGAGGCTAATCAGAAACTCAAAAGAATGCAACCATTTGTCTGTCATCTGCCTATGACCTGGAAGCCCCCTTCCTGCTTCAAGTTGTCCCACCTTTCCAGACTGAACCAATGTTCATCTTTCATACCTTGATTGATGTTTCATGTCTCCCTAAAACGTATAAAACCAAACTGTGCTCTGACCACCTTGGGCACACGTCGTCAGGACCTCCTGAGGCTGTGTCACAGGCGCACACATCCTCAACCTTGGCAAAATAAACTTTCTAAATTAACTGAGACCTGTCTCGGCTATTTCGGGCTCACACTGGAAAGTGGGGATCCGGTCTGAGTGGTCCTACCCATATGCTTCCCTGTTTTTGGATAACCTGGTCATACTCACTTTCAAATGGAAAGGTGAAGATTTGAGAAATTTCAAACCATGGAAGAACCTTTGTGTGGACATTTTGACGAGAAGGGAAACATCTCTCTTTAGAGGTTTCTACAGCTGTGAAGTTACTTATGAAAAGATGTAGGGCCGGGCACGGTGGCTCAAGCCTGTAATCCCAGCACTTTGGGAGGCCAAGACGGGTGGATCACGAGGTCAGGAGATCGAGACCATCCTGGCTAACACGGTGAAACCCCGTCTACTAAAAAAATACAAAAAACTAGCCGGGCGAGGTGGCGGGCGCCTGTAGTCCCAGCTACTTGGGAGGCTGAGGCAGGAGAATGGCGTAAACCCAGGGAGCGGAGCTTGCAGTGAGCTGAGATCCGGCCACTGCACTCCAGCCCGGGCGACAGAGCGAGACTCCGTCTCAAAAAAAAAAAAAAAAAAAGAAAAGATGTGAAGGTGCATCCAATTTTCTGAAGTCGCATCCAATTTTCTGAAGTCAAAGACATTTAAATTCTTACCTTTCAGACAGATGGACATTGAACTCCTTTATGGACCTCAGGGTCACAAGGGCTCAGAGAAAAGTTCCAACTTCCTTTTAACTACAAGTTCCTTGATTTTAAGCTTCTTGATCTTGAGCCTTTTGAGAAAATAAGGTAATGGCTGTGTCCCAAGCATTTCTAAGAAATAAAGACTTCACACATGGGGACTCAGGAAGAGCCATAGAAATGTAAACAAAGTATAACAGTTCCCTGAGGCTGTTGAGAGCTGCTTTCTTCAAGCACCTTTTATTCTTAGGCTTCTTGGGGGAGGGATGAGAGGTAAACAGATTTGGAGACCATACCTTAGGTGGATAATCAACCTGACATTGTCAGAAAAATCTATTAACATAGCAGTAGACACTGCAGACATTTCTGCCTCTTACATGTAGAATACAATACAAGGTTATTTTCTACACATTCCCAAAGAAGAGTATATAATTTTCAATATTTCTTTTTTCTTTCTTTCTTTTTTTTTTGAGGCAGAGTCTCGCTGTGTCTCCCAGGTTGGAGTGCAGTGGCGCCATCTCAGCTCACTGCAAACTCCGCCTCCCGGGTGAAAGGGATTCTTCTGCTTCTGTCTTCTGAGTAGCTGGGATTACTAGCATGTGCCACCGTGCCCAACTAATGTTTATATTTTTAGTAGAGACAGGGTTTCACCATTTGGCCAGGCTAGTCTTGAACTCCTGACCTCAAATGATGCGCCCTCCTCGGCCTCCCAAAGTGCTGGGAGCCACGATGCCTGGCCTCAATGTTTATTTTCTTACTGTAAAGAAAAAGAGAAGTGACTGAGATATTTTGCCTGTGAAGTTGCATGGATGTCTGGGCTAGTCACTGTAGTGGTTGGAGCAACAGTAATGAAGCCAAGGGTTTAGTCTGTCCTTAAACCTGTTAGCTTCACTCCCTGGCCACAAATAATCCTCCTAATGTGACTTGCAAATGCCAAACATTGGTCCTGAGAACCGGTGGAGAAGTACAGATGGCTCAGTGTGTATCTGTCACCCCCAGTGGGGAAGTAATACTGAATGCATGCTGATAGCTCATTCTCGGCATAGACAAATGGCTTCCTTTCTGGTTGTGTTGAAAGTCGAAGGTTTTTCTTATTATAAAAAAGATGCTCTTTAAATTAATGTTTGCTTTTGCTCTGATGTGAGAAGAGGAAAAAAAAAAGTGTGAATTGCGAAGACCCTTTCCAGCTGAGATGAAACAAGAAGGATAGGCGACAAGCCGAGAGGGCATCTGTGGTTTCTGTTTGGCCACAGATCCTGGGGTTGCAGAAAGACACCTTCATTCCATTACAGCAGTGATGGTGCAGATTCAGAAAGGAAGTGCAAACCTCCAAGGTCGTGGACTTTCTCTGAGAAGAAAAAAGAGCTAATGAAGGAAGCCACAAAGAGATGGCAAGGGAACCAAGGCAGGAATGAGTCTGTCGATAGCAATTTCCATTGGCCTTTGTTATGTGCAAGACAAAGAGGCGACATCTAAGGCTGAGTCCTTCAAGGACAATCATAAACCAACAGAGCTTTCCCAAGCATCTGCAGTAGGTTCACAGATTAACTGGGTCAGCGTCTCATTTGCAACTCAGCTGGTGAATGGTTCTCCTGCCCTTCAGACATGTTTGACAGTTTGTTCTCTGTGCTTTGAGGAATCCATGAAGACAACTGGTAAGTTGAAGAGTGCTAATCAGAGAATAGTCAGTGTCAGCTGAGCGCGGATCACTTTGGGAAGTGAGGCAGAGCCTGAGCCTCAGTCTGAGCAGGTCCATACATTTGATTTTGGTTTGTGTGTTCAGAGGTGAAGAGGCCCAAAGTACTGACTCACACTAGTCAAACTGACAAGACACAAATGCAAAAGCCTAAGTAACAATTCACTAATTTGGAGCGAGAAACATAACAGTCGACATACTCTATCAGCTGCACGTTGGCTCTCTGGAGGGATAGAAAACTGAAAATGCCTATGAAACCGGGTAGGTATGTTATGCCCAGACCGTTTATTCCCCAAAGAAGACCACCAGTGTCCAGAGTCAAAGCCAAGCGGCAAGGATCTTTAATGCAAGTTCGAACTTGGTCCCTCTGTTTCACAACATACAAGAGGGCCTCGAACAATGCATGCGCTCGCTTTTTACAGCCCGATGTAAACAGGACTTGTAAGGTTACAGAGGAACAAGGAACAAGGGAATTCTTTAGGTTACAGCATTACAATTGGTTAACATATTAAGTTTATACATTTAGCAGTTATCTATTGGTTCCCATGCTTTCAGTAAAACTACAAACGGCGGTGTCCTTATCGGGGATTTCCCAGGATTTCCCAAGCTGAGGTATATGGAGGAATATATTTGCACTGGGCCGTGTTTGTTCTGGGCCTGTTTGGGTCCAGGAAATTGAGAGATACTGGGCCTGTTTGTACTGGGCTTGTTTGTGCTGGGCCCAGGAAATTGAGAGATACTGGGCTGAGGAATGTGCCTGGTTTCTTTCAGGTAAAGAAATGAATTGAGCAGGTGTGTGAGGTTAAAGGGAGTTGCTGGAAGTGGGCTGAACAGGGGACTCTATTCCCCTTCTAAAATATGCAGCCAATATAATCTCCACCTAATTCTTGCTATTCAGGGTTTGATGTGGCCAGACCTTTGATTTTTCAGAAGCTGGAGATTCAGATTTATAGGAACCATTTCCTGATTTATAAATACTAGCAACCAATTTATAAAAGTTTTAAAAATCACTGTGTAAGGTAAACCTGCCTGAACATTTCTCATTTGCAACCACGAATTACAAACAAAAGGCTGCTTTGAGAGCCAATTTCAGGACAAGGCAGGGTAGTTGGTTGACTTCAGTGGTTACTGTCATCAAACTGACAGCCTGATGCATCTGCTTCCATACTGAAGACACATAAGACAGGAGGGGCAGAAGCCGCCTCTTCAACAGTCACATTTGTCTCCAACCTCCTAGCTTTCATTAAAACCACCAATCCCTCTGCTAGCACAAGTTCTTTGTTTACATTGTGGAGTTTGCTAACTAAGCCTCCACCTTTCTATACATCTTCTGGGACTGCATTCTCACTCCCGAATTAGGTTTTACAAATCCTTTGCTTTTTCCTAAGGATACTCCTAAAAACCCTGCATTGTGTCCACACAGAAACATAGTCTTCTCTGTTAAGGACTGATTTTTCTTGTTTAATTTCCCAATGGTAACAATGATGATATTAATCATATATTCAACAAGTGATTATTGAGCACCCACATGGAACTATTTCTAATGCTGGATGTGTTAGAAAACAAGCCAGAACTCAAGGAACTTCTTTTTTTTTTTTCTTTTTTTAGACAAGGTCTGGCTCTATCACCCAGTCTGGAGTGCAGTAGTATGATCTTGGCTCACTGCAGCTTCTGCCTCCTGGGCTCTAGTGATCTTCCCACCTCAGCCTCCTGAGTAGCTGGGACTATAGGCATACACTACCACGCCCAGCTAAGTTTTATATTTTCTTTTGTATAGAAATGGGGTTTCACCATGTTGCCCAGGCTGGTCTCGAACTCGTGAGCTCAAGCGATCTGCCTGTCTCAGCCTCCTGAAGTACTGGGATTACAGGCATGAGCCACTGTGCTCGCTTGGCGCTTACATTGTAATCATTGCTAACATTTATCAAGCTCTTCCAATGTGTCAGGGTCTTTTCTGTAATTATCTCATTTAATATTCAGGCCAACTCTACAAAGTCGATATTATAATGATCTTTGTTTTATGGTTAAGAAAACTGTGGTTATTTAGGATGAAATGACCCCACCTCTGCTCTCCCAAGAGGCACCATGATTCCCTATCTGTCAACCTCAGTATCTAACTAGGTAGTGATGACTCAGCTCCTTCCCACAGTGCTGCCGTAGGAGCAGCCTTACTGGATGGTAAGTGACTTTTTTCTGATGGAAATTCCACATATATGTTGAAGATCTTTCAAATTTATGAGTTATTAATAATTATTGAGATGCCATTTATTGAGTGCTTACTTTGTGCTAAGTTCTTTATATACTCTATCTAATTAGATTAAAGCTATCCTCAAAGCTATCAAGTGAAAGAGATGTTACTACCCCTTTTTAGAAGAAACTGGAGCTCAGAGAAGTCAAACTTGTCCAAGGTTACCCAAAGTGTCATTGCACATGCCTGGGGGGCAGTGACTTTGTAGTTCATGGAGTTAGGAAGTACACGGTCTATTCAGTGGGTCATACAGTTAAAACATGGTGGCCGTGAGAACTGCCCCAGGGCAAAATCAATGAGATTGGAATACAACTGAAGGGACTGATGGAGGCCAAGAAAACTGCCAAGGAAAGATTTGAGAGAAACCCCCTAAGAAGTGGGAGATGCCATCAGCACATGGGAATAACCTCTCTGACATCATAGTTTTGCCCATGGTCAATACTACCTGCTGGAAGAGCTGCCTCAGCTAATAACCAGCCAAAAAGACAAGCAGCTGGTTGCTTCACCTGCAAGGTCATTAGAATCTTCTTGAACTGTTGGAATTGTTCAACTTCTTTGATCTGACTGAGTTGAGAACTTTCTTGACCGGTATTTTGACATCGTGTGAACAAGGTGAAATAAATCATTGGTTTTCAGATTCAGAAAGTCTAGGTCAAGATAGGGCTCTTTTCTTGAACAAGATGGGCAAAGAAGAGTTAGAAAGTTATGCACATGAGACTGTCCCTGTCTCTTTGTTTGTCTTATTGTTTGTCTTATTGTCCTAGCTGGGTTTGGGGAAGGAAGCATTTTCTTAAGGCTTAAAAATAAACAAGTAAGTAGGATGCTATCAAAAGCCGTAAACTAAAAGATTCCCTGGAGAACAGCCAAACCGGATTCTTATCAAGGTGGGGCAGCCTTCCTGAGCAACCTGTCAAATCAGCAGCATGTCAGAACCAATGGCAAATGGAACAGGCGGCCTGGGAATTCTGAAATGTTAGATCTGGGAGGTGCCTTAGGGACCAGCTAGGCCACTGCCTTTATTTTATAAATGAAGAGAAAACTTCAGGACCATAGAGATAGAGTAACTTAATCCCAGTTCACACAGCTCATGATAAAAATTAGGGTGATGGTTTCTGGAAGCTCCTACTCTAAGCCAGACCAACATATCTATTATCCTTCAGAGTTATTTGGTACTAATTGGGGTTTTAAAATAAATAGTTGATTTATTAATGTTACAAATTCAGAAGCTTAGTTTTTCTCTAAACTTTTATGTTCAATTTATGTCTTGTATTTTTATTTATCAAGTAATCCTGTTTAACCCAGTTAATACAATTCTTTTAAGTCTTGTAAACATTACTTATAAAGATAATATATCCCTTTTTATTTTAAAAGCTTTTAAAATGTCTCAACAAAGTAGCAATTTTCCCAAGTATTTAAACACTGCTAACAAATTTAATCTAATAGGATTATCAGTGATTATCAATCTCGAAAGTTTCAGTAAAGTTGTAAAATTCTGTCTCTCTCTCTCTTTTTTTTTTTTCCAAGACAGGGTCTCACTCTGTCACCCAGGCTGGAGCGCTGTGGCATGATCACAGCTCACTACAGCCTCTACCTTATTGCCTTATGAGATTCTGAGGCAACGCCCTCCTGTCCCCAGATGACTCGTCCTCAGGTCACATACAACTAAACATGACGTCATTGTTCTTCCATGGAAAATCTTTTTAAAACAATGAGATTTCTGATTTTTTTTCCTTTTTTGAGAAAGGGTCTTGCTCTGACACCTAGGCTGGAGTGCAGTGATGTGATCATAGCTCACTGCAGCCTCAAACTCCTGGGCCCAAGAGATCTCCACGCCTCTGCCTCCCAAACAGCTAGGACTACAGGTGTGCGCTTCCGTGTCTGGCTAATTTTTAAATATTTTTGTAGAGATAGGGTCTCACCGTGTTTCCCAGGCTGATCTCAAACTTCTGGGCTGAAGTGATCCTCCGGCCTCTGCCTCCCTAAGCACTGGGATTGCAGGTGTGAACCACTGTGCCCGACCTGATATCTGATGTATCTGAACACTTCATATGAATATGAAGTTTGGAGGGCATATTTGGATGGCCCAAAATAAAAGTTATGGCCAGGTGTGGTGGCTCATACCTGTAATCCCAGCACTTGGGGAGGCCAGCCAGGGGAGTGGATCACCTGAGGTCAGGAGTTTGAGACAAGCCTGGCCAACATGGTGAAACTCCCTCTCTACTAAAAATACAAAAATCAGCTGGGCGTGGTGGCAGGCGCCTGTAGTCCCAGCTACTTGGAAGGCTGAGGTAGGAGAATCGCTTGAACCCAGGAGGCAGAGGTTGCACTGAGCCGAGATAGTACCATTGCACCCACCCTGGGTGACAAGAGTAAAACTCTGTCTCAAAACAAAACAAAAAACAAGAAAATAAAGAATGGTTTCAAATATGAATCCCAAATCAAAACTCACTTTGAATTGCAGGTGTTGATTTGTAACTGAGCTGCTTCTCTCATGAGTGTACCCCTTGGTGTGAGGCAGCTGGGGCTGAATGATTGAACCAGGCTTACTGAGTCTCCTGCCCAATATGGGATTAGCCTGAATTTATTTTATATATATATGATGTCTGTATATATGTGTGTATATGTGGTTATATCTTTCAAATCAAAAGAGAATTAAATGGAAGATCCTTTAGGTACTTTATTCATGCAAATATTTAGCTGAACATGACAAAATTTCTGAGGGTGTATAGTAGATCTCACAAACTTTTACTACTCTGGTAAAATCCAACCTGTAGATCCTGTAGACAGGGTTATTTTAATCCATGAGTATGGGCCTGTAAAGTGTTTTTTAAAAAAGAAGAACCAACATTTAGGAGTGGATGGAAGACGTAAATATACGGATTCTTGGTAATAGAAATACTTGACTACAGAAGCCAATGTTCCCACATAGTAACAATGATATAGGAGGCAGAAAGAAATTATTTGGGCAGTGAGGGTAAAAGAGTCCCCAGCGGAATTTCCCTTTTTAACAAAAAAGAAGCCCTGAAATAATTTCCCTTCTGATAAAGAGTAGCCTGAAAGATGGAGCTGCAGACATAAAATAAGCTGGAGGCTTGTGTGGGTGAATGTCAGCAGCTGTGCCAATAGAAAAGGCCACCTGGGGGTGAGGTATGTTCAACATGGAGGATCCATCTTCCCTTTTCTTTGCCACCACGTGTACAGTAAAGAAACAGGCAACATAGCATTGGCCAAGCAGAGAGCCCATCTGCATAATAAAACATTAGGGTGTGGGGTGGCCAGATTTTCACATCCTATGCAAATGGCACATCTAGCCCTAACCAGTTTTTTGTGCCCTATGCAAATGACACAGCTGGTCCAACCAATCTTTCATGCCCTATGTAAATCAGACACCACCTCCTCAAGCTCATCTATAAAACCCCTTGCATTCCACTGCCTTCTCCAGGACCCCTTTCTGCTGCAGAGTTCTTCTCTTTCTTTCACCTATTAAACTTCCCCTCTTAATCTCACTCCTGTGTGTCCACGTCCTTGATTTCCTCAGCATGAGGCAGCAAACCTTGGGTATCACCCCAGACAAATGATATCACTTCAGCAAGGCTGGTGCTGGGTGGCAGCTGCCCCACTGGATGCACTCTCTTGTCCTTCCTAGTCCTTATTATTCTCTGTTTTCTACCCGACATTGTAAATTGCTGTTTATCATCACACTCATCTTGTTATTTTTCTTATAGAAGCATTAAGAGAAAGTAGCACAATCCTATCAAAAATGGAAAAAGACCAAAGGGGCTGCGTATTTGAAGAAGTAAGAGAGAGCATATTTTTATGTGAAAATAAAGGCCATTCCTATGTTTTTAACATTCTGAGCTTTCTTAGACCCAGCCAGCTTCATGCACTGACTTGGCCTCTGGGGTTCCTGTTGGCTTGTGAATATGCCATCCCTGGGTAAACTATGCTTGGGGTTAAAACCTTTCCATTGGCTTCCTGACAATAATGATTGTCAACATGCTATAGCCTATGGCAATACTCATGGCATAGAAGGTGAGTGAACTTTGCAAACTTCAGCAGCCACCCTTTTTAGTTTCTATTTCTTAAACTCCCTAAGGACTAGAGTCAGCCCTCCTTTGTCATGAAACTTTCAAGCCAGTTACACTAACTCCACTTCACGCAAACATAATTGTCTTCTCTGCTAGCTTTTCCTTTTCTAAGCTTCCTTGAAATAATTGGGTTATTGCACTAGAAGTGTTCCTGGTGAAGAGAGACTTAAAAGCTAATAGAGATATGTAATACAGCAGACTCAACATTCCCCTAGGAAATTACTGTGGAATATACTTGAAAGGGAAGATATTAAAACTAAGATAATGTTGAATGAGATTGAAAAGGAAACATCGTAATTGGGGAAGGGGAAAAGAAAGTAGCTGGAGGGATTTCTGGATTTTAAAATTCATTCTATTAGAGTGATATTGTCAGTTTAGAGAAGGCCCTATTAGCTTTTGATTAAAAGGTCAGAAGAAGAAATGAATAGCTCAAACTTCAGTATGTGCAGAAATAGCATTATGGATCCCTCATTGTAAAGGGACAAGAAAATTAAATGTTTTATTGCAGTGGTGGAAATAGTGTTGAAAAATAGCACATCTTTCAGACAATGAAATCTGGTCTACCTAAATTCAGAAGTTTGAGAAGAATGAAAACATTACGTGCTAGAGAGTCACTGTGATCATATTCTTTGCTTTTACAGGACTGCTCTCCGGAGTGGGAACCTTATATGCCCAACACAGTGAATTAAAAAAAAAAAATGACTTCTCAGGTGTAGCCCAAAGCAATGTATTGGTGGCCCCAATCCCAGCTCCAGGCTCAAATCTGCTCTGGGGAGCTACTTTCCTGACTCTTGGATAAAATCTAGGGCAGGCCTCAAATTTTTTGGTTACTCTCAGATAAGAAAAAAAATTTGGTGATATCAAGTCACAAAATCAGTTGCATCTTAGCAGTTAAGATGAAGTAGTCAAATCTCCAACTATGTTTCGGTAAAGCTTCTCTTCTTCTTTAGCTCAGACTTGTTCCAAGAAAAATGGTCTGTGATAGTTAATTTTATGTATCAGCTTGACTGGGCTAAGGGATGCCCAGTTATCTGGTAAAACATTATTTCTCAGCATACTTGTGAGGATGTTACTGGAAGAGATTAGCATTTGAATCAGTAGACTGAGTAAAGAACACTGCCCTCACCAAGGCCAATAGGCATCATCCAATCTTTTGAGGGCCTACATAGAACAAAAAAGTAAAGGAATTTTACTCTCTTTGGAGGACAGAAGGGAAGGGTAGGGGAGTGGAGGGGAACTTTGCTTTCTTTTTGAGCTGGGACATCCGTCATACCCTGCTCTTGGACATTGATGTTCTTGGGACTTCAGACTGGGACCTATACCCTTGGCTTTGCTGGTTCTCAGGCCTTTGGGCTTTGGAACTACACTGCTGGCTTTCTTGGGCCTCCAGCTTGCAGCCTGCAGATTGTGGGACTTTTTGTCCCCCATATCACATGAGCCAAACCCTTATAATCTATATCTGTATCTAGCATGTGTGTGTATATATTTATAGGACATATAGATGTATACATAGGGTGCATATGATATATATTAGATATATAAAGATATATAAAATTATTATAAATTTTTATAAAATTTATATTATAATAATTTAATATAAATTATTATAAAGGCTGAGAAGTTTCATTACATGTATATTTTATATATATATGTGTATATATATATACACACACACACACACACAGTCATGTCTCACATTATGATATATTGGTCAGTGACAGTGTGAAGTACAATGGCAGGTCCAAAAGATTGTAATATGGTATTTTTACCATACCTTTTCTATGTATAGACATACAAATACTTGCCATTGTGTTCCAATTGCCCACAGTATTTAGTATAGTAATGAGCTGTGCAAGTTTGCAGCCTGGGAGCAATAGGCTGTACCATATAGCCTGGGTGTACAGTAGGCTATGCCATCAGGTTTCTGTAAGTATACTCTGTGATGTTCGCACAATGATGAAATTGCCTAATGATTCATTTCTCAGAACCAACCTCATCATTAAGTGACACATGGCTGTGTGTGTGTATCTGTCTGTCTGCCTATCTGCCTACCTACCTACCTACGTACCTACCTGTCTACTGTTGGTTCTGCTTCTCTGGAGAACTCTAAGATAATACAGGAGCTAACTGCATTCTCCAAGATTTCTCAACTTAGCACTTACACCAATCTTTCTATCCACCTTCCTCAGTGTGATAACCAAGTTTCTGACCATTTCAGGAAAAGCAGGGAAGAGAGGGGAGAGTGAAGATATCAGGAGAGGTCTTACCTAACAAGTATGGACATGTCTAACACCAGAGCCAGGGTTAGGACATAAAATTTAAGGGGCCCCCAAAATTGTAAACAAAATAACATTTTAATGCAAAATTTTAACTAAAATTAATGCAAAAATCCACAATGAACAATATGTCAAAATTTTAAAGACAGAATAAGTTGAAATTAATTTAAAAATTATTTTGCGTTATTGCTTAGTCAAGAGAAATTGTCAAGCACAGTAATACTCTCAATTAAAAATGAGATGAGTGAAGAAGTTGATTTTGAAAATATTGATAAGTTTGTGTTCATTAAGGCTGGCGAATTAAAATAACTCTATTTGGGATATAAATAAAATATTTAAATTTAAAGTAATGTGGTTTCAATAACTAATTTTTTCATATTTTTCAACAGTGTTAATGTTCTGAAAAAAACATTAAAAACGTACATTAAACATATATACAGGCATATCTCATTTTATTGCCCTTTGCTTTATTGTGCTTTAAAGATACTGTATTTGTTTTACAAATGGAAGGTTTGTGGCAACCCCGCATCAAGCAAGTCTGTTGGCACCATTTTTCCAACAGCATGTGGTCGCTTCATGTTTTTGGGGCACGTTTCAGCAATTCTTGCAATATTTCAAACTTTTAGATGATTATTATATCTGTTATGATGATCTGTGATAACTGATCCTTCATGTTACTATTGTCATTGTTTTGGGGCTCCATGAACTGTACCCACAGAAGACCAGTGAACTTAATAAATGTGTGTGTTCTGATTGTCCCACTGACTGTTCCCTGAGACAACAGCAATATTGAAATTAGGCCAGTTAATAACTCTACAATGTCTTTCAAGAGTTCCAGAGAAAGGAAGAGTCACACAACTCTCACTCCAAATAATAAGCTAGAAGTTATTAAGCTTAGTGAGAAAGGCAGGTTGAAAGCAGAAATAAGTGGAAAGCCAGGCCTCTTGCATCAGTTAGCCAAGTGGTAATCCACAGGAAAAGTTCTTGAAGGAAATTAAAAGTGCTACTCCAGTGAACACAATAAAACATTCTTATAGCTCATATGGAGGAAGTTTTAGTGGTCCAGATAGAAGATCAAATCAGCCACAACATTCCCTTAAGCCAAAGCCTCATCCAGAGTAAAGCTCTAACTCTCCTCAGTTCTATAAAGCCTGAAAGAGGTGAGAAAGCTGCAGAAGAAAAGTTTGAAGCTGGTAGAAGTTGGCTATGAGATTTAAAGAAAGAAGCTATCTCTATAACATAAAACTGCAAGGTGAAGCTGCAAACGTTGATGTAGAAGCTGCAGCAAGTTATCCAGAAGATCTAGCTAAGATCATTGATGAAGATGGCCAAGCCTAAAGAACAGATTTTCAGTGTAGACGAAACAACCTTCTATTGGAAGAAGATGCCATCCAGGACTTTCATAACTAGAGAGGGGAAGTCAATATGTGGCTTCAAATCTTCAAACCCTTGTTAGGGGCTAATGTAGCTGGTGACTTAAAGTTGAAACCAATGCTCACTTACCATTCTGAAAATTCTAAGACCCTTAAAAATTATACTAAATCTCCTCTGCCTATGCTCTAAAAATGGAACAACAAAACCTGAATCTGTTTACAGCAGGACTTACTGAATATTTTAAGCCCACAATTAGAACCTACTGCTCAGAAGAAAAGATTACTTTCAAAATATTACTGCTTATTGACAGCACACCTGGTCACCTGATAGCTCTGATGGAGATGTACAAGAAGTTCAAGGCATGTTGTTTTCACGCCTGCCAACACAATATCCATTCTACAGCCCGTGAGTCAAAGAGTAATTTTGATTTCCAAGTCTTATTATTTAAGAAATACATTTTGGCCGAGGTGGGTGGATCACAAGGTCAGGAGATCGAGACCATCCTGGCTAACACGGTGAAACCCTGTCTCTACTAAAAATACAAAAATATTAGCCGGGCGCCGTGGCAGGCGCCTGTAGTCCCAGCTACTCAGGAGGCTCAGGCAGGAGAATGGCGTGAACCCGGGAGGCAGAGCTTGCAGTGAGCCGAGATCGTGCCACTGCACTCCAGCCAGGGGGACAGAGCGAGACTCCGTCTCAAAAAAAAAAAAAAAAACATTTTGTAAGGTTAAGAGCTGCCAGAGATAGTGATTCCTCTGATGGATCTGGACAAAATAAATTGAAACCCTGCTGGAAAAGATTTGTCATTCTAGATGCCATTAAGAACATTCATGATTCATACGAGGAGGTCAAAATATCAACATTAGCAGGAGTTGGAAAGAAGTTGATTTCACCCCTCATGGGTGACTTTGAGAGGTTGAAGACTTCAGTGGAGGGAGTCACTGCAAGTGTGGTGAAAATAGTAAGTGAATTAGAATTTGAAGTTGGGCCTGATGATAATGATAGTGAATTTCTGCAATCCTTCTGTCAAACTTGAATGGATAAGGAGTTGCTTCTTATGGATGAGCAAAGAAAGTGGTTTCTTGAAATGGAATCTACTCCTGGTGAAGATGCTGAGAACATTATTGAAATGACAACAAAATATTTAGAATATTACATAAAATTAACTGATAAAGCAGCAGTAGGGTGTGAGAGAACTGACTTTAATTTTGAAAGAAGTTCTGTGAGTAAAATTCTATGAAACCACATATGCTACAGGGAAATCTTTTGTGAAAGGAGAAGTCAATGAATGTGGCAAATTTCACTGTCTTATTTTAAGAAATTGCCACAGCCACCCCACCCTTCGGCAACCAGTACACAGATCAGTCAGCAGCCACCAGTGTTGAGGCAAGATCCTCCAACAGCAAAAAGATTATGACTCACTGAAGGCTCAGATGATTTTTAACATTTTTTAGCGTAAAGCATTTTTAAAATTAAAGTATGCACATTGCTTTTTAGACATGAAGCTATTGCACACTTAGTAGACTAGTATAGTATATACTTAGGATATACGGAGGCTAGTATATTACATGTATACATGAATAGACTAGCATACTACAGCATACTAGTCTATTAAGTATAAACATAAACATAATTTTTATATGCACTGCGAAACCAAAAACTGTATGTGACTTGCTTTATTGCAATAGTTGCTCTATTGACATGGCTGGAACTGAACCCGCAATCGTTTAGAGGTATGCCTGTGTATAGGACACACGTGTTTTTCCTTTGCCTCAGGTTCCATTACAGATTGGTGCAGCACCATTATTGATCCTAGCTTTATTTAACATTTTGATATTTTGTTCATCATGGATGTTTTTACCTTAATTTTAATTTTTAAAATATTGTATCAAAATACTATTTATCTTGTTTACTGACTTTTTTTGTGTCCTCTTAAATTTTGTGCCCACCAGAACTGCTTCATCCCCTTGCTCTAATCCCAGCCGCGGCTGGCACCGTGTTTGAAGGTGGACGAGGTAGATGTCTCAAGTTGGCTTTCACCTGGGTAGTTCCCTTCCTGAAGGTGCATATATCCTCTCTCTATGCACTCATGATTCCTCCCTCAGCCTTTGGATAGCCCATAGAACAATTCTCTCCCTCTATGCAGTCCTCAGGCAGGATCTAAGGCACTCCTAAATGACTCTTATGTACTGACAACCTTCCCAGAAAGCAGGGCCTTGGACCCATTGTTGGTAGAAGTGCAGGTTCATCCTAGCCTAGCTCTCTCTTACTGCCTCCAGTTTCCTGCTTGTTAGATTTTTCAGGTCCATGCCACTGTACACCCCAGGGATTCATATCAAGCTTCTGAAGTGGTCTCTCACTGACCTTGAAGTGAAGGAAAGGTGGCCCCACCTTATACCCATGGGGGAAATTCTCTCATTTGATCTTCTTTTTTATCTCTAACATTTGTCTTGGTTTCTCCAGATTCTTAGAGGCTGCAAGGTGGTTGGTCAGCTA
The DNA here is from genome assembly GCF_000951035.1 of Colobus angolensis palliatus. Lineage (NCBI taxonomy): Eukaryota > Metazoa > Chordata > Mammalia > Primates > Cercopithecidae > Colobus > Colobus angolensis. The sequence continues at coordinate 22,448,835 of NW_012116265.1, read as the reverse complement.
AGACTTGCAAAACTTAAAATTTTATTGCAATGTAATTTGAATACAATACAATTCACCCTTTTAAAGTGTGCAATTCAGTGATTTTTAGGATATTCTTAGCTTTGTACAACCGTCACCAAATAAATTTTAGAAGATTTTTAATCAGCTGAAAAAGAGATTCCATACCCATTTGGAGAAACGCCTTATTCCCCTCACTAGCATGCCCAGCCCTAGACAAGCACTAGCCTACTTTCTGTCTATGGATTTGCCTATTCTGCATCTTCCATGTAAATGGAATCATACAATATGAAGACTTTATGACTGGCTTCTTATACATGACTTCTCAAGGTTCATTCATGTAGCACGAATCAGTACCTCACTCTTTTTTATTGCCAAATAATATTCCATTGTATGGAGAAATTTCTATTCATATTCTTTGCCCATATTTTATGAGTTTATTTCTCTACTTCCAATTGTATTTTTTTGAGCTTTTATTTATTATTATTATTTGTTATTATTTTTTGAGATGCAGTTTCACTCTTGTTGCCCAGGCTGGAGTACAATGGTGTGATGTCCATTCGCTGCAACCTCCGCCTCCTGAGTTCAAGTGATTCTCCTGCCTCAGCCTTCCAAGTAGCTGGGATTACAGGCATGTGTCACCACCCCCGGCTAATTTTTTTGTACTTTTAGTAGAGATGGGATTTCTCCATGGGGGTCAGGCTGGTCTCGAGCTTCCAACCTCAGATGATCCATCTGCCTCAGTCTCCCAAAGTGTTGGGATTACAGGTGTGAGCCACCGAGCCTGGCCTATTACTATTTTTTTATTTCAATAGGTTTTATTGGGGGAACAGGTGGTGTTTGATTACATGAATACGTTCTTTAGGGGTGATTTCTGAGATTTTGGTATCACCCAAGCAGTGTACACTGTACCCAATGTATACTTTTATCCCTCACTCTCCTCCCACCCTTCCCCCTGAGTCCCTAAGTTCATTGTATCATTCTTATGTTTTTGCATCCTCATAGCTTAGCTCCCACTTATAAATGAGAACATACAATGTTTAGTTTTCCATTCCTGACTTACCTCACATAGAATAATGGTCTCCAACTCCATCCAGGTTGCAGCGAATGCCATTGTTTCATTCCTTTTTATGGCTGAGTACTATTCCTATATATATAATACACATTATATATATTTATATATATCAAATATATATATTATAGATTTTATATCTATAAAACATTTTCTTTATCCACTCACTGACTGATGGGCATTTGGGCTGCTTCCATATTTTTGCAATTGTGAATTGTGCTGCTGTAAACGTGTGTGCAAGTATCTTTTCTATGTAATGACTTCTTTTCCTCTGGTTAGATACCCAGTAGTGGGACTGCTGGATCAAATGGTAGATCTACCTTTAATTCTTTACAAAATCTCCATACTGTTTTCCATAGTGGTTGAACTAGTTTACATTCCCACCAACAGTGTAAAAGTGTTCCCTTTTCACCACTTCCATGCCAACATCTATTAGTTTTTATTTTAAAATTACGGCCATTCTTGCAGGAGTAGGGTGGTATCACATTGTGGTTTTGATTTGCATTTCCCTGATCATTAGTGATGTTAAGCATTTTTTTTATAGGTTCGTTGGCCATTTGTATATCTTCTTTTCAGAACTGTCTACATGTCCTTAGCCAACTTTTTTATGGAATTATTTGTTTTTTTTCTTGCTGATTTGTTTGAGTTCCTTGTAGATACTGGATATTGGTCCTTTGTCACAGGCATAGTTTGCAAAGATTTTCTCCCACTCGGTGGGTTATCTGTTTACTCTACTGATTATTTCTTTTGTGGTGCAGAAGCTTTTTAGTTTAATTAAATTCCATCTATTTATCTTTGATTTTGTTGCATTTGCTCTTGGGTTCTTAGTCATGAATTTTTTACCTAAGCCAATGTCTAGAAAGGTTTTTCTGGTATTATCTTCTAGAATTTTTATTTTTTCAGGTCGTAGATTTAAATCTTTGATCCATCTTGAGTTGATTTTTGTATAAGGTAAGAGATGATGATCCAGTATTATTCTTTTACATGTGGCTTGGCAGTTATCCTAGCACCATTTGTTGAATAGGGTGTCCTTTCCCCACTTTATGTTTTTGTTTGCCTTGTCAAAGATCAGTTGGCTGTAAGTATTTGGCTTCATTTCTGGGTTCTCTATTCTGTTCCGTTGGCCTATGTGCCTATTTTTATACGAGTATCATGCTGTTTCGGTGACTATAGCTGTATAGTATAGTTTGAAGTGGGTAAATGTGATGTCTCTGGATTTGTTCTCTTTGCTTAGTCTTGCTTGGGCTATGTGGGCTCTTTTTGGGTTCCATATTAATTTTAGGATTGTTTTTTTCTAGTTCTGTGAAGAATGATGATGGTATTTTGATGGGAATTGCATTGAATTTGTAGATTGCATTTGGCAGTATGATCATTTTCACAATATTGATTCTATCCATCCATGAGCATGGGATGTTTTTCCATTTGTGTCATCTATGATTTCTTTCAGCAGTGTTTTGCTGTTCTCCTTGTAGAGGTCTTTCACCTACTTGGTTAGCCATATGCCTAGGTTTTGTTTGTTTGTTAGTTTTACAACTATTGTAAAAGAGGTTGAGTTCTTGGTTTGCTTCTCAGCTTGGTCACTGTTGGTGTATAGCAGTGCTACTGATTTGTGTACATTGATTTTATATCCTGAAACTCTGTTCCATTTGGAGCTAATTTTTGTATATGGTATGAGGTAGGAGTCTTAATTCATTATTTTGCATATGGATATCCAGTTGTCCCAGTACCATTTATTGAAGACTATTCTTTTTTTTTTTTTGAGACAGAATCTTGCTCTGTTGCCCAGGCTGGAGTGCAATGGCGCGATCTTGGCCTACTGCAAGTTCCACCTCCCAGGTTCACGCCATTCTCCTGCCTCAGCCTCCTGAGTAGCTAGGACTACAGGTGCCCACCACCATGCCTGGCTATTTTTTTTGTATTTTCAGTAGAGACGGGGTTTCACTGTGTTGACCAGGATAGTCTCTATCTCCTGAACTCGTGATCCACCCGCCTCGGCCTCCCAGAGTGCTGGGATTACAGGCGTGAGCCACCGCACCCGGCTGAAGACTATTCTTTACTCATTAAATTGTGTTGGTACTTTTGTTTACAATTAATTGACTGTAAATGTAGTGGTTCATTTCTCAGTTCTATTCTGCTGATATATATACACACACACACACACACACACACATATATATACACACATACATATATATGTCTATTTTATATCAGTATCTCACTATCTTGATTACTGTAGTTTTATACTGAGTTAAACAATAAGAACTGTCCAATTTGGTTCTTCTTTTTCAAGGTAGTTTGGCTATGTTGGGTCCCTAGTATTTCTATACAAATTTTAGGATCTGCTCATCAATTTCAGTAAAGAATCCAGCTGGGATTTTGATAGGAATTATCCATGAACATTGGATATCTTTCCATTTATTTAGGTATTCTTTTAATTTCTTTTCATAATGCTTTGTGGTTTTTAGAATATAGGTTTTTGTACTACTTCTGTGGAAGTTATTCCTAAGTATTCTTTTTTGATGCTATTATAAACAGAATTGTATTCTTAATTTTTTTGAAATGTTCAATGAAAGTATTTAGAAATATAATTGATTTTTGTATATTGATCTTGTATTGCAATTTTTCTGAATTCATTTATTCTAATATTTTTTAGTGTATCTTTTAAGGTTTTTTCATATTCAAGATTATGCCATCTGCAAAGAGAGTTTTACCTCTTCCTTTCCAATCTGGATGCCTTTTATTTCTTTTTCTTGTTTAATTGTCATGGATAAGACCTCCAGTACAATGTTGAGTATAAATATCAAGATAAGACATCAAGAGAATACAGTCTTTTACCCTTAAATAAGATGTTAGCAGTTGGGTTTTCATAGATGCCATTTTTCAGGTTAAAGAAGTTTCTTTCTAATCCTAATTTGTGGAATGTGTTTATCATAAAAGGGTTTGAATTTATTCAGATTTTAGTTCTGCATTTATTGAGATGATCATGTGGATTTCATTCTTATTCTATTAATATGCTACATTAATTGATTTTTGGATATTCAACTAACCTTGCTTTCCTGCAATAAATATCACTTGGTTATGGTGTATAATTTCTTATATGTGTTGCTGGATTGGTTTGATAGTATTTTATTGAGGATATTTGTATCCATACTTATGAGTTATTGGTTTGCAGGGTTTTTTTTTCTTCTGATGTGTTTGTCTCATTTTGATGTCTGGCTAGTACTGGCCTTATAGCATGAATTGGGAAGTTGTTTTTCCCCCTCTGTATTTTGGAAGAGTTTGGGAAAACTGGTATCACTTCTTTAAATGTTTAGTAAAAGTCAGCAGTAAAGACATTTGGGCCTAGGCTTTTCTTCACAGTTATTTTTGTTATTACTCAAGTAAAATGTCTTTACTCGCTATATGTCTATTTAGATTTTCTATTTATTCTTGAGTCAGTTTTGGTAGTTTGTGTCTTTCTGAATATTTTTCCATTTTATCTATAGTATCTAATTTGTTCGCATATAGTTGTTCATAGTGTTCTTTTATTTATTTATTTATTTAGAGACAGAGTTTTGCTCTTGTTGCCCAGGCTGGAGTGCAATGGCACGACCTTGGCTCACTGTAATCTCCACCTCCCAGATTCAAGCAATTCTTCTGCCTCAGCCTCCCGAGTAGCTGGGATTACTGGCATGCACCACCATGCCCAGCTAATTTTTTCTATTTGTAGTAGAGACAGGGTTTCTCCATGTTGGTCAGGCTGGTCTTGAATTCCCGACCTCAAGTGATCCACCCACGTTGGCCTTCCAAAGTGCTGGGATTACAGGTGTAAGCCACCACACCCGGACTCATAGTGTTCTTTAATAATTATTTTTATTTCTGTAGGATTGGTATTAATATTCTCTCTTCATTCCTAGTTTTAGTAATTTGAGTTTTCTCTCTCTTTTTCTGTGCCAGTCAAGTTAAAAGTTTGAAACTTTAAAATCTTTTTAGGTAACTGACTTTTGTGTTCATTGATTTTTCTCTATTGTTTTTCTATTCTCTATTTCATTTATTTCTGCTCTAATCTTTATTATATCCTTCTATTTGTTTTGCGTTTAAGTTGCTCTTCTTTTTCCATCATCTTAAGGTAGATTATTGATTTGCAATTAAATTGTTTTTCATTTTTAGAATGGTTTTACATTTTCATATGCTTTCACATCATTTAAAAATCAATAGCCTTTATTTAAATTTAAAAAAAATTTTATTGATGCATAATATTTATACATATTTATGGAGTACCTGTGATAGTTTATTACATGCGTAGACTGTGTAATGATCTAGTCAGGGTAATTGAGGTGCCCAAAACCTTGCACTTTTTTTTTTTTTTGGCAAAATTCCTCTTGAAAATGAGGCTTGTATGTGGGTGCAGGATGGCTATAAGAAAGGCATACCTATCGGCTATAATATGCATTTTTAAAAAGTAAAGTCATTATATGACAACTTAAAGCAAAAGGAAGGTGAAAGATCTAATGCTGGGGAATTTAATGTCTACAAAAACTGGTTTGATAACTTTAGAAAGAGGTATGGCTTTAAAAAAGTGTCAATATAACAGGAGAAGCAGCTACCACTGACCAAGATGCAGCGGATGAGTTCCCAGATGCCATTAAGAAAATCATTGAGGAGAAAGTATATCTGCTTGAGCAGATTTTTAAATGTAGATGAAAGTGCCCTACTCTGGCTAAAAATGTTGTGAAGGACGTTTATTAGGAAGATAAGTGAACACCAGGATTTAAGGCAGGAAGGAACAGGCTACACAACTGTTTTGTGCAAATGCAGTTGGGTTTATGATCAGGATTGCCTTTATATATAAAGCTGCCAACCCCCAAGCCTTGAAGGGAAAAGATAAACACCAGTTGGCAGACTTTTGGTTGTGCAAGAAGGACTGGGCAATGAGAACCCTTTTCCTAGCTTGGCTCCATCGATGGTTTGTCACTAAAGTCAGAAGGTACCTTGACAGAAAGGGACTTCCTTTTTCCCAAACACAACATCTTGAATTCAGCCTCTAAATCAAGGGTTCATAAGGACCCTTAAGGCAGATTAAACATGGTACTCTATAGAAAAGATTGTCAATGCTATGAAATAAACCCCTAAAGAGAGAACATCATACATGTTTGGAAGGATTACACCCTTGAAGATGCCATTATTGTTGTAGAAAAAGCTGTGAAAGGCATCAAGCTCAAAACAATAAATGCCTGTGGAGAAAACTGTGTCCAGATGTTGTATGTGACTTCACAGGATTTATGACAGAGTCAATCAAGGAAATCACATAAGAGATTGTGGATATGGCAAAAACAAGGTGGGGTGGGTGAAGGATTTCAAGATATAGATCCTGGGGAAATTCAGGAGCTATTTGATATCACACCAGAGGAACTGACAAAAGATGACTTGACAGAGATGAGTGCTTCCAAACCAGTGTCAGATAAAGAGGAAGACATGGAAGAAGCAGTGCCAGAAAACAAGTTGGGCCAGGTGCGGTGGCTCACGCCTGTAATCCTAGCACTTTGGGAGGCCGAGGTGGGAGGATCACCTGAGGTCAGGAGTTCAAGACCAGCCTGGCCAACTTGGTGAAACCCCATCACTACTAAAAATACAAAAAATTAGCCGGGTGTGGTAGCGGGCACCTGTAGTCCCAGCTACTTAGGAGGCTGAGGCAGGAGAATGGCGTGAACCCGGGAGGCAGAGCTAGCAGTGAGCGAGTGAAACTGTCTCAAAAGAAAACAAGAACAAAAACAAAACAAAATAAACAAACAAACAAAAAAAAACAAGGAAAGTCTGAGAAACTGTCACAGTCAAGAGGAGTCTAAGGAGACACGGCAAATATAGTGGGCCCTTGAACAATACCGGGGTTGGGGGCTCTGGCTTCCGCCACCCCCCGTGCAGTCAAAATTCCAGGTATAACTCTTGACTCCCCGAAAATGTAACTACTAGTAGCCTACTGTCGATCAGAAGCTGTACCTATAACATAAACAGCCAATTAACACATACTTTGTATGTTATATGTGTTATACACTGTATTCTTACAATAAAGTAAGCTAGAGGAAAGAAAATATTATTAAGAAAACCGTAAGGAAGAGAAACTGCACTTGCTATTCCTTAAGTATAAATGGAGCATCCTAAAGATCTTCATCCTTGTCGTCTTCACATTGAGTAGGCTGAGGAAGAGGAGAGGTTAGTCTTGCTGTCTCAGAGGTGGCAAAGGTGGCAGAGGTGGAGGAGGTAGATGGGGAGGCAGGAGAAGCAGGCACACTCGCTGTAACTTTATGGAAATATATCATAGTTTCTGTCTTTTTGCATTTTCATTGTTCTGAAAACATTTCTATACTATACCACTCTTTCTTCCACCATTTGCTTTAGTTTTGGTGCCCATCTCATAAAAGAGTCCATGTTGTAAAAGAAGTCAAAAGCAGTCTTGAATAATCAGAATCCTTCATCCAGATTGTGTAAAATCAACTTGTTTTGTTTTCTTCTTCTTCTTCTT
>NW_012116265.1:22435511-22437367 GCF_000951035.1 Colobus angolensis palliatus | reverse complement strand
GACGTCCCTCTGTTGAAACTTGCCTGATGTTTTTCTCAGTATTACAATGGGGCTGTAGGTTTTTAGGAGAAAATTCACAGAGGTAAAGTGTCATTTTTATCATACCACATTAAGGGTACACACTGTCAACATGTTTTATGACTATAGATGTTGACCTTGATCATCTGGCTGAGGTAGTATTTGTCAGATCTCTCCACTGTAAAGTTACTCTTTTTTTTTTTCTTTAATCCTCTTTCCCTACTGGACGTTTTGGGAGGAAGTCATTATGTGCCGTCCACACTTGAGTAGTATGGAGTGATGCCCCCTCCTTTAGGGTGGAGTATCTACATAATTTATTTGTAATTTTTCTAGGCAGGATATGTCATTTATTAATTTATTAAATACTTTATCAGTAGGACTCATGTATATTTTCTTTATTCTTTCTTCCTTTTAAATGCATTTATGGCTATGAAATTTCCTTTAAACACTGTTTAGCTGCATTCCGTAAGTGCAAAACTAGTTTTTTTTTGCTTGTTTGTTTGTTTTTTGACATGGAGTCTCACTCTGTTGCTCAGGCTGGAGTACAGTGGCGCCATCTCGGCTCAACGCAAACTCCGCCTCCCAGGTTCAAGCAATTCTCCTGCCTCAGCCTCCTGAGTAGCTGGGATTATAGGCGCATGCCACCATGCCTGGCTAATTTTTGTATTTTTAGTAGAGACGGGTTTCACCATGTTGGTCAGGCAGGTCTCGAACTTCTGACCTCGTGATCGGCCTACCTCAGCCTCCGGAAGTGCTGGAATTACAGGCATGAGCCACCCTATCCAGTGCAAAACTAGTTTTTAACCAACTCCTGAGCAGGTCCTTTGAAGTGAGTACTTGCTTGCCATGTGCTGGGGCTGATCCGCAACATAGACTGAGTGCCATTGTAACATCCTGGTACCTTTATAACAAGATTCTTTGGTACTTTACCAATCCCACTTTAACGAGATCTGCAGTAGATTTGCATTTATGTGAAATTTTTTTTTTTTTTGAGACCGAGTCTCCCTGGGTCAACCAGGCTGGAGTGCAGTGGCACAATCTTGGCTCAACGCAACCTCCGCCTCCTGAGCTCAAGTGATCCTCCCACCTCAGCCTCCTGAGTAGCTGGGACTACAGGCACACATCACTATGCCTGGCTAATTTTTGTATTTTTTTGGTAGAGGTGGGGTTTTGCCATGTTGCCCAGGCTAGTCTCAAACTCCTGGGCTGAAGCAATCCACCCCCATTAGGCTCCCGCAGTGCTGGGATTACAGACGTGACACACCATGCTCCGTTTATTTGACATTCCTATGATATTAAGCAAAGTCTCAGGGCAAGAAGTATCAGGTGGTTGTGACATAGCCAGAAGTTAGATTTCTAATGCTTGTGATGGTTACTTTTAGTTTAATTTAGGCATATCCTGTGCCACTTGTATAGCCGCAATGTAAGTTAAGCAGAGTAAACGTATATTCCTTCTAGATTATCTGGTTAACTTGGACAAGCACGTGTTACATGTGTGAGGAAGTGTGGAGAGAGGGGATGGGAAGTGGAGAGATGGAGATTGTAAATATTTGTAATAGCTGAGGGCCTGGCTCATGATCCAGAGAGGAGCCCAGACAGCAGCCCAAGGGCAAAACTCTCAGGAAGGCACATGATGTCAGGAGTATGACAGCTTGAAAATTCTTCTTGGTGCAAACCCCACAGAAGTAGGGATTTGAAGTAGGATGTGTCCTGGACCACTTCCTTGTTTCTTGGCTTTCAGGTAAGTGGAGAGATGGAGATTGTAAATATTTGTAATAGCTGAGGGCCTGGCTCATGATCCAGAGAGGAGCCCAGACAGCAGCCCAAGGGCAAAACTC
>NW_012116265.1:22425112-22435186 GCF_000951035.1 Colobus angolensis palliatus | reverse complement strand
CAGACAGCAGCCCAAGGGCAAAACTCTCAGGAAGGCACATGATGTCAGGAGTATGACAGCTTGAAAATTCTTCTTGGTGCAAATCCCACAGAAGTAGGGATTTGAAGTAGGATGTGTCCTGGACCACTTCCTTGTTTCTTGGCTTTCAGGTAAGCTAAAGTTGGGCTTTGGCTCTTGGAGTACTGACTGGCCAGCACTGACTCCTAGGGGAAGCCGGTATCCACTGTGCCTTTGAGCCTCCCCAGGGATGTGATACCAGCCATGGCTGCTCTACCAACTTGCTGTGTGACCTTGGGCAAGCTCCTTGACCTATCTGAGCCTCAGCTTCCTTATCTGGAAAATGAGACTGGACGGGACTGAGTAAATGATCTCTAGAGTCTCTTCCAACTCTAATCTCCTATGTCAGATTTCTTGGCTGGTTTGAGCCCATTTTCCATTATAAAATGACCCCAAGAGAAACCTAGGGTGCTGTTTCTGTATAGCTGCAATATAAGCTAAGCAGAGTAAACAGATGCATTTACTATTTTTGGTTCGGTATTTTTCTTCTTTCCTTTCCTTCTCTCCCTACCCTTGCCCATGCTATTCTTCCCTGTATTTTTTCAGAGACAAAAACCTCCCTTAATCTCTAAACTGGGATGACATTGAAAAGGACACGAGGCTTCCCGTAAATATTTTAATGAAGTAGAATGACTGTTTTACTTAGTGAAGGAAACCTCTGCAAACCAGCGTGAGAAACAGTTCCTGAGGGCATGCCTCAATTATGTTTTCATCCAGGGCATTTTCAGTGAACAAAACATAATTCAATGAAAGAGAAGCAAAGAAAATTTATTTGTACCCGTTTGCATTCTCTTCATAGGGTGATGAATAATTCTGGGAGCCATGGTAAAAATTACAACAAAGAATTCTGTTGTGACTCAGTTGGCAAACATCACACTTCAATTCTATTACATATGTAAAAGAGTAGGGAAGTGGTCAAATATTGTTAGATTGCAAGAGTTTTGTTTGTCAAAAGCTCACTGAATTTTTCATCGATGTTCTACCTGCCCCTCCTGAAAACTGCTTCAATGTCTTTCCCGCTTCATATCAGAAAATGCATTAGGGGCGTTTTTTGAACGGGGGAGAGGAAAAAGGAGGAATAATGTCAGAGATAGTAAATTAGTGCAAAAGTAACCTACCTAATAGGTTTGGCAGAGGCCTAGTGTCTGACATGTCTCAAGAATGGCAGTCTAGGCCAGGTGTGGTGGCTCACACCTGTAGTCCCACCACTTTGGGAGGCCAAGGAGGGCAGATCATTCAAGGTCGGGAGTTCGAGACCAGACTGACCAACATGGTGAAACCGCATCTCTACTGAAAATACAAAAAAATTAGCCAGGCATGGTGGTGCGTGCCTGTAGTCTCAGCTACTTGGGAGGCTGAGGCAGGAGAATCACTTGAACCCGGGAGACAGATGTTGCAGTGAGCTGAGATCACACCACTGCACTCCAGCCTAGGCGACAAGAGTGAGACTCCATCTTAAAAAGGGTGGTCTAGAGTGGTAAGAGTACTGGATTTGGAGCCAAAGGCCAGAGGTCTCAATCTGATCCCACCTTCAGAACCTTAGCCCTTCCAACTACAGATCCACAACAGAACTACAAATGAGACTTACTTAAATGATTGTTGTGAATGTCAAAAAAATAATTGTAAACATGCTTTGAAAACAGTAACTCATTTTGCCCACTGTCATGAAGAGGTCATGCTTCTTGGAAACAGAAATACATTTCCAACAAACAGGATTGTTGTGAGGGAGGCTGTATCTGGGGATGGTGAGGGCTTCCGTGATTTGTTCCCCCTTCTTTCCACAGGTGTCTCTTCCTGCAGCAACATACTTGTAACCACTGAGGCAAGGCCCCAGGGAAATTGCCACAGGGAGATTTGCCCCAGGGGAATTGCCACAGGTGTGGAAACCAGCCTTGGGGACCCAGACTGGGGAGTTATTTGAGGACGTCGTGATGCACAAGGGAAGGGCTAACACACCACAGGGCCTCAGAAAATGACCACAGCCTGCTTCCACATACCATATCATCCCTCCTTCCCAGCCAGAACATGTGTTGATCTTAGATGGATGGTTAAGCCCTTCCCTCTCTGAAAGTTCAAATAAACATCCTAAAGAACTACAGAGTGAGATTCGGAGGTCTAGGAGTCACTTTTTTTAGTAAACTAATTTCCTTCTACTGTCTGGAGGTGAACATGGTCTTATTCTTTAGGCGTCCAGAGTCCTCACTCCTCCCAGCTTTACTCCCTTCCTTCGATTTTCCATCCCCCACCCCACCCCACAGCCTTCCCTCCCCGGGAGTCCTACACCCCTCCTAGAGATCTTCATTCCTTCTTACGAAATAAAGAAATCTTAGCCTCACGTTCCTGTTACGCTGTAAACTCTGGCTTCTTGGGTTTCCATAGGATGGTGATGGACAGTTGATGGACAGTTTCCTTTGCTGACTCTAAGTGGTGTGTGGTGGGTGGGGGTGGCAGAGGGGTAAATTGGCTATGGAAGGAAAAGGAAATGTGGCATGTGAAGTGGTTTTCTGATTCAGTTCAGGTTAGGTGCTCTACCAGCCAAAACTGGGGTGAGTTTCCTACTAAATTAACCTACAAGGAAACATACCTATGTGTCTCTGGGCAAAACAGATGTCTGGAAAATTCTGTGTGTGTATGCAGGAGCGGGTGGAGACAGATAAAGAAGAGGAAGAAAAGAGGAGGAGGAGGAGTAAAAGGAGGAAGAAAGGGAACAGAAGGGAAGGGAATGGGGAAAGGGATCTTAATGCCACTCTATTTTTAAGTGGAATAATTTAAAATTTTGATTTAATGCCAGGCGCCATGGCTTACACCTGTAATCCCAGCACTTTGGGATGCTGAGGTGGGCAGATCATGAGGTCAGGAGATCAAGACCATCCTGGCCAGCATGATGAAACCTTGTTTCTACTAAAATATAAAAAATTAGCCGGATGTGGTGGTGCACACCTGTAGTCCCAGCTACTTGGGAGGCTGAGACAGGAGAATTGCTTGAACTCAAGAGGTGGAAGTTGTGGTTGCAGTGAGCCGAGATTGTGCCACTGTACTCCAGCCTGGTGACAGCGTGAGACTCCGAAAAAAAAAAAAATTCTAGTTTAAAAAATTTCAACTGAGAGCATAGACAGATGGTTGAAAGCCATTTGAAGTGTAAACTATAATATCCACGTGACGATGAGGGACATTCAGAACAAACTGAAGTACATAATAATTACAGCCATCTGGGTGTGGTCTTGAGGGTCCATAGTGAATTTCCATAATGAATAGTAAAGATAGCACTATCAAATCTATAAGTGGATCACATATCTGATTGAATGTTTCTTTAACTTGACCAAAAGGAGTTGTCGAATCAACACATTTTCACCCACACATCGTTTAAAAATAAAGCAAACCAAGCACAATCAGATGTCAAATTCATTAATGGCCTTTTAGTCCACACAGAAGATGAAGATGCAGTTGACTTTAGTCTCTCACTCAGAGTTAAGGCATGTCTTTTGAAGTTGTAAAAATGCATCATTTGAGCTTGGCTGTCTCTTCCTGAGTCTAAACACATTCAGTCAGATCCATAGCATAGGGGTCAACCAAATTTTCTTTTTTCTTTTCTTTTTTTTTTTTTTGAGACGGAGTCTCGCTCTGTTGCCCGGGCTGGAGTGCAGTGGCCGGATCTCAGCTCACTGCAAGCTCCGCCTCCCGGGTTTACGCCATTCTCCTGCCTCAGCCTCCCCGAGTAGCTGGGACTACAGGCACCAGCCACCTCGCCCGGCTAGCTTTTTGTATTTTTTAGTAGAGACGGGGTTTCACCGTGCTAGCCAGGATGGTCTCGAACTCCTGACCTCGTGATCCGCCCGTCTCGGCCTCCCAAAGTGCTGGGATTACAGGCTTGAGCTACCGCGCCCGGCCTCCAAGTTTTCACTATTAAGTGTTTCTTAAAGTTTGAAAGAAGTTTTAAGCAATTTTTATTTGCTTTCCATTGTATTATTTCTATCCCATACAGCTTTCTTGTTAGCCATAAGACTTTCTGAGACTCTCAAAATTTGTATAGTTGATTTTTAAATGTCACTGCAATAATGATTATTCAATGATCAGTTTTACCATGCAAGAGGCATAAATGTTTAGGCTCATTTGTGCTTCCATAACAGTAAAGCCCAGGTTTTAAATAAGCGTCTAAGTATATCCTATACTTTTTAAATTGCTCATAGATTTTTACACTGATTGGCCTGTTATGGTTTTGAAGACTCACCTTATTTATTTATTTATTTATTCATTTTGAGACGGAGTCTCGCTTTGTTACCCAGGCTGGAGTGCAGTGGCGTGATTTCAGCTCACTGCAACCTCCGCCTCCTGGGTTCAAGTGATTCTCCTACCTTAGCCTCCTGAGTAGCTGGGATTACAGGTGCCTGGCTAATTTTTGTATTTTTAGTAGAGACAGGATTTCACCACATTGGCCAGGCTCGTCTTGAACTACTGACCTTGTGATTCATCCACCTTGGGCTCCCAAAGTGCTAGGATTACAGGCATGAGCCACTGTGCCCGGCTGACTCACCTTATTTTTATATGAATGTACCTAAGAGGTAGTGAGTGTGCGTTCAGTTGGCATGAGCTGATGCTCATGTGCACTTGCAGACAGAGCTCAGGAGAGGCAGCAGGTGCCAAAGCCATGCCATGGCTATATACCTTAGTCACACCCCAATTTATTTAGCTCATTTTGCCTCAAAGGGTCTGAGTCTTGATTTTCTCAGTAAGCATCAGTGTTCTCAGCTGGTCAGTGTGGTAAAAATAGCATCTAACCTGTGTAAAGAACTGTGGTTTGAATACTCGCCTTTTTAGAGAAAGTTGAAAGCTTGTGCTAGCCCTTATCTGTATGTAATCTCAGCTAGGAGAAGGCGCTCATTAAAATTTTCAGGCAAAGGATCAAATGGTTGTTTGTTTTTGTGGAGAAAACTTAAGAGCTTGTGGCAAAAGTAAAGGCATAAATGGGGAATGATTTCGTTGTTGACCTTGATTATAAAGAGTGACTCACTAAGTTGCTTTTCACAAGAGCATTCTTTTCAAGACTGAATGCTCTCAACACAAAGGCAAAAATAAATATTTTGAAATTGCATTTGATTTGATGTCAAGTAAAAAAAAAAAAGTTTGAGAGTCAGATAAAGACAGTCGATTATGGAGACCATGAGTCACTTAAAATTTTTTATCTACATCCAAAATTATATCATTGCTGGGAAAATAAGGAATAATGTTGCTAGTCATCTTTTATCATGGAAAAAGCCACTTTACCTATGTTCTCTGAGATAGTAAAAGAGCCCAAAGAGGCTCCTTCAAATCATCGTGTAATGTGAGCAACTTGACCTCTTCACAGACACATTCGTTGAGTTTGCATTGACTGAATGTCAGTAACCTGAAAACATTGTGTTGCATTACCTCTTACATATAACTCTGGCATCTCCCCTGGGTAGTTATTGTGGTATTTGTTAGGCTGTCAAAACAAGAAATTGTAGCCATTATGTTAGTATAATCTGTGTTTACAAATATTATGACAGAAGAGAAATTGCCTCTGTGGTGAATGTCTTCTAATACGTCCTCTTCATGCCCCAGCTGGCTTCTGAACCCAGGAGTCCCAGGTCTCTGTCCTGCTGACGCAGCCCACACTTTTCACTGCTCTGTTTTCTCTGTCACTTTTCATGTGTTTTTCAGACTTGGATAAGCACGTCACACAGTGATCAGCTCCTCCTTGCAGGAGAGTGAAAAGAGCTCTTCTTGACCCAGGAGTTCTTTGCAAAGTGCTCTTTAAAGTCATTTTTGGCCCTTTGACCCTATTCCAAGTTATATGGTAGGTACGTGATAAAAGTTCCTGTTGAATGCTCTTCATTGCTTTGTTTTATGGGCTTTTCCATGCTGGATAGTTGGGCTCTCAATCCAGTTTTTGAAAAGTCTTCTTTCATTGTGGCACTGTCTTTGCCTTTGCTGGTTTTGGGTGTCTGGTATTTTTGGTCTGTGGCACACTTTTTTTCCTGGGTTTTCAGTAGGTGGTCATTTAAATAATTTCTAGGCTTTCTGTGCTTTTCCCCCTCGTTCTCCCCTCTTTTTCTTTTTAAAAATATCTTGTAACTCTTCCTTTACATATTTTTTGAACTAGTATCAAATTTCCCTTTTCTAAAATTGAATACCTAGGCAGTGAATATCCTTGGTTTTTCCCTCTCCCTGTGGAGAGTGGAGTCAGGGTAGGGATGGGGTTGAGTTGTGGTTTGGTTTGTATGTTTGTCTCCTCCACAGCTCTGTTGAAACTTAATCCCCAATGTGGCAGTATTGAAAGGCAGGGCCTTTAAGGCAATTTAAATACTGAGAGCTGATTGAATCATGAGGACTCTGCCCTTATGAATGGAATGGATTAATGGGTTCATAGATTAATGGGTTATCCTGGGAGTGGGACAGGTGGCTTTAAAAGAGGAAGAGAGTTCAGAGCTAGCACACTCAGCCCCTTCACTGTGTGATCCCTGTGCTGCCTCAGGACTCTGCAGAGTCCCCACCAGCAAGAAGGCCCTCACCAGATGCAGCCCCTCAGCCTTGGACTTCTCAGTCTTTTTTTTTTTTTTTTTTTTTTGAGACAGATTCTCACTTTGTCTCCCAGGCTAGAGTGCAGTGGCATGATCTCGGCTCACTGGAACCTCTGCTTCCTAGGTTGAGTTCAAGCGATTCGCCTACCTCAGCCTCCCGAGTAGCTGAGATTACTAGCATGCACCACCACACCCAGCAACTTTTTGTATTTTTAGTAGAGACAGGGTTTTGCCATGTTGGCCAGGCTGGTCTCGAACTCTGACCTCAGGTGATCTGCCCACCTCGGCCTACTACAGTGCTGGGATTACAGGCATGAGCCACTGTGCCTGGCCAGACTTTTCAGACTGTTTTTTTTTTTTTTTTTGAGACTGAGTCTCACTCTTGTCACCCAAGCTGGAGTGCAGTAATGTGAACTCAGCTCACTGCAACCTCCGCCTCCTGGGTTCAAGCTATTCTCCTGCCTCAGCCTACCAAGTAGCTGGGATTACAGGCATCCGCCACCATGCCCGGCTAATTTTCAGTCTTAATGATGGTAAGATATATATTTCATTTCTTTATAAATTACCCAGTTTTAGGTATTCTGTTACAAGCAACAGAAAATGGATTAAGACAAATAGAACTAACGTTTATTATATAGACAATATAGACTTTATATGTGATTTTATTTTGACTCACAAATACTTATGTCTGAGATTATAGTAATAGTCAGCATTTATTAAGCATTTATCACCTAACTAACGATCAGGATTTTTGCTAAGTGACTTGTATGTACTATCTCATTTGAGTCTTATGACAATTATAGTAGGTGGACTACATTATTTTCCCCCATTTAAAATGTAAGGAAGCTGAAGTTCAGACAGGCCAAGTGACTTGCCCAAAGTCGCACAGCTAGTAAGCAGCTGAAGTGAGCTTCAAACTCAGTCGGAAGCTTTGGCAGCTGTGCATGTGATCACACTGTTAAAAAGTGTCCATCAATGGATGAATGGATAAAGAAAAGTTGTAGATAGTATTTTATGGAATACTATTCAACCATAAAAAGAATGAAGTCCTGTTATTTGCAGAAACATAGATGAAACTGGGATCATTATGTTGAGTGGAATAAGCCAGACACAGACAAATATTGCGTGTCCTGACTTACATGTGGGAGCTAAAATAGTTGATCTCATGGAGGTAGGGAGTGGAATGATGGTTACCAGAGGCTAGGGAGAGTGTATGGATGAAACAGGGGGATAAAGATAGGTTGGTTAATGGGTACAAACATATAGTTAGATAGAAGGAATAAGTTCTAATAATTGATAGCAGAGTAGGGTGGTTATAGTTAACAACTAAGTATTGTGTATTTCATAATAGTAGAGAGAATTGAAATGCTTCCAACTCATAGAAATGATAAATGCTGCAGGTGATGGGTATCCTAAATACCATGACTTGATCATTACACATTATTGTTACATGTGTAACACATTATTACACATTAATGTTACATTCCCCACATTCCATGCATGTAACCAAGTATCACCTGTACCTCATCAATATGTACAGATACTGTGCATCAGTTAAAAAAAGAAGTAAATTCCTATCTGTCCAAGATGGCCGAATAGGAACAGCTCCGGTCTGCAGTTCCCAGCGTGATGGACGCAGAGACGGGTGATTGCTGCATTTCCAACTGAGGTACCTGGTTCATCTCACTGGGAGTGATTGGACAGTGGGTGCAGCCCACGGAGGGTGAGCCAAAGCAGGGCAGGGCATCGCCTCACCCGAGAAGCACAAGGGGTTGTGGGATTTCCCTTTCTTAGCCAAGGGAAGACATGACAGATGATACCTGGAAATTTGGGACACTCCCACCCTAATACTGCACTTTTCCAATGGTCTTGGCAAATGGCACACCAGGAGATTACATCCCGTGCCTGGTTCGGTGGGTCCCACACCCATGGAGCCTTGCCCACTTCTAGTGCGGCAGTCCACGATCCAACTGCAAGGTGGCAGCCTGAGCTGAGGGAGGGGCGTCTGCCATTGCTGAAGCTTGAGTAGGTAAACAAAGTGGCCGGAAAGCTTGAACTGGCTGGAGCCCACCGCAGCTCAAGGAGGCCTGCCTGCCTCTGTAGACTCCACCTCTGGGGACAGGGCATAGCTGAACAAAAGGCAGCAGAAACTTCTGCAGACTTAAATGTCCCTGACAGCTCTGAAGAGAGCAGTGGTCCTCCCAGCATGGAGTTTGAGCTCTGAGAACAGACAGACTGCCTCCTCAAGTGGGTCTCTGACTCTCGTGTAGCCTAACTGGGAGACACCTGCCAATAGGGGCCGACTGACACCTCATACAGCTGGGTGCCCCTCTGAGATGAAGCTTCCAGAGGAAGGATCAGGCAGAAATATTTGCTGTTCTGCAGCCTCCACTGGTGATACCCAGGAAAACAGGGTCTGGAATGAACCTCCAGCAAATTCCAACAGACCTGCAGCTGAGGGTCCTGACTGTTAGAAGGAAAACTAACAAACAGAAAGGAATAGCATCAACATTAACAAAAAGGACATCCACACCAAAACCCCATCTGTCGGTGACCATCATCAAAGACCAAAGATAGATAAAACCACAAAGATGGGGAGAAACCAGAGAAGAAAAGCTGAAAATTCTAAAAACCGACACCTCTTCTCCTCCAAAGGATCACAGCTCCTTGCCAGCAACGGAACAAAGCTGGACGAAGAATGACTTTGATGAGTTGACAGAAGTAGGCTTTGGAAGGTCGGTAATAACAAACGTCTGTGAGCTAAAGGAGGATGTTGGAACCCATTGCAAGGAAGCTAAAAACCTTGAAAAATGATTAGACGAATGGCTAACTAGAATAAACAGCATAGAGCAGACCTTATATGACCTAATGGAGCTGAAAACCATGGCACAAGAACTACGTGATACATGCACAAGCTTCAGCAGTGGATTCAATCAAGTGGCAGAAAGGGTATCAGTGATTGAAGATCAAATGAATGAAATGAAGTGAGAAGAGAAGTTTAGAGAAAAAAAAGTAAAGAGAAATGAACAAAACCTCCAACAAATATGGGATCATGTGAAAAGACCAAATCTATGTCTGATTAGTGTACCTGAAAGTGACGGGGAGAATGGAACCAAGTTGGACAACACTTCAGGATGTTATCCAGGAGAACTTCCCCAACCTAGCAAGGCAGGCCAACATTCAAATTCAGGAAATGCAGAGAACGCCACAAAGATACTCCTCGAGAAGAGCAACTCCAAGACACATAATTGTCACATTCACCAAGGTTGAAATGAAGGAAAAATTGTTAAGGGCAGCCAGAGAGAAAGGGCAGGTTACCAACAAAGGGAATCCCGTCAGACTAACAGCAGACTTTTTGGCAGAAACTCTACAAGCCAGAAGAGAGTGGGGGCCAATATTGAACATTTTTAAAGAAAAGAATTTTCAACCCAGAATTTCTTTTTTTTTTTTTTTCTTTTTTTTTATTTGTTTATTATAC
>NW_012116265.1:22422753-22424927 GCF_000951035.1 Colobus angolensis palliatus | reverse complement strand
AAACTCTACAAGCCAGAAGAGAGTGGGGGCCAATATTGAACATTTTTAAAGAAAAGAATTTTCAACCCAGAATTTCATATCCAGCCAAACTAAACTTCATAAGTGAAGGAGAAATAAAAACCTTTACAGACAAACAAATGCTGAGAGATTTTGTCACCAGCAGGCCTGCACTACAAGAGCTCCTGAAGGAAGCACTAAACGGGGAAATGAGCAACCGGTACCAGTCACTGCAAAAACATGCCAAATTGTAAACACCATCGATGCTAGGAAGAAACTGCATCAACTAACAGTCAAAATAACCAGCTAACATAATGATGGATCAAACTCACACATAACAATATTAATCTTAAATGTAAATGGGCTAAATGCTTCAATTAAAAGACACAGACTGGCAAATTGGATAAAGAGTCAAGACCTATCAGTGTGCTATATTCAGGAGACCCATCTCACGTGCAGAGACACACATCGGCTCAAAATAAAGGGATGGAGGAAGATCTACCAAGCAAGTAGAGAGCAAAACAAACAAACAAACAAAAAGCAGGGGTTGCAATCCTATTCTCTGACAAAATAGACTTTAAACCAACAAAGATCAAAAGAGGCAAAGGAGGCCATTACATAATGGTAAAGGGATCAATTCAACAAGAAGCACTAACTATCCTAAATATATATGCACCCAAAACAGGAACACCCAGATTCATAAGGCAAGTCCTTAGAGACCTACAAAGAGACTTAGACTCCTACACAATAATAATGGGAGACTTTAACACCTCCCTGTCAGTATTAGACAGATCAATGAGACAGAAGGTTAACAAGGATACCCAGGACTTGAACTCAGCTCTGCACCAAGCAGACCTAACAGACATCTAGAGAACTCCACATCCCAAATCACCAGAATATACATTCTTCTCAGCACCACATCTCACTTATTCCAAAATTGACCACATAGTTGGAAGTAAAGCACTCCTCAGCAAAAGTAAAAGAACGTAAATCACAACAAACTGTCTCTCAGACCACAGTGCAATACAATTAGAACTTAGGATTAAGGAACTCACTCAAAACTGCACAACTACATAGAAACTGAACAACCTGCTCCTGAATGACTACTGGGTAAATAATGAAAAGAAGGCAGAAATAAAGATGTTCTTTGAAACCAATGAGAACAAAGACACAATATATCAGAATCTCTGATTTAAAGCAGTGTGTAGAGGGAAATTTATAGCATTAAATGCTCACAAGAGAAAGCAGGAAAGATCTAAAACTGACACCCTATCATCACAATTAAAACAACTAGAGAAGCAAGAGCAAACACATTCAAAAGCTAGCAGAAGGCAAGAAATAACTAACATTAGAACAGAACTGAAGGAGATAGAGACACCAAAAACCCTTCAAAAAATCAATGGATCCAGGAGCTGGTTTTTGGAAAAGATCAACAAATAGATAGACTGATAGTAAGATTAATAAAGAAGAAAAGAGAGAAGAATCAAATAGACACAGCAAAAAATGATAAAGGGGATATTATCACCAATCCCACAGAAATACAAACTACCATCAGAGAATACTATAAACACTTCTATGCAATTAAACTAGATGATCTAGAAGAAATAGATAAATTCCTGGACACATACACCCTCCCAAGACTAAACCAGGAAGAAACTGAATCCTTGAATAGACCAATGAAAGGCTATGAAATTGAGGCAGTAATTAATAGCCTACCAACCAAAAAAAGTCCAGGACCAGACGGATTCACAGCCGAATTCTACCAGAGGTACAAAAAGGAGCTGGTACCATACCTTCTGAAACTATTCTAATCAATAGAAAAAGAGGGAAAGAGGGAATCCTCCCTAACTCATTTTATGAGGCCAGCATCATCCTGACACCAAAGCCTGGCAGAGACACGCACACAAAAAAGAGAATTTTAGATGAATATCCCTGATGAACATTGATGCAAAAATCCTCAATAAAATACTGGCATACCAAATCCAGCAGCACATCAAAAAGCTTATCCACCTCGATCAAGTTAGCTACATCCCTGGGATGCAAGGCTGGTTCAACATATGCAAATCAGTAAATGTAATCCATCACATAAACAGAACCAAAGACGAAAACCACATGATTATCTCAATAGATGCAGAAAAGGCCTTTGACAAAATTCAACAGCGCTTCATGCTAAAAAC
>NW_012116265.1:22418448-22419711 GCF_000951035.1 Colobus angolensis palliatus | reverse complement strand
TGAACTCCCATTCACAATTGCTTCAAAGAGAATAAAATACCTAGGAATCTAGTACAAGGGATGTGAAGGACCTCTCCAAAGAGAACTACAAACCACTGCTCAATGAAATAAAAGAGGACACAAACAAATGGAAGAATATTCTGTGCTCATGGATAGGAAGAATCAGTATCATGAAAATGGCCATACTGCCCAAGGTAATTTATAGATTCAATGCCATCCGCATCAAGCTACCAATGACTTTCTTCACAGAATTGGAAAAAACTGCTTTAAAGTTCATATGGAGCCAAAAAAGAGCCCACATTGCCAAGACAATCCTAAGTCAAAAGAACAAAGCTGGAGGCATCACGCTACCTGACTTCAAACTATACTACAACCAAAATAGCATGGTACTGGTACCAAAACAGAGATATAGACCAATGGAACAGAACAGAGTCTTCAGAAATAATACCACACATCTACAACCATCTGATCTTTGACAAACGTGACAAAAACAAGAAATGGTGAAAGGATTTCCTATTTAATAAATGGTGCTGGGAAAATTGGCTAGCTATATGTAGAAAGCTGAAACTTCATCCCTTCCTTACACCATATACAAAAATTAATTCAAGATGGGTTAAAGACTTTAAATGTTAGACCTAAAACCATAAAAACCCTAGAAGAAAACCTAGGCAAAACCATTCAGTCCATAGGCATGGGCAAGGACTTCATGACTAAAACACCAAAAGCAATGGCAACAAAAGCCAAAATTGACAAATGGGATCTAATTAAACTAAAGAGCTTCTGCACAGAAAAGAAACTACCATCAGAGTGAACAGGCAACCTACAGAATGGGAGAAAATTTTTGCAATCTACCCATCTGACAAAGGGCTAATATCCAGAACCCACAAAGAGCTTAAACAAATTTACAAGAAAAAATCAAACAACGTCATCAACAAGTGGGCAAAGGACATGAACAGACACTTCTCAAAAGAAGACATTTATGCAGCCAATAGACACATGAAAAAAATGCTCATCATCACTGGTTATCAGAGAAATGCAAATCAAAACCACAATGAGATACCATCTCACACCAGTTAGAATGGTGATCATTAAAAAGTCACAAAACCACAGGTGCTGGAGAGGATGTGGAGAAATAGGAATCCTTTTACACTGTTGGTGGGAGTGCAAATAGTTCAACCATTGTGGAAGACAGTGTGGCGATTCCTCAAGGATCTAGAACTAGAAATACCATTTGACCCAGCCATCCCATTACTGGGTATATAC
>NW_012116265.1:22405947-22418398 GCF_000951035.1 Colobus angolensis palliatus | reverse complement strand
TACACCATGGAATACTATGCAGCCATAAAAAAGGATGAGTTTGTGTCCTTTGTAGGGACATGGATGCAGCTAGAAACCATCATTCTCAGCAAACTGTCACAAGGACAGAAAAACACCACATGTTCTCACTCACAGGTGGGAATTGAACAATGAGAACACTTGGACACATGGCAGGGAACATCGCACACTGGGGCCTGTCATGGGGTGGGGGGATGGGGGAGGGATAGCATTAAGAGAAATACCTACTGTAAATGGCGAGTTAATGGGTGCAGCACGCCAACACGGCACATGTATACATATGTAACAAACCTGCGTGTTGTGCACATGTACCCTAGAACTTAAAGTATTAAAAAAAAAAAAAGCAAATTTAAAACAAATTTAAAACAAAACAAAACTAAAAAAAAAAAAGTGTTGTAGCCGGGGTTCACAATCAGATTGGCCTGGCTGTGATATCTGGGCTCCTTCCGCTATAGCACCTCTGCCTCCCTCATTATCATATGCTATTACATTCAACCCTAGGGTGTGTAATTGAATAGTCTTGTGACTAGTGGCCACGATGGAAAGGTAATATCCCTACATTCCCCCTAAAGATGTTTAAGCCATGATGTGGCTGAACAACTGTAGCCAAAAATGGGTATTAAAAAAGTCAAATGATCTACTGTATATTGAAGTTTGTATAATTTGCAACATGTTAAATATATTGAGAGGTTATTTCCATACTCAATGCAAAAGAATCATCACCCCTGTTTGAGCCTGTTGACAGTATTCCCTGTGGGCCAAATTGCCCACATTTTTTAAATAGACAAGTGTGAACTTGTAGAGTTCTTAAATTCATTAATTTATTCCCTCATTCATTAACCCATTTGTTCAATCCATTTTATATTTATTAAGTTCCAACAATGTGCCAGCTACTATTGCAGGTGATGTGGCTATAAAGACAGATGAAGCTGCTGTTTTCTCAGGTTGTAGTCTGAGGTCTAAGCATGGGCTCGTGAACTGGTCTTATGTATGTTTTTAAAAGATCACTGGCTGCTAGAAGGAGAATGGGGTAAGAGAGGAGGGAGGTGGACTAGTGGGGAGCATTTTGTTGTATTCTAGGCAAGGAATGATGGTAGCTTGGATCATCAAGGGTGAGAGAGGTGAAAGGTATATGAGGAGGTTGGGTTCAGGATACATTTTGAAGGAAAAAGCCATTTGGCTTTTGCCAACAGAGAGGTTGTGGGCAGTGAGAGACAGCTGAAGACCATTCCCAGTTTTTTGGTCCAAGCAGCTGGATGAATGGAAACACCATTGTCCGTGTAGGGGAGCCGTGTGGAAACAACAGGCTTGGGAAGGAATGCAGATCGGTGTTCTGTTTTGGTTGCTTTATGTTTGAGGTGTCTACCAGGCATATTCCCGCAGCCGTGTCCAGGTGTGGAGGCTGGGTGGGTCTGGAGCTCAGAAAAGTTCAGGCACTCCGTGCAATTGACTACCCCACCCCAGCTCACTCACAGGTAGATCAACTGGGACCAGAGTTAAGGTTTCTGGCCTCTTTCAGCCAGCAGTGGTTGACTATACATCACGTGGACCTGGAGGAGACACACGTGGTTTCTCTAGTGTGTGCTCTGAGAGGCACCCAGTCTCCTAGTGTCCCTCCCACAGAGGAAATCCTCCAGGTAGAGAACATGGCTCCTAGGGCTCCAAGAGGCAGCCCCAGTGGCCAACTAGAAGAGGTTTTGATCATCAGACAACCTATTAGGTTACTTAACTTCCCCACCCCAACTGCCTACGTCTGTGGTTGATAATAATAGTAAATACTTTACTTAGAACAGCCAGGCACTGTTCTAAGCACTTTAATGTATTATCTTGTTAATCTTCAGTCCCTCCCCCATGGAATGCGCTCTTACTATCCCCATTGGATACTGAGGCAGAGGGGATATGGAACACGTGGCCGCCAGGCTGGCCTGGCCTCTGACCTGCTACTGCCGATGGGCTTCCCTTCCTCATCCCTGTTCCTGCTGCTCCTCTGAGGCCCCTTTCCCTTCCTTGTTAAGCCTGGCACAGTGATGGGGTTTCTACTTAGCCCTCAGGGCCTGCTTATTCTCCTCTGACGCCTGCAGAGCTGAGGGAGCACCAGCCTGGCTCTCTGCTGCTTATTCTCCTCTGACGCCTGCAGAGCTGAGGGAACACCAGCCTGGCTCTCTGCTGCTTATTCTCCTCTGACGCCTGCAGAGCTGAGGGAGCACCAGCCTGGCTCTCTGCTTTGGGGTCTTCATTTTTTTGAGATGGAGTGTCGCTCTGTCACCCAGGCTGGAGTGTAGTGGCACTATCTCAGCTCATTGCAACCTCCACCTCCCATGTTCAAGTGAATCTCTTGCCTCAACCTCCTGACTAGCTGGGACTATAGGCACATGCCACCATGCCTGGCTAATTTTTGTATTTTTAGTAGAGACAGGGTTTTGCATGTTGGCCAGGCTGGTCTTGAACTCCTGACCTCAGGTGATCCACTCACCTCAGCCTCTGAAAGTGCTGGGATTATAGGCATGAGCTACTGTGCCTAGCTAGTATTTTATCTTTTATGTTGCCACTTAAATATAAAAAAATTCCACTGTACCTGCTAACTGCTGGTTGTTTATATATATGAAAACCATAGGTTTTGTATACTTACTTTGCATCCAAGCAGGGTACTGAACTCTTTTATTGTAAACAGTGGATTTTCAGGGATGAAATAGATCTATTATATTGAGAAGTATTCATATACTCCTACTTTACTATGTGTTTTTATGAGGATTGGCTTATTGGTTTTGTCAAATGCTATTTCAGCATCTATGAACATGATTATATGATTTTCTCTTTGGAGCTATAAGATAAATTATGTTAATAGCTTTTCTAATATTGAATAGTCTGATCATTCTAGGAATAAACTCCACTTGGACATGATGTATTAGTTTTATTTTTTATTTTTAAATTGTATTTATTTTTTTGAGACAGAGTTTCTCTCTGTCACCCAGGCTGGAGTGCAGTGGTGCATTTTCGGCTCACTGCAACCTCTGCCTCCTGGGTTCAAGTGATTCTCCTGCCTCAGCCTCCCAAGTAGCTAGGACTATAGGTGCACACCTGGCTAATTTTTGTATTTTTAGTAGAGACGGAGTTTCACCATGTTGGTCAGGCTCGTCTCGAACTCCTGACCTCAAGTGATCCACCTGCCTCGGCCTCCCAAAGTGCTGGGATTACAGGTGTGAGCCACTGTGTTCAGCCATGTATTAGTTTTAAATGAGTTGTTGAATTTAGAACTAATGCCCTTATATGAGACTGATTTATAGTTGGTTTGTTTTGTATACACTTAGATAGATTTTTTTTTCATTATTATATTGGCTTTATAGAAAGAATTTGAAAAATTACCTCATTTTTTCATGCTCTGAAACAGTTTGCATTATTAGAATTCTGTTATTTGAGAGTCTGATAGAATTCCTCTGCTTTTTGATGCTACTTTTTGGGGGGTCAGTTCTCACAATTTTCTCTTTTCCTATAGACTAGACCTGTCTCGATTTTTATCTTTCTTCTGAGTTACTTTTATTGTTATATTTTCCTAGAAAATTGTTCATTTCATTCGTATTAATAAGCATAGTTCTCTTAATTGCCTCTGTATCCATGGCTACTATCCTATAATTGGTTATTCTGTGTATACCAACTTTTGTCCTTTCTTTCCTCACTGGCTAGTTAGTGCTTTGTTGCATGTTGTGTTCCCCAGGGGAAAGGACTCCGAGGGGGAGCTGAGTGTACAAATATTTATCAGGGAATGCTGCTGGAATAAACACCTGTGAAAGGGAGGGAAAGGAAGCAGGAGAGAACAGGAGGTCTTGCCGTGATGCAGTTCCAATAAACCTCTGGTGATGTCCTGGACAGCTCTGGAACTAGAATAGCCCTTCCCTGTTGTTTCCCATTAGGCTGGGATGTCCAGGCTTCTGTTCCTGCTTTGAACAGCTAGTGGAGACACACCATTCCAGAAAGGGGTGCAACTTTGAATAAGGGGCTGTCTGCAGCACAGTATAGGGGAGCGAAAATCAGCTTCCCTCCACCCTTCTTGGTGCCTTGGCTGGGCTATGAATTAAATGAACATAAAACAGATCAACAGGAGGAAATTGTATTTAATTATGTGCGCATGCTGGGGAGTCTCACAAAATATGAGGCTAGAAGGGTCAAGTGATTGACGCTTATACAGCATATTAGTCCATCTTGCACTGCTATAAAGAAATACCTGAGACTAGGTATTTACAGAGAAAAGAGGTTTGATTTTATTGCTTTTATTTGTATTTATTTCTTCTGTTTTCTTTTGAGTCAGATGCCTAATTCATATGTTCCTTTTTCTTTCATGTTTATTTTTATAAATATTTTTAAGGTTATTTATTTTCCTCTGAATGTGACTTTAGCTGTATTTCATAGGTTCTGACACATCTTGGTTATTTTTTTCCTAGAAAGTCTGCAGTTTTTGTTTGTATTTTTTAATCCTTAAACCTCTTAAGTTGTTTAAGAGTTTTTTAAAATTTGCAGATGAAAGGAACTTTTTGTTTTCCGATTGTTATTGATTTCTCATTTTGTTGCCTTTGACTAGAAAATGTTATATGTACTGTTTCTAGTGTAAACCAAAAATAAAATTCTAAGGCCCCTGATATGGTTTGGATCTGTGTCCCTACTCTACAATAACCCAATCCAGTCAGGACTATAAATGGCCCAGATCCTTCAGGAATTAAGGTTTGGGTCACCCTACTGTTGGTACCAATTTTCTATATTAGGCTGTTCTTGCATTGCTATAAATAAATACCTGAGACTGGGTTATTTACAAAGAAAAGAGTATTAATTGGCTCAAGGTTCTGCAGGCTTTACAGGAAGCATGGCACCAGCATCTGCTCAGCTTCTGAGGAGGCCTCAGGGAGCTTTTACTCATGGTGGGAAGCAAAGCAGGAGCAGGCACTTCACATGGCAAAAGCAGGAGCAAGGGGTAGGGGAAGGTGCCACAAGCTTTTAAACAACCAGCTCTCGTGAGAACTCCCTCACTCATCCCCAAGGGGATGGGCTAAGCCCTCCATGAGGAATATGCTCCCATCATCCAAACACTTCCACCAGTAGGTGGGAATTACATCCCAACATGAGATTTGGTGGGAGCACAGATCCAAACACATAACCAACTGAATGGACCCCACCCTCTTGGATAAGGGGATCCCAAAGAAACTTCACAAATTAGTTCAGACCATGATGGGAAAGAGGTTGGCTCTGCCTTGTTATACCCTCCTCCCTTCTGGAGTTAAGGCACAACTGACTAGCATTGATATTAGAGATGGTAAGACTGATGAAACGGACTCTTTGTAGCAATGAGATACCAAACTCCAGGCTGACTCTGGTACAGCATCACATGGCAGATAACAGGCCCTAAAGGAAATCAAAGTATTTACCCCAAAATATATTTCTTTGACATATTTTAGAATGGTCCTGAAAAGCCATCTCTTGTGGGAGAAATTTGCATTCTGTAGAGTGTCTCTTTCCCTTACTAGATCTTTTCCAGAGTCTGACACTTTTTAAAGTCTGAAAAGAGACATTTACCATCTATTCTCTCTGAAGCTTGCTATGTGGAGCCTTCATTTACATAAAAAGAACCTTGGCTGCCACAACTCAAGCATTTCCTTCTGCTGACTTCAACTCTTTAGGCAAATCTTAACTCTTTCAACTAATTGCCAGTTAGAAAAATCTTTGACTCCACTTACTTATGACCTGTACATCCCCGTGCTTCAAGATGTCCCACCTTTCCTGGCTGAATGAATGTATACTTTACATATATTGATTTTATTGATTTATTTCTTTTCCTGTAACTTCGGTCTCCCTAAAATTTATAAAACTAAGCTGTAACCTGACCACCTTGGGCACATGTTCTCAGAACCTCTGGAGGCTGTGTCCTGGGCCATGATCACTCATATTTGGTTCAGAATAAACCTCTTCCGGCTAGGTGAGGTGGCTCACACCTGTAATCCCAGCACTTTGGGAGGCAGAGGCAGGTGGATCGCTTGAGCTCAGGAGTTCAAGACCAGCCTGGTTAACATGGCAAAACCCCATCTCTACAAAAAAATACAGAAGTTAGCTGGGCTTGGTGGCACACTCCTGTAATCCCAGCTACTCAGGAGACTGAGGTGGGAGGACCACTTGAGCCTGGGAGGTTGAGGCTGTAGTGAGCCATGATCATGCCACTGAACTTCAGCCTGGGTAACAGAGTGAGGCCCTGTCTCAAAGAAAAGAAAAAAAAAAAAGAATGAACCGCTTCAAATATTTTACAGAATTTGGCTTTTTTGGATTAACACTAGTATTTGTAATTTTTGAGGTTTCCTTTGTGGACTTAATATACGATCAATTTTTGTGAAAGTACCATACGCACTTGGAGAGGCATATTTTTAATTTTTAGGATACACAGTTTCATGTATATTAATTCAAATGTACCTTATCAATTATTTAGGTATTTATATCTTATTTATTCTTTGCTCCACATAATGCTTTTTGGCTCTTATTCTAGCTTACTTTGTATTTAAGATGATGACCTCTGCTTTTTTTTGTTTGTTTGCGTCTGCTTAGTATATCTTAGCACAAACTTCCATTTCCAACCTTGCTACATATATTTTTTCAGGTGTGTATTCTGATTGTTGCATAGAGGTAGATTTTGTTTAGTGATCCAATCTGAACATCTTTTTGTTTTAATAAATAAATTAAGCCATTTATATTACTGATGTGACAGATATGTTGGGCTTAGTTCTGACCTTCTAATTTATGCAATATTTTCTATATTTAGAAAAGTCTTTTTGCTGTATGTTTTTGCCTTTACATTAGTTCTCTGTCCAGTACTTCTGACATTTAGAAAGGTATCTATTTTTGTTTTGTTCATAAAAAATTCATAATTATAATTTTATTTAATGCTCTTAGTCCTTTATTTATTTCAAAAATACCTACTAATTCCTTAACATGAGAAGTGATAACATTACCATGCTTCCTTTTACTTCTCCTCCCCTTCTTTTTCCTTTATTTTTTTCTCTGTTGCCCAGGCTGGAGTATAGTGGCTTGACCGTGGCTCACTGGAGCCTCTACCTCCCAGCTCAAGTGATCCTTCCACCTCAGCATCCCAAGTAGCAGTAGCTAGAACCACAAGCATGCACCACCATGCCCAGCTAAGTTTTAAATTTTTTTTGTAGAGCCGGGGTCTTGCTATGTCACCCAAGCTTTGGCATCCCAAAGTGCTGGGATTACAGGCATGAGCCACCACTTCTTTATCCCTTGACTTTTGTTGAGGTTCTCTTTCTTAACATTTCTTTTGAACTGTTACATATGCTTATACGTCTATTACTTGTTAAATTTTGAATAATATCTTTGAGTCCCTTTTTTACAGATGAAGCCGTCTGTAAACCTAATTGTCCCCTTAAGTGCTTTCCCTCTTTCTCATTCTCCATTGTGTCATTTTTACATTGTCAGGAATAATTACATTTAACATTCCATTCAGTAGCATTGTCTCTGACATAAGGTGTGCCATTTCAATACACAAATTTAAGATTCAGAAGTGATCTTCTGAATTTTACCTTTAAATGTTCTTCCATTTCATTCTCTTGGTTTTCTTTCTTCTTTCTTTCTTTCCTTTGTTTTTTTTTTTTTTTTTTTGCTCTCATTGCCCAGACTGGAGTGGTTTTCTGTTCTTGCAATAGTTTGCTGAGAATGATGGTTTCTAGCTGCATCCATGTCCCTACAAAGGACATGAACTCATCCTTTTTTATAGCTGCATAGTATTCCATGGTATATATGTGCCAGGTTTTCTTTATCCAGTCTGTCACTGGTGGACATTTGGGTTGGTTCCAAGTCTTTGCTATTCACTATTGTGAATAGTGCTGCAATAAACATATGTGTGCATGTGTCTTTATAGCAGCATGATTTATAATCCTTTGGGTATATACCCAGTAATGGGATGGCTGAGTCAAATGGTATTTCTAGTTCTAGATCCTTAAGGAATCACCACACTGTCCTCCACAATGGTTGAACTAGTTTACAGTCCCACCAACAGTGTAAAAGTGTTCCTATTTCTCCACATCCTCGGCAGCACCTGTAAATAACATATTTTCTGAGATGCCTTCCCTGCCTACTCTCTCTGGCCCCTTGCTTGCTTCTTTCACAGCACATAAAATTTATTTATCTTTCTCTTTCTCTTCTTCCCTCCTTCTCTCCCCCTTTCCTATATTTCCTCTTTTCTTTCCTTGTTACTCCCTCCCTTCCTCCCTCCCTCTTTCCCTTCTTTTTTCCTTCCCTCCTTCCCTCCCTCCTTCCTTCCCTTCTTCCTTCCTTCCTTTCTTCCTTCCTTCCTCCCTCCTTCTTCTCTTTTCTTTCTTTCTTTTTATGTTTTAGAAGTACAGGGCAGGAACAGTGATTATGTTGTTCTTTCTTTAACTTCAATACCTAAGACAATGCCTGTTCATAATAGGTACTAAGAGATGTGTGTTAAAACAATGAGCATAATATTGAATGAATAAATGAAGATTGTTTTCACACATGGGAGTCATATTTTAACAGGGAACTTGATAGGGTCTGTTGTTTACAGTGGAGAACAAATACAGGTTGGAAAAGAATCTGGAGACCATTTCTTAGAAGGGTTGGATATAGGAACAAGAAATACTTTATTTTGGAAAAGGAAAAGTTTGGGGATGGATAGTAATAGCCTTCAAATGTAGGAAGATTAATCTTGCGGAAAAGCATTTTCAGCACAAGAATCATCTAAGGAGTTTGTTAAAAATAGGGAATTCTGGCCGGGCGCCATGGCTCATGCCTGTAATCCCAGCACTTTGGGAGGCCAAGATAGGTGGATCACTTGAGGTGGGGAGTTTGAGACCAGGTTGGCCAACATGGTGAAATCCTATCTCTACTAAAAATACAAAAAAAAAAAAAAAAAATTAGGCATGGTGGTGGGCACTTGTAATCCCAGCTACTTGGGAGGCTGAGGCTGGTGGATCAGTTGAACCCTGGAGGCAGAGGTTGTAGTGAGCCGAGATCGCAC
Source organism: Colobus angolensis palliatus (assembly GCF_000951035.1). NCBI lineage: Eukaryota > Metazoa > Chordata > Mammalia > Primates > Cercopithecidae > Colobus > Colobus angolensis. The sequence goes on along the minus strand of NW_012116265.1, from coordinate 22,409,352 downwards.
CACTGCACTCCAGCATGGGTGACAGAGTGAGACTCCATCTAAAAAAAAAAAAAAAAAAGAGAAGAAGGAAAAGGAATCCCAGGCCTTTCCCTGTATTTGATTTGTTGGGCATAAAGTAGGACTAGAGAATATTTTGTTTGTTCTGTTTTTTAAACAAGCACCCAGGTAGTTCTTTTTAAAGAAAATGGTGGGAAATGCTATTTTGTAAGAGGCAGTGTTGTCACTGTGGGAAAAACTAGAACTCATGGGCTCAAATTATAGGGATGCAGGCTTGGATTCAACAGAAGGAGATTGTTTCAAACTAGAAGGGCTGCCAAGTGGATGAGGCTGCCTCCCTGCCTGGATTCCAGGAGAGCCCTTCAACCTTCCAGGAGCTAATCCTATAGTAAGTGAATGAGATTCATGCTTAAATGGCGGAAATCTTGGGTTCAAGGAAGTGCAAAGTCTTTCAAATGCTTGGGGATAGCAGTTATTGCGAGAGTGGGAAAAGGTAGCAAACAACAAGTAAACAAAACACAAAAACCCCACACACATAAAAATAAGGGAACGCTGGGGAAAAGGGAAACAAAATAGTGGTTGTAATTAAACCCTCATACTTTACTGTGAAGCATGTTAAAAAAAATCAAACTCTTGAAGGTCTTGAAGAGCAGAGGAAATCACATTTTTAATATACTTAGAACCATGGGATAAACAACAAGATTGATGAAGTGAACTGCAGTCTCTGTTATTAACTTGATTAACTTAAAGCGCAAGGGCCTTAGCAATTAGCATGCAGAATCATCTTGCATTTGCAAGTAAAAAATTATGAGGAAATGGACTGTGAAGCGGAGGTCTCAGGGCTGCAGGAGATGAACTGGCCAGAGCAGATTCATCTGTAGTCAGTAATTCCCCCAGCAGCTTTGAAGGCGGAGGGAAGCTTGTGGCCACTTCTGACCTCCAGGTGGCAAGTCAGTTGCAAAAGGTCTAATTTGTTTCTGGATCTCATTGGCGGCTGCTATAGAATTGGAGGCTGATTCTAGAAACTTGCTCTAGACAGGCCTGAGGGGGGCTCAGAAAGGTAGGGGTAATCATTATTATTGTTTCTGAATATTTATTAAATCCCTTATATATTATTTAATTCTCATAAAAATCCTGAAAGAAGGATTTTATCATCCCCCATTGTCTATTGAAGAAACAGAGGCTCTGAGAGATTGTATAACTTGCCACCCAAAACATAGTTATTCCCTTAATAAATGCTCATTGAGTATTTCCTAGAGGCTAACAAGTGAAAGACCTTAGATTTGAATCTTTACCTAACTCTAAAGTGCATTCCCTTTCTTTTTAACAAAGGATTAACTTTAATATGAACTAATATGCCATTATAAACCTGTAAGAAAAATTCCAGTAATTCAAAAGAAATTGGCAAATGGCATACATAGGGAGTTCACACAAAAAAATTAATATAATGAATGGGGTGTAAAGTTTTAAAGACATCACAGTAAAAGGAATGCAAGAAACAAGCAATGGCATATTTGTTGAGGGATATGTAAGCTAGTGTATCCTCTTTGAAACTCATCTTGGTAATATCAATGAGAATTTTAAATGCCCATTCTATTTGGCCCAGAAATTCTACTTGTTTATGTATATATGGAAAAGTATATCTCTGAAGACACTCATTTTAGTGTTGTTTGTAAGAGCAAAGGACTAGAAGCAACCCAAATGATCTTCAATTGGGGACTTCTTTTAAATAAGTCATGGTAAAACATAAAATGAAAAAAAAAATTACAAAGCCCACATTTAATTACTGGATGAGCCCCCTTCTCAAAAATGATGGGGAGAGCCGGTGATAGTCATGGCACCTTATAAAGACATGTAAAACTTTGTCTTTCTTGATCATTTGCAAATATACTATTGATTTGGAGCCTTTCAGCAACTCTGAGAAGCAGGCAGAGCAGGTATTATTCCATCCTATACATAGACAAGGAGTTGTCCACAATAATAGTGAGAAATGACAGAGGCTTAGAATGCAGCTTTGGGGACTCTACCCAGTGTTCTTCACGACACCAGTATTGGGAAAATAGGCATCTGTGGAGGGAGTGTCACCTTCCTCTGGAGAAGGGACAAGCTCAAGGAATTATTGTTTAAGTTGATAGGGAGAGGGTCCCTTGGGATAGAGTGGCTTGCTCAGCTAGCAGAATAGTTTCTGTAGCTCCTGGTGAGCCTCCCCTCTCCTCCCACCTTGGGGAGCAGACAGCTGTGGGCAAAAGACACTGAACACTCTCACTCCTGTTCCTGGATGACCAAAATAAAGGTAATTCTTATAGCAGATACCCCCATTATGGTACTTGTCCCTTTGGATACTCACAGAGGCTCAAACCTGACTTTTCTATCTTAAGACCAGATAGAAAGAGAGCAGGGGAGTAAAACTGAACCAACCCTGAAGTGAGGAAGTCATGGATATCGTCCTGTGGTTTCAGGCCTCAAAGCGACAGAATCTCATCCTGTTTTCTTCTATGGTAGGGTTTCAAGTCCTAATGGCCCACTGGACTCATCTGAAAGAAGTGATATTTTGGAGCTGGTTCATATTAGCTCATGAAAACCATTCTGAAATTTTCAGAAATTTTGTGAACCAATGGTTGAACTCACCATTATTAAAAAGTATATACATATATGATTAAATTATTTTAAAAACAAGTAATAAATACTCAAAACTCATTACTTCCTGATTATTTTATGCTTATCTATGCTCTTGAGATTATGTACTTATATCTACTGTATGTGTGTGGTAGAAACACTATCTAATGGTATGCAACTGCTCATCTCTTCCCAATTCCTGTTCTCAGTGATGTCACATCGTTAACTTAAAATTGACCATGATGGGAGTATTTACACCATGGAAATGGGCAAATCTTACAACTAAGGCCAGATTTATCATCTTGTTGATTGTCTGGGCTTAAGAAAGTTATGAAAAAATATAAATAATGCTGATTAAACTAAAAGTATGCCTTGCCTGTAACCATTACCTTGTGAATAGCACAAAAAATTGAGAAAATGGTCCTCTAGTATTCAAAATCATTATTTGTCTCAGCAAAGAGTTACTTCTGTTATTGATGATAAAAAATTATAACATAGTTTTACATGTTTCACTTTCATTTTCCTCATTAACGCAAATGAAAATAGCAACCAACAGTTATGTCTGAACTACACTCACTTATTTGCAGACATGCTTTATGGGTGTAAGAGTTTAGTAAAAATCAGTGATGGCATTCTGTGAGAATCTTTTGGCTAAAAGGCATCTATAATAAAGAGTATTATATATTTTACTTTTTTTTTGAGATGGAGTCTCGCTCTGTCACACAAGCTGGGGTGCAGTGGTGCAATTTCAGCTCACTGCAACCTCCGCCTCTGGGTTCAGGTGATTCTCCT
>NW_012116265.1:22397638-22401838 GCF_000951035.1 Colobus angolensis palliatus | reverse complement strand
TTCCTAGGTATTTTATTCCCTTTGAAGCAATGGTGAATGCAGCCAACATTTCCTAACTGGGCATATCATTAGCTGGAATAAAGCTTGCTCCGCAGTTTGTTGAGACCTTTTGATGAAATTCTGACTGATAAGAAATAAGTGGGAACATTATGTGAGATTTCTAGGAAGTGTTTTTAAATGGAAAGGATGCCTTCTTTATCCCTTCCTCCTCCTTGCTGGCTGAAATACAGACATAACTAGAATGTTGAAAATGATTTTGGACCACTGAGAATGGTGAAGAGCAAGTGAAAGCAGCCAGAGTTCCAGTTCTAGGTAAGATGGAGTAGACACATTGTACTTTGTCTCTCCCACTGAATGCTACTTTAAGACTTTCACAGAATACTTGAAACTGATATGAGGACTCTGAAAAGTGAGTGATAGCAGGCAGATTAGGGAAAAAGACAAGACATTTAAAGCATCACATAATCAGTGATGACTTTACACCCCTCTTTTACCTCTCTTATCCCCCAGCCTAGACTACTCAAGGCAGCCCAAACCATAAGTGGGCAGCCATACGTGAAAACAAGCTTTAGGAGAAGCACTCTAGTATTGGTTTGAAGAGTGAGAATGGGGATTCCTAAAGCATTGAAACTCACCCCTCATTTCTCTTTGTTTTCTCCATTGTGTTGCACCCTGACCCCAAGACAATCCCGCAATGGTAACAGCAGCAATAGGGTAGCAGAGACATGCAAACACCTAAAACTCTGAGGGCTGGGAAATTTCCTCTCAGATTGGGGGGGGGGTGTGGTCCCAAAAGTGTAAGGTAAACCTCTCTTTTGCTTTTTCTCTCCATCTTTCCACAACTTGATCTCTGTCATAGGCTTAGTTGTGGGAAATATTCAACAGAGTGGAATAAAAAGTCCCAGTCTTCTGGCCAGAAGACCATAAAGGGGAACTCCAGGGAACCAAAAATATCAGAGATACTATGAAAGCTCCTGCTTGGGAAAGAAACTGCCTAAAGCCCCTGGGTTCACCCTCAAGCAGTACATACGTGGACCTGACCCTAAACAGCATACCCCAGACTTGAGAAGTGAACCACTGGATAGGCCACTACCCAAGTCTCAGACTGGTCACTGGCACACATGTCAGACAGATATGAACAGTGCAGGAAAGGATTTGAAAATAGAACTGACACTGGAATTACATCCCACAGAAAGATAGTCAGAACTTGAGGCCTAAAGCCAATGAGGTCTATTGACTGGCAAAACAAAAATATAAATTTTTTTCCATGGGATTTAAACAAGACTTGGAGTCTGATAACATAATAAGCAAAATGTCCAGAATACAATAACAAATTATTTGGCGTACTAACCATCAGGCAATATATAAAAATTAGCTAGGCATATTGGCTCATGCCTGTGGTCCCAGCTACTTGGGAGGCTGAGGTGGGAGGATCACTGGAGCCCAGGAGGTCGAGGCTGCAGTGAACTGTGATGGTGCCATTTCACTCAGCCTGGGGGACAGAGCAAGAACCTGTTTCAAAACAAACAAACAAAACCAATCAGACAAATCTCAATTTCTATCACAAAAGACAATCAACAGACACTAATTCAAAAATGACACTGATGTTGAAATTATCTGATAAGAACTTTAAAGTAGCTATTACTTATTGGATCATATTAGATGCTCCAAGAACTCAGGGAAAACATTTTTTTTTAACAAATGGAAAGATAGAATGTCTCAGCAAATAAATAAAAAATATATTTTTTTAAATTGACGTTTTAGAACTAAAAAATACTGTAAGTGAAATGAAAACTTCACTGGGTGGATTTAACAGTAGACTCAAGATGACAAAGGTAAGAATCAGTGAACTTGCAGATAGAGAAATAGAAGTTATCTAATATAAACTATACAGAGAAAAAAATTAACAGAGCCTCATAGCCCTGTGGGACAACACCAAGAAGTCTAACATTTGTGGTGTCAGAGTTCTAGAATATAAGAATGCAGAAAAAAAATTTGAAAAAATAGTGTCTGAAAACTTCTTAAATTTGTCCAAAGACATAAACTTCAGATTCAAAAAGCTCAGTTAACCTCAAACAAAATTAACCAAAGAAACCTATGTCCCATACGTCATAGTCAAACTGCTGAGAACTGAAGACAAGGGATAAAAATCTTAAAAGCATCAAGAAAAACAGTGCATTACTTATAGTGGGAAATAACTCAGATGGCTATGGATTTTTCATTAGAGAGCATGGGCACAAGGAAGTAGTGGCACAACATTGTTAACGTGCTGAAAGAAAACAAGTGTCAACCCAGAATTGCATTTTTGGGATAAAACCAAACTTGTTTATGTGGTAGCCTTATTTTTCTTCTTTTCTGGGTTTGATTTTTCTAATATTTTGTTTATTATTTTTTTTTCAATCTTTGTTCATGAGAGAGATTCCCTTATAATTTTATTTTCTTGTATTTTCCCTGTCTGGTATTGATATTAAGATTATATTAGCCTTATATTACACATAGGGTAGTGTTCTGTTTTTTCTATATTTGGCTATAGCTTGCATAAGATTGTTTTTCTTTTTTCTTTTTCTTTTTTTTTTTTTTTTTTTTTTTTTTTTTTTGTATTTTTAATAGAGACGGGGTTTCACCATGTTGGCCAGAATGGTCTTGATCTCTTGACCTCGTGATCCGCCTGCCTTGGCCTCCAAAATGCTGGGATTACAGGTGTGAGCCAACGCACTCGGCCTATTTTACTTTTATAGGCAAATTGTGTGCAACACATCTTTTATATCACAAAAATTTATAATAAACTTATATATGTATGAGCATACAGATTTTTTTCTTTTGGAGAGCTAGCTATTAAACATTACCACCGCACCACTACTACCTAGGAACTTTACAAATCATTCATATCTGGATCCAACCCCCAAAGTTCCTGGTGTAACAATTACATCAGCCTCAGGGATTTTAATGTGTAGCCAAGGCTGAGAACTAGTGCTCCAGGGATTTTTCAAAACTGAAGTCTAGAAATTCTAGGTTAGATAATTGGACTAAGACTGGCTTCACAGGAGATACTAATCTCCTTCCCAGGCACAGGTGGCTATGTGGAAGCTTTATCCTCTGACATGCAGCCAGCCCAGTTTTGAATAGGGACGTGCATACACCCTGCCTTCAAAAAGTTTCCAGCTTTCTGAGGCAAGGAGAGAAGATTGACATAAGTGAAATGTGATGAATAACGTAGAACTTAACAAAACTCAGGTCCAGATTATAGGAAAAGGTGGAAAGTGTGAGGATAGGTTTGTCACAGGCACCAAGTTAAGTACAGGTTGGCAATAGTAGACCATCAAAGATCTCATTGAAGGAGGCCAGAACTAGACTAGTGCCAGACTTAACATGATTGTGCTTCTAACAATTAATAACACACATTGCACTACCTACATACTGAGTCATTTTTTATTTTCCTGAAAAAATTACACACACAGACATATAACCCCATTCATGGATCCTAGAGGCAGAAATATCGATCTTTTAGAGGGAATCTCTGCCTAAATAGGTAGTTTAATCTCTCTCATAAACAGCCTCTTATTTTTTTCTCCTGTGTTTTTCAATTATTCTTCTTGTACACTGTATTTCTTCCTATCAATTCCTTCGTCTGATCTTAATGGCCTCTTACTAATTGAAAAAAGAGTAACTGCTATTTCTTCCCAAGTCTCCTCAGAGCCAGCTGAATGCCAAAAATCTGGCCAATTATCCTAGATTGAGGGTCTCAGAAAGGTAGAAAACCAGAGAGAGAGAGGCTGCAAGGAGATGTAAAGGAAAGAGAGTGGTTAAAGAGTCAGTATATGCCATGCTCTTCTAATCAAACTCAGATGTAATTCAAAGATATCTACCGATAGATTAAAGCCTATGAGGGATAGTTGAGAGGGTGGTAAAAATTTTCCTATTCTCTGCTTCACAAATCTCATCTGCCTTGAAGTCCATTACAGGATACTGCAGGGAGACCAGTGGAAAATGCAAAGCAGCCTGGATTGTTCTATAATCATTCTCTGTCTTCTATAATATATTTAGGTTGATTTCAGTTCTAGATAAACTTTGGGCATTTTAAGGGGTGAGGGTTAGAGCAAGAAATTGGAAACATCTAAAACCACAAACCCTGTAATCCCAGCACTTTGTGAGGCTGAGGCGGGTGAATCACCTGAGGTCAGGAGTTTGAGACCAGCCTGG
>NW_012116265.1:22304287-22397588 GCF_000951035.1 Colobus angolensis palliatus | reverse complement strand
GGGTGCAGCACACCAACATGGCACAAGTATACATATGTAACAAACCTGCACGTTATGCACATGTACCCTAGAACTTAAAGTATAATAAAATAAATAAATAAATAAATAAAAAATAAAAATTGACTCCATTGTTCTATGTGCAGTCTAAAAGAATAAATGGAAAGTAAACCAGAAAAAAAAAAAAAAAAGAAATCAGCTTCTGGTTTTAATTCTATACACAATTTCATCAGTTTCTGGTTTATCTTTATTTTCTTTGTACTATTGCCTTTGAAATTATTTCAATAATGGGATTCTGGCTCTATAAATATTAGGTGACATGGAGTCAGCTAAAAAATAACTCAGTCATAGACATGCTGTATTTGAGATTTTTAAGAGCTACCTAAGTACAAATGGAGATAAATTTTTGAGCCTTTTCTATATGAAAAGGACAATTGCAAATACTTTACATGTACTAACAGACTTAATGCTTGTAACAGCCCTGTGAGGAGGGCACCATCACTGCTGTCTTTTATAGATGAGAAACTGAGGCTCAGAGAGGTTTGCTTACTTGCAGAGCTAATAGAGAAGAGAGGCAGAGTGTGAGCCTAGGCGATATAGCTCAGGATCCCCACTCTGAAACACCACAGCAAAATGATGATGCGTGACTTCAAGTAAACTGCTGGATTCTGAATGTGAAATGCACATCTGATCACCATGCTTTGTTACTCAAATCTCTGCTATCTTGTCATGGTTCCTAGGTTAAAAGCCAAAATTCTTTACCAGTTTTATAAAACCCTGCAAAATTTAGCTCCTGCTCACCTCCTCAGCCTCATGTTGAATTAGTTTCTCTCTTCTTGGTCTATCTCATTTGTACTGTTCATCTCTAAGATTTTCAAATATAACATGGGTTCTCCTTCTCCCTAAGCTTGAAACCCTCTTCTTCTTTATCTTTGCTTGGTCATCTTTTAAGTCGCAAATATTATCTCCTCCAGGAAGCCTCCTCTGATGCTCCCGCCTGGGTTAGGTACCCACACCTAGATGGTCATGACAATCTCTAACACAACTTGGGACTGCTGTTGTAGGTGTGTCTTCTCGTCCAACTCTAAACTTACTAAGGCCAGGGAGGGTGACAGTCATTCACGGCTGTGTTCCCATTGCCTAACAAAGGGCTTGACACATAACAGCCCTATGATAAATATATTTAAACCATTGGCCAGGTGCCATGGCTCATGTCTGTAATTCCAACACTTTGGAAGGTCAAGGTGAGAGGATAGCTTGAACCTAGGAGTTTGAGACCAGCTTGGGGAACAGGGAGAGAACCCATCTCTAAGAAAACCCCCAAAACTTAGCTGGGCTTGGTGGTGTGTACCTGTAGTCCCAGCTACTCGGGAGGCTGAGATGGGAGGATTGCTTGAGCCTAAGAAGGTTGAGGCTGCAGTGAGCTCTGATAGTGCTATTGCACTCTAGCCTGGGCAACACAGCGAGGCCCTGTCCCTACAAAATAATAACAACAATAATAATAACAATGATTAGCCAGGCAGGGTGGCATACACCTGTGGTCCCAGCTACTCAGGAGGCTAAGGTAGGAGGATCACTTGAGCCTGGGAGGTTGAGGCTGCAGTAAGCTATGTTCACACCACTGCATTCCAGTCTGGGCATCAGAGAGAGACCCTGTCTCCAAAAAAAAAAAAAAAAAAGAAAACCAAACAAAAAAATAAACAAAAAACCAAAAACAAAACAAAAAAAACCTTAAACTGGTTGCTTAAGTCCTAGAAGTAAAATTGGCATCTTTGAACTATATATCTCTCTCTGGGGCCCATGGCCTCTGAGAATTTAGGGTGTCTTAGAAACACTTCAGATACTTTATAGAACTCATATCCAGGACTTAATTCACTGTCTGAAAATTAGGTTAGCATTCTCCTGGGACCAACCCGCAGGAGATGAGATTTTCAGAACTTTTTGCTTTATAAAAGCTAGAGAGGCATTTCTTCTGGTATTTTGACCTTGTGGATTCCAGTTCCATCTGGAAACTAAAAATGCAAAGTCATGTATATTTATGAGGAAAAAAAAGTAGCCAAAGCTGTTAAATTCTTCTTTTTCAGATGCTAAATAAATTTGTTCTAACCAATGGGAAGAGGACACATGGACTATTATTTAAACAAAGATTGATTTAAAGTATGAAGGAGATGCCAGTAAATTCCCTACGCCCCAAAGTACTTCCTTGGTGCTGCCTAAAATTCCACCTATAACATTTATTTTGGATAAAAGCAGTTCTGTCTTTCAAAATGCAAATCTTACCAGAGTTGAAGGGGACAGTGCTAAAAGAGATAACATGATGAGCTGCTTTCAGTGGTCATTTGTGTGTGTGCATGGGTTTAAAAATTTCTGTGAATTCATAAATCATATCTTTTTCAAACTGACAGATGAGTTAAGAATGGATTCCATGAAGAAGAAAAGAGAGAAAAAGAGAAGAGAAGAAGTCACTGCCAGGATGATTCATGTTGGGAATAAGATGCCAAACCCTGACTACCAGGTAAGCAGGAAACACCATGGCATGCCAGGGAGGGACGAAGGGGGTCTCCTGTAGGCAGGAAGGAAAGCTTCATAAAGAAATTGCATCTTGTTTACCATACTTCCAGGGACAGGTTTGCTTTTTCTTTCCATGTAGCTATGCTTGATGACCCACACCTCTGTCCTACCCTAACCTATCCTATTAAGTTGAAATAAGGGATTCTTTTTGAAAAGACAGCTTTATTGAAATAGAATGTGCATATAGTAAACTGCAGATATTTAAAGTATACAAGTAAATAAGTTAGATACCTGTGAGATGATCACCACCATCAAGATAATGAACATATCTGTCATCTGCAAAAGTTCCTTTGGCCTTTGTGTCAGTCCTTTCTTCTGCCCCTTCCCATCCTCTCCCCCTCGGCAACTACTAATTTGGTTGCTGTCACTATAGATTAATTTGTATTTTCTAAAAATTTATATGAATAAAATCATATGTTTAGATATATATATATTTTCACTTGGCAATATTGTTTTGTATTATTATATTAACATGTATTTACAGTTCATTACTTTTTCATTGTTGAGTAGTATTCCACAGTATGAATATGCCATCAATTGTTTATTCATTCATCTGTTAATGGACATTTGGATTGTTTCCAGTTTTTGGCTATTACAAATAAAGCTGCTATGCACATTCATGTATGGACATATGTTTTTAGTTCTGTGTGGACTATGTTTTTAGGTCTTTTGGGTAAAAACCAACAACTAGAATGGTTGGGTCATATGGTAGGTGTATTTTAACTTCCTGAGAAATCATTTTTAGAAGTGATTGTACCATTTTACATTCCCAGGAGTGTATGAGAGTTCTAGTTTCTCTACATCTTTGCCAATGCTTAGTAAGGCCACACTTTTAAACTTTAGCCATCCTAATAAGTATATAGCGGTATCTCCTTGTTGTTTTAACTTGCATTTCTTTAATTACTGATGATGTTGAGCACTTTTTCTCGTGTGCTTGTTTGCCTTTGTATACCTTCTTTGGTAAAATGCCTATTCAAATACTTTGCCCATTTTTAAAAATTGGATAATTGGATTGTTTTCTTATTTTTGAGTTGTGAGAGTTCTTAATTTTTTTCTTGATATATCCTTTATCAAATATATGCTTTGCAAATATTTTTCCTCAGTGTTTCAGTAGGCTTTTTGTTCTCTTAACAATGTCTTTCAAAAAGCAGACGTTTTAAACTTTGAAGAAGTGCAATTTATCGATGTTTTCTTTTATTGACTATGATTTTGATATAATGGTTAAGAAATCTTTGTCTAACTCAAATTTATGAAGATATTCTGCTGTGTTTACCTCTAAAAATTTTATAGTCTTAAGTTTTGTGTGCAGGTGTCTGATCCATTTTGAGTTAATTTTTGCATATGGTGTGAGGATTGGATCTAAGTTTATTACTTTGGCTTATGGAGATCCAATTGTTCCAGCACCATTTTTTGAAAACACTGTGTTTTTTTCCACTGAATTGTCTTTGCAACTATCCAAACATAGTTGTCCACATATGTGTTGGCCTATATCTGGACCCTCTATTCTGTGCCATTAGTCTATTGGTTTATCTTTATGCCAATACCATATTGTCTTGATTACTGTAGCTTTATGATAAGTCTTGGAATTAGATAGTGTAAGCCTTTCAACTGTGTCTTTTTCAAGTTGTTTTGGCTATTCTAGGTCCTTTGCATTTCCATATGAAGTTTAAAATCAGCTTGTGAATTTCTACAAGGAAAAAAAACAAAACAAAACCCTGTTGGAATTTGGATAGGAATTGCTTTGAATCTATAGAACAATTTGGTGAGACCTGACATCTTAAAAATTTTTAGTCTTTCAACTCATAAACAAGTTTTTCAGATTTATTCCCAAATATTCCATATGTTTGGCATTTTTATAAATAATCTTTTTTTTAAAATGTGGAATTTTTGGTTTATTGCTAGTAAGTAGAAATAATTTTATTTTTATTTTTCAAGATAGTCTCACTGGATCACCCAGGCTGGAGTGCAAAGGTACAATTATGGCTGGAGTGTAGAGGCGCTTCACTGATCCTCCCACCTCAATCTCCCAAGTAGTTGGGACCACAAGCATCTGCCACCATGCCTGGCTAATTTTTGTACTTTTGGTAGAGACTGGGTTTCACCATGTTGCCCAGGCTGGTCTTGAACTCCTGGGCTCAAGCAATCTGTCCACCTCAGTCTCCCAAAGTGCTGGGACTACAGGCTTCAGCCACTGCACCTGGCCTGATAATATGTTTAAATATTGATCTTATAGACTGAAATCTTGCTAAATGTATTTACTAATATTAGTAGGTTTTTAATAGATTCCAGCAGATTGCCTACATTGACAATCGTACCGAGTGTTGTTTATAAATAAAGACAAGTTTATTTCTTTCCAACCTGGATTCTTTTATTTCTTATTCTTCCCTTTTTGCACTGACTAGACCTTCAAATACAAAATTAATAGAAGTGATGAAAGCAGACATCCTTGTCTTATTCCAGATCTTAGGGAAAACCATTCAGTCTTTCACCATTAAGTATGATGTAAGCTGTAGGTTTTTCTAGGTGACCTTTTTATCTAGCTGAGAAAGTTCCCTTCCTTTTCCAGTTTGTTGAGGGTTTTTATTAGAAATGGATGTTAGATTTTGTCAGTGCATTTTCTGCAGCTATTAAAATGATCACATGGTTTTTACCTTTTAGCAAACTTTTAAAAATGTTTGTTAATAGGGTGAATTACATTGGTTGATTTTTCACTGTTTAATCAAACTTTCATTCCTAGGATAAATCCTATTTGGTCATGATGTATTATACTTTTCATATATTGTTGGATTCATTTTGTTAAAATTTTGTTTAGAATGTTTGCATTTATGTTCATTAGGTAGATTGGTCAGAATTTTTCTTTCTTTATAATATGTCTGGTTTTAGTATCAGGGTAATGATGACCTCATATAATCAGTTGAAACATATTTCCTCACTTTTCTGAAAGACTTTGTGTACAATGGGTATTATTTTTTCCTAAATATTTAGTAGAACTCATCAGTGTATCTATTTGGGGCTGAAGTTTCTTTGTGGGAAGGTTTTTAACTACAAAATCAAAGTCTCTCATCTATTTAGTTAACCTACTTCTTCCTAAGTGAGGTTTAGTATTAGTCCATTTAATCTAAATTATCACATTTATTGTCATAAAGTTGTTCATAATATTTCCTTATTTTTTTTAACATCTGTAGATTGTATAAGGAACTAGCCACTCTCATTCTTATTGCTATTAACATCCTTTTCTTTCAGACTGAAAACTTCCTTTAGCATTTCTTGTAAGACAGGTCTGGTGCTGATGAAATTGCTGAGTTTTTGTTTGTTTAGGAAAGTATTTCTCCTTCGTGTTTGAAGGGTATTTTTGCTGGATATACTATTCTAGAATAACCTTTTTTTCTCTTCAAATTTTTTTCCTTCAGTCGTTTCAGTCAGAAATGACTTTCTTGATAGATGTACCATGCCTCTCTCTCCTGGCCTGTAAGATGTCCACTGAAAAGTTTGCTGCCAGATGTATTGGAGTTCCATTGTATTTTACTTGTTTTTTTTTCTCTTGCTGCTTTTAGGATCCTTTCTTTATCCTTAACCTTTGGGAGTTTGATTATTAAATGTCTCCTTTGGGTTAAATCTACCTAGTGATAGGTAGATCCTTTGGGTTAAATCTATATACCTAGAAATATAACCTTCTCCTACTTAGATACTGATATTTTTCTCTAGGTTTGGGAAGTTCTGTTATTATCCCTTTGGATAAACTTTCTACCTCTATGTCTTTCTCTACCTCTTCTTTAAGGCCAGTAACTCTTAGATTTTCCCTGTCTTTTTTTTTTTTTTTTTTTGAGACAGAGTCTTGCTCTTGTCGCCTAGGCTGGAGTGCAGTGGTGTGATCTCAGCTCACTGCAACCTCTGCCTTCCGCGCTCAAGTGATTCTTCTGCCTCAGCCTCCCAAGCAGCTGGGATTACAGGCGTCTGCCACCGCACCCAGCTAATTTTTGTATTTTTAGCAGAGACAGGGTTTCATCATGTTGGCCAGTCTGGTCTTGAACTCCCGACCTCAGCTGATTCACCCACCTCGGACTCCCAAAGTGTTGGGATTACAGGCATGAGCCACTGTGCCCAGCCAGATTTGGCCTTTTGAGGCTATTTTCTAGATCCTGCTTTTTATTATTTTTTTCTTTTGTCTCCTCTGACTAGTCTTTTCAAGTAGCCTATCTTTAAGCTCACTAGTTCTTTCTTCCGCTTGATCAGTTCTGCTATTAAAGGACTGTGATGCATTCTTCAGTATGTTGATTGCACATTTTTTAGCTCCAGAATTTCTGCTTACTTCTTTTGAATTACTTCAATATCTTTGTCAAATTTGTCTGATAGGATTTTGAATTCCTTCTCTGTATTGCCTTGAATTTCACTGAGTTTCCTCAAAATAACTATTTTAAATTCTCTGTCTGAGAGGTCACATACTTCTGTCTCTCCAGGATTGGTCACTGGTACCTTATTTAGCTCATTTGGTGAAGTCATGGTTTACTGCATGGTCTTGATGCTTGTGAATGTTTTCCAGTAAATGGGCATTGAAGAGTTAGATATTTATTGTAGTATTTCCAGTATGAATTTATTTGTTCTTTTCCTTCTTGGGAAGGCTTTCCGGTATTCAAAGGGACTTGTGTGTTGTGATTTAAGACTTTGGTCACTGCAGTCATAGCTGCCTTAGGGGCCACTTGAAGCCCAGTAATGCTGTGGCTCTTGCAGACTTGCAGAAGTACTACCTTGATGGTCTTGGGTGAGACCGGGGAGAATTAGCTGAATTACCAGGCAGAAACTCCTGTTCTCCTCCCTTCCTTCCCCCAAACAAAAAGAGCCTCTCTCTCTTTGTACTGAGCTGCCTGGAGCTGGGGGAACGAGGGACACAAGCACCCCTGTGGTCACCACTGCTAGGACTGTGCTGGGTCAGACACAAGGCCAGCATAGCCCTGGGTTTCTCCCAAGGTCCGCAGTAACTACTGCCTGGCTGCCTCAAGGCCCAAGGGCTCTTTAGTCAGTTTGTGGTGAATGCTGCCGGCCTTGAGTCTCTCTCTTCAGGGCAGTGGGCTCCCCTGTGGCCCAGGGTGGGTCTGGAAACACTATCCAGGAACCAAGGCCTGGAACTGAGGACTCTAGAAGCCTACCTGGTATTCTACCCCACTGTGGCTGACCTGGTACCCAGGCTGCAGAACAAAGTCCCCTTTATTCTTTCCTCTCTTTTCCTCGAGCAGAAGGATGTGCTGCATCACACCTGAGACTTCAGCATGGCTCTGAGTGTCACCCGTGACCTGTGGTGAGTACTGCCTGGCTACCACTGCTGGTTATTCAGGGCCCAAGGGCTCTTTAGCCAGCAGGTAATGAATCCTGCTAGGACTGGGCCCTTTCCTTCAAGGCAGTGGGTTCTCTTCTGGCCCAGGGTATGTCTAAAAATGTTTTCTGGGAGATACGGTTTGAAATGCGGGCCCTACGACTCTACTTGGTGCCCTATTCTACTGTAGCTGAGCTGTTATCCAAGTTGCAAGACAAAGTCCTTTCTATATCCCCTTCTCCCCAAGCTTGAGGAAGGAGTTTCTCCCAGTGCTGCGAGCTGAGTTGCCTGGGTTTGGGGAAAGGAGTGGCACAAGCACGCCCTTGACTTCCCCAGCTGGTGTCTCACCAGCTGGAGTGGGGAGTTAGGTGAATCAAGACGGTCTTTCCTACCTACTTCAGTGCCTCTTTCTTTGACATACTAAAACCAGGTACCGTGACTACTCACCTAATTTTATGAAGGTGTTTTTTGTGTGGATAGTGGTTCAGTTTGGTGTTCCTATTTCGGGGATGATTGCTGGAGGCTTCTGTTTGGCCATCTTGCCCTACCTCTTCTTCGCATTCCTGATATTGGCAATTTTTACTTTTTTTTTTTTCTGATCAGTCTGGCTAGATGTCTATAAATTTTATTGATCTTTGCATAAAACTAGCTTTTAGTTTTACTGATTTTCTCTATTGTTTTTCTATCTCTTCACTGATTTGTTATTATTTCATTTCTTCTGTTTATTTTGGGTTAATATGCTCCTCTTTTTCTAAATTGAAGTCATTGTTATAATACTTTTTTCATTTTCTAATGTAAGCATTTAAAGCTGTAAATTTCCCCCTACATAATGCTTTTGTAGCATCCCCCAAATTTTGATATGTTGTCTTTTAAATTTTGTTCAGTTTAAAATACTTTCTAATTTTCCATTTGATTTCTTCTCTGACTCATGGATTATTTAGAAGTGTGTTACTTAATTTTCAGATAATGAGAAATTTTCCATAGATCTTGCTAATTGAATTCTACTGTGGTCAGAGATCATATATTTTACATGATTTGAATCCTTTTATTTTATGGCTTAGAATATGGCCTATCATGGTAACTTTTCCTGCACACTTGAAAAAAAGGTAAATTCTGCTGTTGTTGAATGGAGTGTCAATTAGGTCAAGGTGGTTCTTTGTAGTGTTCAAGTCTTTTCTAATTTTACTGATTTTATCTCCATTCGCTCTATTAGTTACTGAGAGAGGCTATTAAAATCTCTGATTATAGTTATGGATTTGCCTATCCTTGCAGTTCTATCAGTTTTTTTTTTTGTTTGTTTTGTTTTGAGACAAGGTCTCACTCTTTTGCTTAGGCTAGAGTGCAGTGACGTGATCATGGCTCACTGCTGCCTCTATCTGGGTTCAAGTTATCCTTTCACCTCAGCCTCTCAAGTAGCTGGTACTACAGGCATGTGCCACCACACCCAAAGTATTTAAAAATAATTTTTTAAGATTTTTTGTAGAGACAGGGTCTTACTATGTTGCCTACGCTGGCCTCAAACTCCTGGGCTCAAGTAATCCTCCTGCCTCAGCCTCCCAAATTGTTGGGATTACAGATGTGAACCATTTGCCCAGTCTATCAGCTTTTATTGCATGTATTTTAAAGCTCTGTTATTAGATGCATAAACCTTTATTATCGTTATGTCCTCTTGATGAATTGATCCCTTCATCGTTATGAAATGACCTCCTTTACCACTGGTAATATACTTTGCTGTGAATATTATTGATACTAATCTAGTCACTCCAGTTTCTTTCTCTTTTGTTTTTGAAGATGGAGTTTTGCTCTTGTCGCCCAGGCTGGAGTGCAATGGCGTAATCTCAGCTCACTGCAACCTCCACCTCGCGGCTCAAGTGATTCACTTGCCTTAGCCTCTCAAGTAGCTGGGATTAGGGGCGTGCGCCACCACACCCAACTAATTTTTGTATTATTAGTAGAGACGGAGTTTTGCCGTGTTGGCCAGGCTGGTCTCGAATTACTGACCTCAGGTGATCCACCCGCCTCGGCCTCCCAAAGTGCTGAGATTACAGGCACAAGCCACTGCTCCGGCCTCCAGCTTTCTTTTGATTAGTATAGCATGATATATCTTTTCCCATTCTTTTAACCTATTTGTGTCTTTAAAATGAGTATGTATTTCTTATAGATAGCATATAGCCATATCTCACTTTTTGCATTAATCTGGCAATCTCTGCCTTTGACTCCAAATTACATGTTTATTAGGACGCTTAAAGTTGTTTTACAGCTTTTAAAAATGTATTATTTTTTTCTGTTTCATTTGGTAGTTTCTACTATTATGTCTTTAAAGTTCCCTAATCTTTTCTTCTGAAATATCTAATCTCCCATTAGTTCCGTCCAATTTTTATTCACCTCAGACACTGCAGTTTTTATGTATCCAAGTTTAACGTGGGTCATTCTTATTTCTTTCGTCTGTCTACCTAAGCTTTTGAACATAAGAAATATAGTTATAATCACTATTTTTAATGCCCTTGTTGGCTAATTATAATATGAATCTTTTCTTGATTGGTTTTGATTGATTGATAATTCTTCTCATTATGGGTCATATTTTCCTACTTCTTTGGATGCCTGGTAATTTTTGAATGAATGCCAGACATTGTGAATTTTACATTGTTCATTAGGTATAGGACATTTACGTCTTCTTAACAATATTATTGAGCTTAATTTTGGGAAACAACTAGGTGACTTGAAGCAGTTTGATCCGTTCAAACTCTTTTGAGATTCTTTAGGTAGGACCTTGTCCCAAGACCCTTCTGAGTCATCTATCCAGTGCCCTGTCAATTCTGAGGTTTCCACTTTTCCAAGAATTCTTTCATTTGGTTCCTTCCCTGGCCTTGGGTAGTTTCCTTACATAAATGTGATGATCAGTGCATTCCCCAACTCTCAAGGCAGACCCTCTGCTGACTTCCATGTTCTCTCGTGCAGTTTTTTACTTTCTGGTCCTATATCCTAACAGTTCTAACTGCCTTGGTCTCCCTCAGACTCTCAGGTCAGTCTCTTTAAATCAGGAGTCTGCTGAGCTCTGCTCAGGTCCCTGCTTCCTGCATCATGCCTTGGAAGCTCTTTCAGAACAATAAGCTGAGGGCAGCTGTGGGCTCACAGTCTCTTTGGGATTACTATGCTTCATTTTCTGATGTACAGTGCCTTGAATATGATGATTTCATATAATGTCTACTTTTTTGATTGATTTAGGCCAGAGAGTTAAGCCAGTCCCTGTTACTTAGTCTTGTATGAAAGCGGAGTCTACGGAATTCTTTTTTAAACTGTAAAGTTAGGTAATCATGCTTACATTCTCTCTGAATTTCTAGAGAACAGACTGGTTGCAGTCAAGTTTGATCAAAAGGAGGCTCCTCAAGACTTCAACTCCTTTATTATCAAACCTTGAATTTCCGAATGAGAGGAACGTTTAGAACCACAGACAGAATTCTCCACAAGGGCATGGAAATGGTCTGTTCAAAGGGGATTTTTGACACTAGATGTCAGTGTTATTCTCCAGATTAAGAAGAGGGGTAACTCTTTTTTCCCCATGGAAGTCCCTTCAATGATGATAATCACTATGAGAGTTTCTGAAATGTATGTCCCAGTTTCTTTTTTCCATAAGATCCCAAAGCTCTTAACAAATAAAGTAATCAATATGCAGATTAGGATCATAATCAAAGAGTTTTGTGTTGCAGACTAATTTCTCACCACTGCTTCTGGGCTTGCTCAGTTGCTCTGGCAGGTTAGTGTCTGCCTTGTATGTGTTTTTCTCTTTTTCACCATTCCCTGTGTTTCTCTTTCTCTTTCATTATTTCTATCTCTCTTTGAACTTGTCTTTCTCACTATATTGGAACATAAGACATGTGCATTTCACTCCTAGAATTATAGCTATTCCATGAAACACCGGCTGAGTCACTTTAGCCTTTGACTTTCAATAAAATAATAGTAAGACTGGGCACGGTGGCTCATACCTATGATCCCAGCACTTTGGGAGGCCGAGGCAGAAGGATTGCTGAAGCCCAGGAATTCAAGGCCAGCCTGGGTAACATGGCTAAACCCCATCTCTATAAAAAATAAAAAAATTAGCTAGGTGTGGTGGTTCACACCTGTAGTCCCAGCTACTTGGAAGCCTGATGCTAGAGGATTGATTGAGCCCAGGATGTTGAGGCTGCTGTGAGCTGAGATCACACCACTGCTCAACAGAATGAGATGTGTCTCAAAATAACGATGATAATAATAGTACTACTAATAATAAAGGGTTAAACTAGTTGCCATCCTTCTCCCCATCTTCTGGGAATTGTGGTACTAGAAAATGAAGTAGCATATATGAGAAGTTTTCTCAAGTTTCACAGGTTTCACCTGCTTCATTCTTCCATGTAGGCTGTCTCTTATCAAGTGCCTACAGTGGCTTAAGGCTGAGCACGGTGCTACACTGGGAGACAGTTTTCGGGGTATGCAGGGTGAAGAAAGAGCTTCCAAGGGAAAGAAGCCCCTAGGCAGTTTATAATCTTACAGTTCTCTTAAGTATAGGTCATGCTCTGGACTCTTCAAAGAATGGCTGGGTCCACTGCAACTGGATAGTATTTACTGCAGAGAAGGTGCTTTGATGTGTGTGTATGTTCGATTAACCTGGCATATTTTGATTTAAACTGTAAGAATGTTTTAATTTTTTTGCCTAGTTCCATTGGTAGTAATTTTCACAGAGACAGTGACTCAGTCTGCCTCAAATGGGCCCGGGATAAACAGGTTTTGCTTACCTTTCCACGGGCAACTTTTCAATTGTTAAAGTATGCTAGAGTCAGATTACATGGGCTTGTGAGTCCTTTCAACAGGGGTGGGAAAGGAACCTCTAAGCCTCTATTTCTTTATCTGAAACATGAGAAACATCTTCCCCTGCATAGAGTTAGCAAGGAAATTAAATGAGATGCTGCATATAAAGCATTTAGCATAATTCCTGGCAGGTAGTAAGGGCTCACTTATTGTCAGTTATTCTCATTATTTATTACTCAGGAACTTACTTATTCAGTCCCTACTATGTGCAGGGTCTTTGACTTGGGTCTGAAATATTCGAATGAAAAAACTGTCTCCCAGCCGGGCACGGTGGCTCACGCCTGTAATCCCAGCGCTTCGGGAGGCCGGGGCGGATTACCAGAGGTCAGGAGTTCGAGAGCATCCTGGCCAACATGGTGAAACCCCATCTCTACTAAAAACACAAAAATTAGCTGAGTGGGGTGGCAGGCACCTATAATTCCAGCTATTCAGGAGACTAAGGCAGGAAAAAATCACCTGAACCCAGGAGGTGGAGGTTGCAGCGAGCCAGGATTGCACCACTGCACTCCATCCTGGGCCACAGAGCAAGACGCTGTCTCAAAAAAAAAAAAAAAAAAAAAAAAAAGAAAAAGAAAAAACTGTCTCCCTGCACTACAGTCTAAAGGAAGGGTTGGCAAACTTTTTCCATTAAGAGCCAGATGGTAAATATTTCAGACTTCGTGGGCCATATGGTCTCTCTTGCAACTGCTCAACTCTGATGTTATAGCTCAAAAGCAGTCACATACAAGACATTAACAAACGGGTATGGCTTTGTTCCAGTAGTTTACAAACCCTGTTCTAGAGGGAAGACAGATATTCAAAGAAACCATTGCAATACAGTGTGGTAAGTGTTACGATAGAGGAAGTGGGGAATGATCTAGCCTGTCACCACTCAATGTGCAGTCTTTAGACAAGCTGCACTGGCATCACCAGGGAGCCTGTGAGGAATGCAGATCCTCACACCTCATCCCAGAACTGTGGAATCACAGTCTGCATTTAACAGACTCTGAATTTTTTTGCCCAGTCCCACTGGTAGCCATTTTCCATATGATGCAAAAATTCTTGACAAATATAGTAATCACTATGCAAACTAGGATCACAATCAAAGGGCTTAACAAAAGAAGCTCTGATAGAGGGCTATGTTATACAAGGAAGAATATCCCATTTGAAAGCTGAAGAACAAGCAGAAGATTTTGGGGTAATGTATGGGCCAGGGGACGTCTTTTAGGCAGAAAGCACAGCAAGCACAGAGATGTGGAGGTGAGAAAGAATGCTGTTGAAGAACTCAAGAAACTGGGGAACCTCACTGGCAGTAAGATGGTAACACTACTCTAGGTTAGAAGAAATTTAAGCAACATAACAGTCAAATGCAGTGACCTGATTTTGTTTAGATCCTGTTTTGAAGAAACCAATTATAAAAAGACATTTTTGAAACAATTGAATTTTTTTTTTTTTTGAGACAGAGTCTTACTCTGTCATCCAGGCTGGAGTGAAATGGCATGATCTTGGCTCACTGCAACCTCTGGCTCCCAGGTTCAAGTGATTTTCCTGCTGCAGCCTCCCAAGTAGCTGGGACTACTAGCTTCCGCCACTATGCCCGGCTAATTTTTGTGTTTTTAGTAGAGACGGAGTTTCACCATGTTGGCCAGGCTGGTCTCGAACTCCTGACCTCAAGTGATCCACCCGCCTCGGCCTCCCAAAGTGCTGGGATAACAGGCATGAGCCACCATGCCCAGCCAAAAATTTGAATATAGAGAGAGGGTTAATACCACTGATTGTGATAAAGGTTTTGTGTTTATACATAAAAAGTCTATTAGAGATATATGGAAGGACTTTGGGGTGAAATGGCCTGATGACAGGGACCTGCTTGAAGAAATATCCCCCAAAAAAGAAGGCTGAGAAAAAGGAAGACATGAAGCAACAGGAGCAAAAAGTGAATAGTCGTTGAATCCAAAGATGGGTGTATTGAGTTCTTTATACTATCCTCTCTTCTTCTGTGTACTTCTGAAAACTTTCTTTTTTTTTTTTTTTTTTTTTTTTTAGACGGAGTCTTGCTCTGTCACCCAGGCTGGAGTGCAGTGGCGCAATCTCGGCTCACTGCAAGCTGCGCCTCCTGGGTTTACGCCATTCTCCTGCCTCAGCCTCCTGAGTAGCTGGGACTACAGGCGCCGCCACCTCGCCCAGCTAGTTTTTTTTTGTATTTTTAGTAGAGACGGGGTTTCACCATGTTAGCCAGGATGGTCTCGATCTCCTGACCTCGTGATTCGCCCGCCTTGGCCTCCCAAAGTGCTGGGATTACAGGCTTGAGCCACCGCGCCTGGCCTGAAAACTTTCTTAATAAAAAAGTTACGGAAGAATGTTGGACTGCATCAAGTCTCTTATCTCCGCTTTTATGTGAAATTCAGCTCATGATTAATCCATCCCAAGAGCTGTGTACAAAGCAGTATTTTCCATCTTTGAAGACAATTTAGAAGTCCTTGACAGGAGGTCACTCTGAGCCCAGTGGATCTACGTGCATTTCCTTTTATTGGAACGAGCAGAAAAGCAGTGGCGTCGTGGAGGTTTTACTCCATTTCTTTCTTTCTTTTTTTTTTTTGTTTTGTTTTGAGATCGAGTCTTGCTCTATTGTCAGGCTCAAGTGCAGTGGCACGATCTTGGCTCACTGCAACCTCCGCCTCCTGGGTTCAACCAATTCTCCTGCCTCAGCCTCCCAAGTAGCTGGGACTACAGGCGTGTGCCACCATGCCCAGTTAATTTTTTTTTGTATTTTTAGTAGAGACAGGGTATCACCATGTAGGCCAGGATGGTCTCGATCTCTTGACCTCATGATCCGCCAGCCTCAGCCTCCCAAAGTGCTGGGATTACAGGCATGAGCCATTTCTTAAAGCAGATGTGTCTGAGCTGGGGGATGAGGGCCTCTCATCCCATCACAGACCCTCACCCAGGGCCCCTGCTTCCACCATGGTAAAGGCGCAGCTATGTCTGCAGCTTGCTGAACAGTGTACTGCAATGGACACAAGAGGAGCGCACATCTTTGTGCTCCTGGGTTGGAATCAAGTATATGCAGTAGTGGCCTTTGATGGTGAGGATTACAGAGTTTTTTGTTGAGGAACGCATATTGTATCTCTGAAAGAATCAATAATAAGGAAATTAGGACAATGAAGAGCAGGTCATTCTGGACCCACTATTTACTAGTTTTGTAGCCTTGAGAAAGTCACGAGGTCTCTTGAGGTCTCATTTCATCATCTGTAAAATTATTTAACCTACTCGATTGGGTTGCTGTGACCATTTAGTGAGATAGCATGTATAGTCTTGATCTCATTGCAAGCTCTAAGAAGTGATACATAAATGTCAGTTGCATTTTTCTGAGCTGAATTTCTTAGTATTCTCTCCTATTTCATAGGTGGCTTTTTAAGCTTATCTTTCCTCTGAGCTTCACATTAGTTTGGTGCTGAATTAGAATTTCCATGTGGTTGTCCCTGAATTTTACTGCTCCCCCAGCACCCTGTCCTTGTCTCTCATGCTGAAAGTGGCCTTTTAACATTGCCTTTTAACCTGGATCTTCCTTCTTTTTGCCTGGAATGGTTGTTTTTGTTTTTGAGATGGAGTCCCACTGCAACCTCTGCCTCCCAGATTCAAGTGATTTTCCCTGCTCAGACTCCCAAGTAGCTGGGATTACAGGTGCCCACCACCAGGCCCAGCTAATTTTTGAATTTTTGGTAGAGATAGGATTTTGCCATGTTGACCAGGATGATCTTGAACTCCTGATCTCAAGTGATCTGCCTACCTTGCTCTCCCAAAGCGCTGAGATTATAGGCGTGAGCCACTACACCCAGCCTTCTGCCTGAGATGTGGATGTGATTCCCAGAAGTGCAGCTACCATCTTGCCACCATGAGGTAACCTAAGGGTGTGACAGCAGAAGGATAAAAGAAGCCTATGTCCTTGATGGCAGAGTGGGACTATACTAGAGCTTGACTACTCACCAAATCTCACATTTTAAGAACACACACTTTAAAATTTTAAACTCCAATTGTCTCTAAAATAAGAAAGAAAGAAAATAGGTTCAGGTGAGGAAGTATGGCAGAATGTTGATAAATGATGAATCTAGGGAATGGACATATTGGTTCACTATAGTTTTCTCTTTAATTCTGTGTGTGTGTGTGTGTGTGTGTGTGTGTTTGAAAATTTTCATGACAAAAATTTGAAAGAAAATTGACCTTCACCAAATTTCTTATCTTGATTATTATGTGAAGCTCCAGGTTCTAATCAAGCTCTTCCAAGGGCAGAGGACAATGATTTCCTGTTGGTCAACTTTTCTTTGGCTGCATCCCAATACCCCATGCTTGCCTCAATATTCCTGCTGTGCTGCTGCCCCCTGCTGGCCCCTGCCATTTCGTGTGCCTAAAGATAAGCTTCCCACCATGTCAGAGGGCTGTGAGCTCCCTCCACTGAAGAAGGTTTTTAGACTAGACTCATGATTTTAGATGATGTTTGATAAATTAATGCCCCTTCTATTCCCAAATTCTTAATGCCTGATTTTTAAAAAGCATGATGGGCATGTGGGGAGATACAAGAGACACAGAAGCTTCTGCCTTTGTGTTTCATTTTGTAGGAATGTACCACCCCTCCATTCTGTCTCAACTGATGCCCCATCCTTCCTTCCATTTTCATCTTTCTAATTTCTTCATTCTCTGTTTGATGGACATGTTATGGGAAATATGTTTCAGAAATACTATCTTTTTTTTTTTTTATTTAATCATAGATTTCCTGAGTGTGGTGCTGGAGAAATATTTGTAAACAAAATAACTACTTCAGATGGACCAGAAGAGAGAAAGGACTGGTGCAGGTTGCTGAAAACAACCTTGACTGTGTTTTTAAGGTATGCCCACATCTGCTAACCCCAGGGAACTATTGGACACAACATATTTGACTGGTTTGCTGATTTCTAGAACAGCCAATAGTAGTGTAACTGAGCAGAGAAACAATGCTGTTAGAAGGGGCATGGTGGGAGTGAGACCGGCCCTTCAGTTTGCGTGGGACCTGGGTGAAGCCTGTGACTGCTGGCTTTCCCCTGCTTCCCTGACAACCTGCATGACTCAGTAGAGGCAGCCATAATCCTAATAGGTACACAACTCCATTGACCTTGCAACATCACCCCCATCCCCCACAGCAGCCACAGCAAGACCTGCTCAAGGAGAGTCTGAGCTCAGACATACTTAGCCCTGCCCCGACCTGATGGGCCTTTCCTATCCACCCTGGTAGCTGAAGACAAAGGGCATATACTTGGGAGTTCTAGGGCCCTGCCCACTGCTATTTTCTCTCAATACTACCACAGCTGATGTTCTCTGGAAAGCGCCACCTTCTGGCTGTAGGTCAACCAGCACAAACATAGAACATTAAGCCACCAAAGCTAACAACCCTCACAGAGTCCATTTCAACACCCTGCCACCTCCATGGGAACAGGTACTCGTATCCACACTGAGAGACCCGTAGATGGTTCACATCACAGGACTATGTGCAGACAATCCCCAGTACCAGCCTGGAGCCGGGTAGACTTGCTAGGTGGCTAGACCCAGAAGAGAGATAACAATCACTGCAGCTTGGCTCACAGGAAGCCACATCCATAGGAAAAGAGGAAGAGTACTACATCAAGGGAGCACCCCATGGGACAAAAGAATCTGAACAATAGTCCTCAGCCCTAAACCTTCCCTCTGACAGAGCCTACCTAAATGAGAAGGAACCAGAAAACCAACTCTGGTAATATAACAAAACAAGGCTCTTTACACCCCCCAAAAATCACTCTTGCTCACCAGCAGTGAACCCAAACCAAGAAGAAATCCCTGATTTACCTGAAAAAGAATTCAGGAGGTTAGTTATCAAGCTAATCGGGGACACACCAGAGAAATGCAAAGCCCAATGCAAGGAAATACAAAAAAAAAATGCAAGAATTGAAGGGAAAAATATTCAAGGAAATAGATAGCATAAAGAAAAACAACAAAAACTTCAGGAAACATTGGATACACCTATAGAAATGCAAAATGCTCTGGAAAGTCTCAGCAGTAGAATTGAATAAGTAGAAGAAGAAATTCAGAGCTTGAAGACAAGGTCTTCGAATTAACTCATCTGACAAAGACAAAGAAAAACAATAAGAAAATATGAACAAAGCCTTCAAGAAGTCTGGGATTATCTTAAGGGAACAAACCTAAGAATAATGAGTGTTCCAGAGGAAGAAGAGAAATCTAAAACTTTTGAAAACATATTTGGGAGAATAATCAAGGAAAACCTCCCTGGCCTTGCTAGAGACCTAGACATGCAAATACAAGAAGCACAAAGAACACCTGTGAAATTCGTCACAAAAAGATCATCATCTAGGCACGTTGTCATCAGGTTATCTAAAGTTAAGACAAAGGAAATAATTTTAAGAGCTGTGAGACAAAAGCACTCAGGTAACCTATAAAGGAAACCTATCAGATTAACAGTAGATTTCTCAGCAGAAACCCCACAAAGCTAGAAGGGATTGGGGCCCTATCTTTAGCCTCCTCAAACAAAACAATTATCAGCCAAGAATTTTGTATCCAGCAAAACTAAGCATCATATATGAAGGAAAGATACAGTCTTTTTCAGACAAACAAATGCTGAGAGAATTCGCCACTACCAAGCCACTACTATAAGAACTGCTAAAAGGAGCTCTAAATATTCAAACAAATCCTGGAAACACATAAAAACAGAAACTCTTTAAAGCATGAATCACACAGGACCTATAAAACAAAAATGCAAGTTAAAAAGCAAAAACAAACAAACAAACAAACAAAAAAAACAAGGTACACAAGCAACAAACAGCACAATGAATTCAATGGTACCTCACATCTCAATACTAACATTGAATGTAAATGGCCTAAATGTTCCACTTAAAAGATACAGAACTGCAGAATGGATAAGAACTCACCAACTAACTATCTGCTGCCTACAGGAGACTCACCTAACACATACAGACTCACATGAAGTAAAGGGGCGGAAAAAGGTATTTCATGCAAATGGACACCAAAAGCGAGCAGGGGAAGCTCTTCTTGTATCAGACAAAACAAACTCTAAAGCAACAGCAGTTAAAGGAGACAAAGAGGGACATTATATAATGGTAAATGGCCTTGTCCAGCAGGAAAATATCATAATCCTCAACATAGGTACACCTAACATTGGAGCTCCCAAATTTATAAAACAATTACTAATAGACCGAAGAAATGAGATGGACAGTAACACAATAATAGTGGGGGACTTCAATACTCCACTGACAGCACTAGACAGGTTATTGAGACAGAAAGTCAACAAAGAAAAAATGAATTTAAACTGTACATTGGAACAAATCGACTTAACAGATATAAACAGAACATTTCATCCAACAACTGCAGTATACACATTCTATTCAACAGTGCCTGGAAATTTTTCCAATATAGACCATATGATAGGCCATAATATAAGTCTCAATAGATTTAAGAACATTGAAATTATATCAAGCACTCTCTCAGAGCACAGTGGAATAAAACTGGAAACCAACTCCAAAAGGAACCTTCAAAACCATGCAAATACATGGACATTAAATAACCTGTTCCTGAATGAGCATTAGGTCAAAACCAAAATCCAGATGGAAATTTAAAAATTATTCAAACTAAGTGACAATAATGACACAACCTATCAAAACCTCTGGGCAACAGCAAACGTGGTGCTAAGAGGAAAAGTTCATAGGCCCTAAATGCCTACATCAAAAAGATTGAAAGAGCACAAACGGATATTCTAAGGTCACACCTAAAGAAACTACAGAAACAAGAACAAACCAAATCCAAACCCAGCAGAAGAGAGGAAATAACCAAGAGCAGAGCAGAACTAAATCAAATTGAAACAAAAAAATACAAAAGATACAACAAACAGCAGGTTCTTCGAAAAGTTTAATAAAATTGATAGACCATTAGCAAGATTAACCAAGAAAATAAGAGAGAAAATCCAAATAACCTAATTAAGAAACAAAAGAGGAGATATTACAACTGACACCACTGAAATGCAAAAGATAATTCAAGGCTGCTATGAACACCTTTATGCAGATAAACTAGAAAACCTCGAAGAGATAGATAACTTCCTGGAAAAATACAACTCTCCTAGCTTAAATCAGGAAGAATTAGATACCCTGAACAGACTGATAACAAGCAGCAAGATTGAAATGGTAATTAAAAAATTACCAACAACAAAAAATGTCCAGGACCAGATAGATTCAGAGCAGAATTCTACCAGACATTCCAAGAAGAATTGGTACCAATTCTTTTGACACTATTCTACAAGATAGAGAAAGAGGGAACCCTTTCTAATTCATTCTATGAAGCCAGCATCACCCTAATACCAAAACCAGGAAAAGACATAACCAAAAAAGAAAACTATGGACCGATATCCTTGATGGATAGAGATGCTAAAATTCTTAACAAAATACTAGCTAACCAAATCCAACAGCATATCAAAAAGACAATCCACCATGATCAAGTGGGTTTCATACCAGGGATGCAGGGATGGTTGAACACACACAAATCAATAAATGTGATAGACCACATAAACAGAATTAAAACCAGAATTACATGATCATCTAAATACACGCAGAAAAAGCATTCAACCAAATCCAGCATCCTTTTATGATTAAAACTTTCAGCAAAATCAGCATACAAGGGACATACCTCAATGTAGTAAAAGCCATCTATGACAAACCCACAGCCAACATCATACTGAATGGGGAAAAGTTGAAAGCATTCCCTCTGAGAACTGGAACAAGACAAGGATGCCCACTCTCACCACTCCTTTTCAGCATAGTACTGGAAGTCCTAGCCAGAGCAATCAGACAAGAGAAAGAAATAAAGGGCATCAAAATCAATAAAGAGGAAGTTAAACTGTCACTGTTTGCTGATGATAAGATACTTTACCTCGAAAATCCTAAAGATGCCTCCAGAAAGCTCCTAGAACTGATAAAAGATTCAGCAAGCTTTAGGGATATAAGATTAATGTGTACCAATTAGTAGCTCTTCTATACATCAACAGCGACCAACCAGAGACTCAAATCAAGAACTCAACTCCTTTTACAATGGCTGCAAAATAAATAAATAAATAAATAAATAAATAAATAATACTTAGGAATATACCTAACAAAGGAGACGAAAGACCTCTACAAGGAAAACTACAAAACACTGCTGAAAGAAATCACAGATAACCCATTCCATGCTCATGGATGGGTAGAATCAATAATTGTGAAAATGACTATACTGCCAAAAAGCAATCTATATATTCAATGCAATCCCCATCAAAATACCACCATCATTCATCTCAGAAGTAGAAAAAACAATCCTAAATTTCATATGGAACTTAAAAAGAGCCCACATAGCCAAAGAAAGACTAAGCAAAAGGAAGAAATCTGGAGGCATCACACTACCTGATTTCAAACTGTACTATAAGGTCAGAGTCATCAAAACAGCATGGTACTGGTATAAAAATAGGCACATAGAACAATGGAACAGAATTGGGAACCTAGAAATAAACCCAAACACTTAGAGCCAGCTGATCTTTGACAAAGCAAACAAAAACATAAAAGTGGGGAAAGGACACCCTTTTCAACAAATGGTGCTGGGATAATTGGCTAGCCATGTGTGGGAGAATAAAACTGGATCTTCATCTCTCACCTTATACAAAAATCAGCTCAAGATGGACTAAGCACTTAAATCTAAGACCTGAAGCTATAAAAATGCTAGAAGGTAACATTGGAAGGAACCTTCTAGACATGGCTTAGGCAAGGATTTTATGATCAAGAACCCAAAAGCAAATGTAATAAAAACAAAGATAAATAGTAGGGACTTAATTAAACTAAACAGCTTTTGCACAGCAAAAGGAACAGTCATCAAACAGACAACCCACATACTGGGAGAAAATCTTCACAATCTATACATCTGACAAAAGACTAATATCCAGAATCTATAACAAACTCAAACAAATCAGTAAGAAAAAGACAAACAATCCCATCAAAAAGTGGGCTAAGGACATGAATAGACAATTCTCAAAAGAAGATATACAAATAGCTAACAAACATATGAAAAAATGCTCAACATCACTAATGATCAGGGAAATGCAAATCCAAACCACAATGTGATACCCCCTTACTTCTACCCCCAATTCTGCAAGATTGGCCATAATCAAAAAATAAAAAATAGTAGATGTTGGCATGGATGCAGTGATCAGGGAACACTTTTACACTGTTGGTGGGAATGTAAACTAGTACAGCCTATAGAAAACAGTGTGGAGATTCCTTAAAGAACTAAAAGTAGAACTACCATTTTATCCAGCAATCCCACTACTGGGTATCTACCCAGAGGAAAAGAAGTTATTATATGAAAAAGATACTTGCACACACGTTTATAGCAACACAATTCACAACTGCAAAATTGTGGAACCAACTGAAATGCCCATCACTCAATGAGTAGGTAAAGAAACTGTGGTATATAGATATAATGGAATACTACTCAGCCATAAAAAGGAATGAATCAATGGCATTTGCAGTGACCTGCATGAGATTGGAGACTATTATTCTAAGTGAAGTAACTCAGGAATGGAAAACGAAACATCGTATGTTCCCACTGATATGCGGAAGCTAAGCTATGAGGACACAAAGCATAAGAATGATACAATGAACTTTGGGGACTTGGGGGGAAGTGTGGAAGGGGGAAGGGATAAAAGACTACAAATTGGGTGCAGTGTATACTGCTCGGGGGATGAGTGCACCAAAATCTCACAAATCACCACTAAAGAACTTACTCGTGTAATCAAATACCATCTATACCCCAATAACCTACGGAAAAATTAAAAAATTTAAAAAATTCCTTATCAGGAAGATTGTCAGTCTGACCAGAAGACCCTCTCCAACATGCCAAGATTCTAGAATAAAAAGTGTCTTCTGTGCTCAGAGAGATTTTTAGGGCAGTGGAAATACTATGTTTAATACTATAATGGTAGATACATCTCATACATTTGTCCAAATCCATAGAATGTATGACACCAAGAGTGAACCCTCATGTAAACACTGTGGACTCTGGGTGATAATGATGTGCCAGTGTAGGTTCATCAGTTGTAACAAATGTACCACTCTAGTGAAAAATGTTGATAATGGGGGAGCCTATGCATGTGTAGGGGCAGGGGATATATGAAAAATCTCTGTACCTTCTTCTCAATCTTCCTATGAACTTAACTACTCTAAACAAAACTATCTTTTGTTTTCAAGTGTCTTCTCTTCCTGGAAACTTTCAGGAAGAATTACAGGTCATGGCTCTGTATTGACTAGGTCTTACCTGAGTTGAGGACAAATGTGGGAGCCTTCAGCCTAGCAGATGAGATGGGACTGTCCAATGGTTGGGGCTAAAGGCTAGGTTACTATGGGTTTGCAGAGACTGGAGTTAGTATAGGATTCCAACAGTCTTTTCCCTGACCCACTTCTGTGAGCCTGGAGCTCCTCTTACTTTGCCTGTCCACTGCAGAGATGTGGCTGGCCTTGGTCAGGTTGAGATCAAACTTCCCAGGCTCAAGCCGTCCTCCCACCTCAGCCTCCCAAAGTGCTGGAATTACAGGCACAAGCCACCATGCCTGGCCAAGAATACTATCTTAAAGCTCTTATTCAGCTGGGGTATCAGGGGACTACTAATAGGCACTGTAGAGGTATTAGCTGTTATACTATTTCAAGTTGTTTTTATTTTTGGCCATGTATCTTAAAATTTATACCTGGACTGGATTCATGGCAAAAGATGGGACACATGAAGATTCCCACGTTGAAATACAACAAGCTATGAAAAACATCAGAAAGAACATTCTCTAAATTCTCTTCAGGATGAGTTCATGAGATCTAGAAGTTGCAGTTACATAATAAAACTTCTTGTATAGCACTTCAAAATATTTCTATGTCAACAACAACAAAAATATCTCTGATACTTCAAGAAGCTAGTGGCTGTTGTATGTAATTGTGTCTCTAGTTTATTTGGTATAAAGACCATTAATACCTGTAGTGTGTTCTTTACCGGAGAGAACTGGGAGAGAGCAGCCTGAACCCTTTTCTAATTTCATCATTTAGAAACAAACATGAACATTTCAAAAATAAACCACTAAGTTTTTTTTCTTAATGGCAAAGTCAAGCATTCCAGTGTTAGGTCATGAAAGCAATTTTAATCTATTTTTGCTACTGTAAAATGCAGTCAAAAGTATTCTATATTAAGTGTGTCCAATCTCAAAACACCCACAACACAAGATGTTAATGTTAAATGGGTTGGTCAAGAAATAATGCCTTTCCTTACATAATTAATTAAGTTAAATTAAGGAGCATGTGTTGCTTATTAAGTGGAACAAAATATTT
The DNA here is from genome assembly GCF_000951035.1 of Colobus angolensis palliatus. Classification (NCBI taxonomy): domain Eukaryota; kingdom Metazoa; phylum Chordata; class Mammalia; order Primates; family Cercopithecidae; genus Colobus; species Colobus angolensis. Next base: position 22,372,478 of record NW_012116265.1, on the reverse strand, counting down.
ATATTTTAATATAATTATTAAATATGGTATTAAAAAGTGGAATGTAATATAGTCTGAAATAATACTAATCTAAAAATATTTTTAATGCAAAACTATTTCTTCATCATGTACCACATATAAATGGCATTTGATTTTTTTACATCCCCAAAGTGTCACGAGCTTATGTATTCCCTCCCTGTAAAAGGAGTTCAAGAGTCATATTTAGACCTTTCAGTATGACATACCAGCCTCTCTGAGACTTAGTCCAAATTCTTTCCATTCACCACTGCACACTACCATCTGGCTAGCCCAAACTATTGGAAGTTCCTTTAAGCATGTCCTTCACAAGTCTGGGTTTTTGCATATGTTTCTTTCTGCCTGGAATGTTCTTCCATCATCTTCACTATTTTTGAACTGAAGCATTTCTTCTTTAACTCTTGACATCAATTTCTCTCTAAGGATCTCCCTTTCTGAAAGTCAGGGAGAGTTAGATGTTACTTTCTGTGTTCCCAAACCATTCTTTTCACAATTAATTTAATTATCAGAAAGTTTTGTAACTAGTTGACTCATTCTCTGTCCCTCCTGCTAGATTGCAAATTCTCTGTCACGGGGTCTTTGATTTATTCATATTTGATTCCTTTAGCATAGTGCCTGAAACAAAACTTTTATTCCAATAAATGTTTAAAATGATGTTCCATAAGGTGATTTCCATCAACAAAAGGCTTAATTGTATTCAATATATTCCATTGAAAAGCAAGGAAGTATGAAATGGATTTTGAAAAGATTGCCATCTTATGATCATTAAAAAGTCAGGAAACAACAGGTGCTGAAGAGGATGTGGAGAAATAGGAACACTTTTACACTGTTGGTGAGACTGTAAACTAGTACAACCATTATGGAAGACAGTGTGGCAATTCCTCAAGGATCTAGAACTAGAAATACCATTTGATCCAGCCATCCCATTACTGGGTATATACCCAAAGGATTATAAATCATGCTGCTATAAAGACACATGCACATGTATGTTTATTGCAGCACTATTCACAATAGCAAAGACTTGGAACCAACCCAAATGTCCATCAATGATAGACTAGATAAAGAAAATGTAGCACATATACACCATGAAATACTATGCAGCCATAAAAAAGGATGAGTTCATGTCCTTTGTTGGGACATGGATGAAGCTGGAAACCATCATTCTGAGGAAACTGTCGCAGGGACAGAAAACCAAACACTGCATGTTCTCACTCATAGGTGGGAATTGAACAATGAAAACACTTGGACACAGGAAGGGGAACATCACACACTGGGGCCTGTCGTGGGGTTGGGGGAGTGGGGAGGGATAGCATTAGGAGATATACCTAATGTAAATGACAAGTTAATGGGTGCAGCACACCAACATGGCACATGTATACATATGTAACAAATCTGCACGTTGTGCACATGTACCCTAGAACTTAAAGTATAATAAAAAAATTAAAAACAGAGAAAAGATTGCCATCTTAAATGACTAAAATAAAATAAAAATATTGATGCTTAAAAGGTGCCTTCTCAGATCTCCACAGCTTTCCTGCAGAACCTAGTCCCTAAGGGAATCTGGATAGATAGGCTGGCTTGGCTTAGAATTGCCCACATGTTTCCCCTGAGCTCAGCTGCACCTACCTGATGGATAACACTCAGGTTAGTCTTCTTATCCCCACAAAAAGTAGGATTCCCTCATTACCTTTGCAGAGGGCCTGGTTGCTGGAGTTAATGAGATAAAGGCAGAAAAAAACAAAAGAGCCAGGCAATTTCCCTAAGACATTATTTCAGTGCCTCACAAGGAAAGCGACTCTTGGAGAAATGAATCCGCAGCTATGAGTATGGTGATTAATTTAGCGTCAGAGAAATCCTGAGAAAAGCCAAGGGAAAGGAACAGTTCATTCTCTGTTTCTGGGATGGGAATCAAAAGGAATGAAAGCCTTCTTGTTTCTAAGAACTCAAGGCTGGGTAGGTCTTCTGGGCATCCTCTCTTTATATCTGAGGTATGTCAGAAAATCTGATTGTATATTCTGAAGAGGTGCTCCAAACTTTTTGGAATCCTATTTGAGCAAAACTTGAGGTCTGAGAAAATGAAAAGATGGGTCTTCAGTGTATACCTTCTCTTTTCTGATTGAAAGGGTAGGAACACATCTTACCAATTTTACCCTAACACTTCTCTAAAGAAAAAGATGCAGGTTCAAATTGGGTGCCCTAAATACCTTCCAAGAGAGTTTGATCATTTAATTCAGCTCCAGGTGATGTGACTGAAAGCAATTTGAGCAAAAGCAACTTGGTCAAACATAAGTTGGCCAATGAGTTAATTTTGGTCAAAAATGGATGTCTTTCAGTCATGGATTTTTCATTTGTTAATCATTTTGGCTGATCACAAGGGAGGTTTTGCAATCACTAATGCATATGTTTGGCACTTTTTGTCTTCCCCTCTCTACCTTTTTCAATGCTACTAGTAAGTATTTTCTCTTATTCTTTTGATATTTTAAATTTGGAATTACATTTCAAACAATTATTCTGGCTCTACACTGTGTATGGTAATGAAAAACTGGAAACACCCTAAATGTTTGGCAAAAGAGAAATAGCTGAAATAACCCCATGTCCAACATTTGGTGGATTGCTGAAATAAATTACAGTATATTTCAAAGGAAATCCTCCTCAGTTATCCCCTCAAATTAACTATTTATCAAAACCTAGACCTAAAGGTTACAGATGTGTAACCCTTTTTTTTTTTTTGAGATGGAGCCTTGCTTTGTCTCCCAGGCTGGAGTGCAGTGGTACAATCTTGTCTCACTGCAACCTCTTCCTCCCGGGTTCAAGTGATCCTCCTGTCTCAGCCTCCTGAATAGCTGGAACTACAGGTCCCCACCACCATGCCCGACTAATTTTTGTGCTTTTAATGGAGATAGGGTTTCATTGTGTTGGCCAGGCTATTCTCAAACACCTGACTTCAAGTGATCTACCCACATTACCTCCCAAAGTGCTGGGATTGTAGGCATGAGCCACCCACGCCCAGCCATTCTTATAGAAAAGACATATATGCACAGATAGAAAAATCTGGAAGATACATATCTTGATGATTATTTCTGATGGGTAGGTCTATGGGGGTACTTTATATTAGGCTGTGCAAAAGTAATGGCAAAAACAGGCGAAGCATGGTGGCTGACACCTGTAATCCCAGCACTTTGGGAGGCCGAGGCAGCCAGATTACCTGAGGTCAGGAGTTCGAGATCAGCCTGGCCAACATGATGAAACCTCCTGTCTCCGAAAAATACAAAAATTAGCCAGGCATGGTGGCATGTGCCTGTAGTCCCAGCTATTTGGGAGGCTGAGGCAGGAGAATCACTTGTACCTGGGAGGTAGAGGATGCAGTGAGCCAGGATAGTGCCATTGCACCCCAGCCTGGGCAACAGAGTGAGACTCTGTCTCAGAATAGAATAGAATAGTAATGGCAAAAACCACAATTACTTTTGCATGAACCTATAGTTACATTTGCTTATTTTTTTTCCTTTTAACAAATATCGATTTTTTTTTATAGGAAAAATAATTTAGGTAACTTCCTTAATTAAATAAACCATAAAAGAGAAAGATCTGGGATTTTCGTGCTCAGTGGATGCGGTAGAGACACATTTGCCTATGTTACTATCATGTTAGTTGAGGCAGCAATGCGCTCAGCCCGAGGGCTGCCTTTCCCAGCCTTCCCGGTAGCTGGATGGGCTTTGGGACCGGGTTCTGACCTTAGCAGAGGGGTTATGCGGTCCTTCCAGAACATCTCCTTAAAAGGGGTGGAGTGGGCTTTTCCCAGCTTCAAGTCCTGGTGCCTGGAGCTTGGATATGATGACTAGCACTTCCACAGAATAGGTCAGGGATCATTGGCTGGAAATGAACTAAACAGTAAAGGAACAAGCAGCAAACCTTTTCTCACCCAGACATGAAAATGTTAAGAAAAACAGACAAAAGTTCATAGAGGCTGCAAAATCACCCCAAAGGGCACCAGAGTTGATAATACCTTTAAAAAGTTAGTGGCCATCTACAATGGTTCACACCTGTAATCCTAGCACTTTGGGGGCCGGAGGTGGGAGGATCACTTGAGGCCAGAAGTTTGAGGTCAACCTCAGCAATATAGCAAGACCATGTCTTACAAAAACATTTTAAAAGTTAGCTGGGTGTGGTGGTGTTCACATGTAGTCCTTGCTACTTGGGAGGCTGAGGTGAGAGGATTATTTGAGACCAGGAGTTCGAGGCTGCGGTGAACTGTGATCATGCCACTGCACTCCAGCCTGGGTGACAGAGCAAGACTCTGTCTCTTAAAAAAAATGTGGAGATATTTATTCAACAAGATGAAGATAGGTGCCAAGTAGGAGTTGTTTTCAACATTGGTTGGAACTGATAATTAACTTTACTGCTGAAAACAAAACCACTAGTTTCTCTACATCATAAACAAAGAGAATGGCCAGCTGTTGGGATAGCAACATTCTAAGCTCACTTGCTGAGAGGCAACACTTTCAGCAGGTCCCACACTAGCACCAACACCAAATCCCAGTACCCCTTGCATCCCCTCCTAGTCTCCCATCCCATCTCACATTCATATGAGGACTGTGAGGGAGTGAAATGGTTTTTTAAGCAGGAGAACAGTATGAAAAGCAGCTGTGTCTCCCCTTTCTCTCCTCATGGGGATGGAGAGTAACTCCAAGACAAGTGGAAGGAGCTGGGCCTGGAGAGAATAATGTGTACAATGTGGGAATGTCTTTGAGACGGGTAGGCTGGCATCTCAACTGCTGGTTGGGGCTAGAGAAAGAACCTTCGGAGAGATGATGAAGAGACATGACCAGATAAGGAGGAGGCAAAAATCATCCCTTCACACATCTTATTCCTAGAAGTACAGAGAGTAGATTTCATGTTTGGTGGCAAATTCCAGGATTATGGGCCTTTTTGGGTTGATGAGGTAGGGGATGTGGGCTCACTAGGGACCATCACCAAGGAACAAGGAGCCAAGGCCTCCCAGGGAGGGCAGCTTAGACTACCCGTAGTAGGGCCATCCTGAAGATGTGATCGCTCCTCTTAAGGGACTCCACATACCTCAGAACCAGTTTGAAAGTGAGTCTTATATCCATGAGGCCTGTTGAGACCATCATCCATCCATATCCAGATGAGAGAAAACAGAAAAGTAGTTACAACCAACCAAGGGAAGGGTCAAATGTCTACCAGCTTGTATGGAGCCAGCGCTATCTTCCTGCTCTCTCCTCCCACCCCAACATCAGTAGGAAGAGCATAGCAAGTAAGGATGGGTGTGTTAGGGAGAGGTGACTCTGTCCCATAATGCTCCAGTCTAGTCTGGGCGTGGTAAGGGTGGGCAGGATGGGGAGCTGTGCATTGAATTTGAAATTGAGAGGTTCCTATAAATAGGAACTGAACTTTACAGCCTAAAATGAGATTATTTTGATAACTGAAAGTGATTGAAGAGCTATGGGCTTAAACTGACATGTCTTTAAGGAATTTCACTCTTCCAATAGGAAAGAGTATTAGACAGAGCCCAGCAGAAAGCAGGTACTGGAAAAGCAGAACCATATCATATTTACACAGCTATATGGGATACGTCTTATTAAACCAATTATATTTCTTTTCAAAAAATTGTCCAGTTAACCATACGGTTTTACATTAATAGTATGTTCTTCATGAAGGCTTGACAGGACCTGTGATGAGGTGGTCACATAGTACAGATATGGAAGAAAGTTCTAGAAAGCCAGTTTGTGGTACATTTTTGTGTTAAATGAATGAACCACTTGGTTTCTCTCAATCTCACTTGTCCTTGCGACCTACGACCACTTGGGCTGCTCCAGTGGACATTTTCTCAAGGACTCCAGTCAACTTCAGAAGAACACAATTCCATAACCCCTTGGCCTCTTGTCCTACTGCACTTCTTCCACCCCCTGCCCTGGGGCATTTCTAATGATGGGAAACTACAACTCTACTGTGAGGTATTCTAGGATGCCCAGCACAGCCCCAAAGTGTGGACGTTCACGCCCTGTGAGTGAATCTTTGACCAGTGAGAGATATCCCCTTTCTTCCAGGGACAGACTGCCTTGGGACGCCATATACAGCACCCCTCTGAAGTTGAACCTTTGAGATTAAGCAGTCAACTGCGCTTGACACCAAGCATCCCCACTTTCCTGCCTCACCCATCTCTTTGCTCACTCTTATTTCCCTGGGATTGTATTCCTTAATAAGGAGTAACACCTAAGTCTTTGCCTCAAGCTCTGCTTCTGAGGAAGTCAGGCTGGGCTGGGACAGGTGTAAAAACCTGCCTTGCATTTTCAAAGAATTGCATTTTAGGTTCGTGCCAGATTTGCCTTTAAAATTGGCTTAACCTTGTGAGTGTTAGCACTGAAGATGCTAGCAGCTAGAGATGAGCAAGTAGATTTATTTATCTGTATTATACCAACAAGTGATCACTTGTCTACCAGAAGAAAGTGAAATTACAAAGGCTCTCAGGCCCCAACTCCAATGTGACTACCAGGACTGTGATTCCAGGGGTCCTTTCCCAGGTGGAGGGAGACCATCTTTTGCCTTGCAAATGGAATTAAGTTGAAATGACAGTAATTGGGGAAACAAAATTACTCTCTAGACACTGTTGCTATAGTCACTGCTGAGACTCAAACTGAACTTAACAAGCTTCCCCAACAAAGGAGAATGACTTATCCTTCATTGGGCTAAATTGAAAGTAAAATATCCATTTTGAAAGACAGAAAACCCATTATAGCTGTAGAATTCCTGCCAACTAAATTAGACAACCTTTTTTGCTGAACTCTAAAACTTGATGACATATCAAAACTTGATACAATATAGTTGCCATGGTTTGAATATTTGTCCCCTCAAAGCTTGTGTAGAAATTGAATTGCCGTTGTGACATTATTGAGAGGTGTGACCTTCAAGATGCAGTTAGGCCGTGAGGACCCACCCTCATGAGTGGGACTGGTGCTGTTTTAAAAGGGTGAGTTTGACCCCCTTTTATTCTCTTGCCCTCTCTCTTTCTGCCCTGTGATGACATAGCAAGAAGTCGCTTGCTGGATGCCAGCACCTTGATATTGGACTTCTCAGCCTCCAGAACTGTTAGCCAATAAACTTCTATTCATTGTAAATTACCCAGTCACAGATACTCTGTTATAGCAGCAGAAGATGGACTAAGACAGTAGTTTGCCAAAGGACTAAACTGTGTAACTCCAGGCCAAGGTATTTTGGGCATCACCCAATCAATTTCTTTTGTAATCACACAGTGGTCAATCCTGTATGACCAGAAATCAAAACCATCTCTACTGAGCTTTTGCTTTCATTTTTCTTTTCTTTTTTTTTCATTCAATGATTAGCTCCTTTGCAATTTGGCTAAAGAAAACTGAGAATAGCCAGAATAGCCAAAAACTGAGAATAACTGAGAATAGACTTACATGAGTCTGATTCACCTAGAAAGCAGGAGGAAAGTAGAAAGGAAGAGTCTTCAGCCTTAGTTAGGCTAATTTACATTATTGCCTCCTTAAGAGATACCCAGTGCTGTTGAAGGTGGGAAGGTGAAGAGGTGCGTGTTTTTTGGGGTGGGCGGGGGGTGATTTTGCATATGGCCCCTGGATGCTATTTAAGGAGTTGTTGCTAAGGAAGTCTGGGGAGTCTGAGAATTCATCCAGAGCTAGGAGAGTTTTAGTGGGCTTGTGCCTGCCTCTGTGAGTGAGAAATGAGGCATTTCCACAGTGATACTGGCTTGGTGTCACGGGAAGCACACCAAGGCTGGGAAACATTCCTGGGGAAATGATTTTCCTAAGGTCTGTGGTGCTCAACTACTGTCACTGTTTGGTTCTGATGGTCACCCTGGAGGCCCTGGCTTAGAACATCTAGAGGGAGGCCATTTGCACCAGGGATGACAACCTGGTGCACAGGGGCAGCTGCCAGGGTCTTTTCCCTGCCATTGTGGGCCTAGGATTCCAGAACCGTCCACTGTGATCAACCAGCTGAGGACTCACTTGAAAAGTGAGCCTGATTAGGAGGCCTTGGGCCTCCCATCCCAGTCATTCTGCAATGCATACAGAGGCTTGGACCTTTCTGGGGCTGGCAGAGATTGTGTACAAGTTCTCCTGGGAGGAGGAGAAAATTACATTAGTGAGGTGGGAACATGGAAGAAATGAAATCCTCTGACAGTTCAGCCAAAACGTTCCCCAGCCGGGGGTTTCCAGCTGACTCATGGCACAGAATGGAACATCACAGGTAGAGCTTCTGGCACTGAGATCCTGTTCTCATAGACAGAGCTTCTTTGGGTCTGCTGTAGGCTCTACCTGCTATTTGCGGGGTGAGGACTATTTGGTGAGTTCAGGGTAGTTCAAACGGTTGAACAAAGTGATCAAAACAGTCAAAACAATGATTAAGGAAAGGGAATAGAGGGAAAATCTCAAACCAGGGCACTTTCCCCAGAATCTTCCACTCACAAAAAATAGAGGCCAACAGAGACTATAGACATGTGCTTGACAGAAGGCAAACTGCCTCCCAAGGTTACACAAATCTCCTTATCGTTATTCCCCAAATGACTTTCATGTTCTTTCCTCTCATCTCTGAGGACCCTTCCCTCCTCAGAACATGCACTGTGTATTCCCAAGTTTTGGTCTTTAGCTCTTTGATCTGATTTTTTCCCCCTCTTTTGAAAGCTAATTCCCAAAAAACCCACTCCCTAAATATTACCTTGTGGATTCCCCTAAACCAGCCTCCACTCCTGCCTGTAGGTTTTTTCCACATGGATGCTCATGTTACCTAGGTGTTACCTGTAAGCCCAGTGCCTTGAGGTCCTCCCTGACCCTTTTGTCTCCACCCACCACATTGGCATGACCATCAAGTTCAGACTACTCCTCCTTCTTTTCCCTTTTTTTTGCTGTTCCCATGTCTATCACCCTAACCAAACTTTGTCATCTCACACCTGAGTTATTGTGTCAAGAAATCTAACCAACAGCATTCTTTTCCTCTCCAGCTCATTCTGTATCCCCTACTGTTGAGTGAATTTTCCTTGGACATCTGTACTGTGTCCTGTCGTCCACTTACATCTAAACCTCCAATATCAATTTCCAGGAGCACTGAATTTGAGCTCAATGTGTGTGGGGGTGGACGGGTGGTGGAGATGAGAGGGAAGGTGAGGAAGGAGCCAGGTGGGCTTCCCTGCTCCTTGACAACTTTGCAGGGAGCATGCTATGGGCAGCCACCCAGCAGGACTCTGGCCCCAGTTTAGACAGAGGTTGATTCAATTCTAACTACAAGTGAACACAATACCACCCCAACTCCTTAGCCACTAGCTCATGTTAGTCTCACTAAGTGATGCTGAAAAATGAGCAGTTTTCTACATTTCCATCCACAGCATCAGATAAAAGAAGAATTGATTCAGTGACTCAGGGCTTCCTTCTCCTGTTGATGATCCTACCCTCTTGCCTCTTGCCCATGGTACACAGTTTCCAGGACTAGGTTTGCCTGATACGTGTGGCATGGCTGGACTCTCTGATCAGGACAGAGAGGGGAGTGATTCATTTTCTTCTCAGCTTAACACAATGCTGTCTTTTCTGCCCTTGGAACTTAACCCGACTTGGGAGGTGCTCCCAAGCTGCTGTGGATACTTGGGATTTCTTGTCATCCCTTTCATGTAGAAACTCCTTAAAGAGAGTGTTAAACCTAGTACTCCAATTGCACAGAACTCTAAGAATGGAAGAGGGGGTATGTGTAAATAAAGACAGTATATTCCAAAACCGAATATCCATAAGTTTTTACAAAAATCCAGCAGTTTGTTTCATCCTTGCCATAGCTCCCTTTCTTTAGGGGTGCTGATGTAAAATTAGAGTCCCACCAAACTTTTGCTTGTGTGTGTGGTTTTATGTCATTGAGTCAGACACACTGGGCAGATATGTTCATGTTTCTGGATATTGATATCATTCGTTTCACAGTGTATTTTTTTTTCTTGCCCCCACAGAGAACCCTTAACTGGGTTCTCAACCTTGCAATATGCTGAGCCCGATGTTTACAAAAAGGGAGGAAAAACTCTCCAAGATTAGAAATTCTAAGCTGTAGGACCTCACCAGGAAAAAAACTCAATATGGATTTATAGGGAAAAATGATTTTCATTTGCCCTCTTTGAAAGCACAAAATGAAAGTGCTTGAAGGTGTAACAGTTAATTCTGAAATTTGCTGTATTTAGAAATGAAAGAAGATTTGGCTGGACATAAGAGTAGCAGTATAGAGGAATGGTTAAGAGCATAGCCTTTAAAGACAGAACTGGCTCTACTGTGTGGCTTAAGAGAGTTGACTTAACCTCTCTGAACAACTATAATATAAGCAAGATGACTCCGCATAGTGTTGTGAATATTAAATGACAGGTGCTGATATGGTTTGGTTGTGTTCCCACCCAAATCTCATCTTGAATTGTAGCTCCCATAATTCCCGTGTGTTGTGGGAGGGACCTGGTGGGAGGTAAGTGACTCATGGGGGCAGGCCTTTCCCATGCTTTTCTCGTGGTAGTGAATAAGTCTCACAAGAGCTGATGGTTTTATAAGGGGAAACCCCTTTCACTTGGCTCTCATTCTCTCTTGTCTACCACCATGTAAAATGTGCCTTTCGCCTTCCACTATGATTGTGAGGTCTCCCCAGCCGTGTGGAACTGTGAGTATATTAAACTTCTTTTTCTTTATAAATTACCCAGTCTTGGGTATGTCTTTATCAGCAGTTTGAGACCCAACTAATACAGTCAATTGGTACTGGTAGAGTGGGGTGCTGCTGTAAAGATACCCGAAAATGTGGAAGCATCTTTGGAACTAGGTAACAGGCAGAGGTAGGAACAGTTTGGAGGACTCAGAAGAAGATAGGAAAGTGGGGGAAAGTTTGGAACTTCCTAGAGACTTATTGAATGGCTTTGACCAAAATGCTGATAGTGATATGGACAATAAAGTCCAGGCTGAGGTGGTCTCAGATGGAGATGAGGAACTTACTGGGAATTGGAGCAAAAGTGACTCTTGTTATGTTTTAACAAAGAGCCTGGTGGCATTTTGCCCCTCCCCTAGAGATCTGTGGAAATTTGAACTTGAGAGAGATGATTTAGGGTATCTGGCAGAAGAAATTTCTAAGCAGCAAAGCATTCAAGAGGTGACTGGGGAGCTGTTAAAGGCATTCTGTTTTATAAGGGAAGTAGAGCATAAAAGTTTGGAAAATTTGCAGCCTGACAATGCTGTAGAAAAGAAAATCCCATTTCTGAGGAGAAATTTAAACCAGCTGCAGAAATTTGCATTAGTAATGAGGAGCTGAAGATTAATCCCCAAGACAATGGGGAAAATGTCTCCAGGAATGTCAGAAGTCTTCACTTCCTATGTAGACCTTCCTATCACAGGCTCAGAGGCCTAGGAGGACAAAGTGGTTTTGCGAACCAGGCCTAGGATCCCTCTGCTGTTGTGCAAGTCTAGGAACTTGGTGCCCCTTGCCTCAACCACTCCAGCTGTAGCTAAAAGGGCTCAGGCTGTGGCTTCAGAGGGTGTAAGCCCCAAGCCTTGGCTGCTTCCATGTGGTGTTGAGGCTGTGAATACACAGAAGCCAAGAATTGAGGTTTGGGAACCTCTGCCTTGATTTTAGAGGATGTATGGAAATGCCTGGATGTCCAGGAACAAGTTTGCTGCAGGGGCGGGACCCTCATGGAGAACCTCTACTAGGGCTGTGCAGAAGGGAAATGTGGGGTTGGAGCCCCCACACAGAATCCCCACTGGGGTATTGCCTTGTGGAGCTGTGAGAAAAGGTCTACTGTCCTCCAGACCCCAGAATGGTAGATCCACCAACAGTTTGCACCATGCACCTGGAAAAGCCATAGACACTCAATGCCAGCCTGTAACAGCAGCAGGAGGGAGGGTGTACCCTGCAAAGCCACAGGGGTGGAGCAGCCCAAGACCATGGCAGCCCACCTCTTGTATCAGTGTGACCTTTATGTGAGACATGGAGTCAAAGGAGATCATTCTGGAGATTTAAGATTTGACTGCCCTGCTGGATTTCAGAATGCATGGGACCTTCAGCCCCTTCATTTTGGCCGATTTCTTCCATTTAGAATGGGTGTATTTATCCAATGCCTGTACCCCCATTGTATCTAGGAAGTAACTAACTTGCTTTTGATTTTATAGGCTCATAGGCAGAAGGAACTTGCCTTGCCTCAGATAAGACTTTGGACTCTGGACTTTTGAGTTAATGCTGAAATGAATTAAGACTTTGGGGGACTGTTGGAAAGGCATGTTTGGTTTTGAAATGTGAGGACATGAGATTTGGGTGGGACCGGGGTGAAATGATACGGTTTGGCTGTGTCCTCACCCTAATCTCATCTTGAATTGTAGCTCTCATAATTACCACATGGTGTAGGAGGGACCTGGTGGGAGATAATTGAATCATGGTGGCAGTTTCCCCCATACTGTTCTCATGGCAGTGAATAAGTCTCATGAGGTCTGATGGTTTTATAAGGGGAAACCCCATTCCCTTGGTTCTCATTCTGTCTTATCTGCCACCACGTGAGACATGCCTTTCACTTTCCACCATGATTGTGAGGCCTTCCTAGCCATTTGGAATTGTGAGTCCATTAAACCTCTTTTTCTTTATAAATTACCAGTCTCAGGTATGTCTTTATCAGCAGCATGAGAATGGACTAATACAGATGCTTAGCGTGGAGGCTGACACACAGTAGCAGACAAAAATCACAAATTCCCCAAACTAAAGATATATCTGACAATCAGACAGTACATCTTTCTTTCTCCCTGTCTGTTTGTCTTTCTTCTCTTCCTCCCTCCTCCCTTACTTTATTTTTATTGGAAGTCTATGCTCTGAAAGTTTTCTGTTATGTGTATGTAAAATATGCATAACATAAAACTTACCATTTTAACCATTTAAGTGTGCAATTCAGTAGCATTAAGTACATTTACATTGTTCCACAACCATCTCTACCATATATCCCCAGAACTTTTACACCATCCCAGACTGAAATTCTGTACTCCTTAACTCCCCATTAATTTCTCCTCTCAGCTTCTGGTAATCAGTCTTCTACTTTCTGTCTCTATGAATCCACCTATTCTAGCTAACTCATATGTGTGGAATCATGTAGTATCTGTCCTTTTGTGTCTGGCTTATTTCACTTAGCACAATGTCCTAAAGTTTTATCCATGCTGTATTGTGTATCAGAATTTCATTTCTTTTTATGGCTGACTAATATTCCATTGTATGTGTGTATGTATATATCACATTTGGTTTATCCATTCATGTGTTGATATGGGCATTTAGGTTGCCTCCACCTTTTGGCAATCGTGAATAATGCTGCTATGAACACTGGTATACGCATACCTGTTTGAGGCCCTGCTTTCTGTAAAGCACTTTTAAAATATGTGGTTCATTAAGAAAAATTATGCAGAACTTGGAACTAGGCAAAAGGCATTACTGGATGACCTTATAATGAAGTGCTAGGTGCTATTGAATGGAACACGTCTACCCTGCATGGGAATGATCTGATTTTCTAGGGATGCTTACCTTTGTCTCAGTTGCATTCATGACTGATAGCATTACAATAAATCTTGCCCAATAGAAATGCAAATGGCTTCTGCCCAGGAGAAAAGAAAGCTAATCCAAGGTTACAGTTAATTCCTTTCAGGATATTTAATAGGTTTAAAAGAGTGAAAGAAAGAGAAAAATCTGTTTAATGTTAATTAGGATGATTTTACATGTTGGTTTATATCTTGCTCTGCTTTCCAAAAAACTGCAACATGTGGACATGCTTATCCATTCATCTACCAGATATTTCCCCTAAATTGCCTTTCCTTAGGCCAGAGCTGGTTCTGGGCCAAACAGCCAAGAAAGCCTTGTTTGGGTACTAATGACGTATCCCAAAACTTCCTCCTGTGCCAGGCTTTTACCTGAGCCTTGACTTCCTACAGAGGCTGAGTTCGAGTCAGTGTTTCCTTTTTCAGGGGCATTTACATTTTAAGCCTCTTAACTGTGACCTAAGTAAACTCGGATAAAGGAATTTCAGGTTTTTTAAATCAATGTGATAACTCAGAAAATATTTATTAAGCACCTGTAATGTAGTTTTTGGTTTTTCTAAATGCTGTCTTCATCTAGTTTTGGGGCCTGGCTAAAAGTCGACCAGTTCCCCTTTTTGAGCAGCTGATTCAGTTCATACTGCCAGCATCTCTCAGACTCTGGACCTCTGTGCACCCACTGTAATTGCCCTAGAGCCAGGTATGGGACAGTTAGGGACAGCCTCTATGTCCTGGAGTCCACAAAATTATTCAGATTAGCCAAATCACAAAAAATCCTTGAAAGCTAGCTATCCCCACCCTGTTTGTTATACTAAGCTGCCACTACAGCCCCAGCTCCAAATTACCTGTCCTTAGACAACCCTCAGTATGGCCCTCCTTTGCCAGAGGTGTCTGAACCAGAGTGACTCCATCTTGAGTAGGGGCTGTGTAGTATAAGGCTGAGACCTACTGGACTGCATTCCCAGGAGGTTAGGCATTCTAAGTCACAGGATGAGATAGGAGGTTGGCACAACATACAGGTCACAAAGACCTTGCTGATAAAACATGTTGAAGTAAAGAAGCTGGCCAAAACCCACTGAAACAAAGATGGCAACAAAAGTGACCTCTAGTCATCCTCACTGTTCATTACATGCTAATTATAATGCATTAGCATGCTAAAAGACACTCCCACCAGTGCCATGACAGTTTATAGATGCCTTGGCAACGTCAGGAAGTTACCCTATGTGGTCTAAAATGAGGAGGAACCCTCGGTTTTGGATATTGCCCCCCGCCTCCGCTTTCCTGGAAAACCCATGAATAATCCACTCCCTGTTTAGCATATCATCAAGAAATAACTATAAGTATCGTTAGTCCAGCAGCCCAAGCTGCAGCTCTGCCTATGGAGTAGCCATTCTTTATTCCTTTTCTTTCTTTATAAATTTGCTTTCACTTTAGTCTATGGATTTGCCTCAAATTCTTTCTTGTGCAAGATCCAAGAACCCTGTCTTAGAGTCTGGATTGGGACCCCTTTCTAGTAACAGCTTTACCAGGAGTTCTGCCTTTCCTCTCTCCTGGTGTCATTGTGTTGTGTCTCCCTGTCCAAAGAGCTTTAGATCTTGTACAACAACACCTCCTATAAGCCAGGGACTCCACGGTGTCATGATAGAATGTGGGCAAAGGAGAGACGGTCTCTGCCCTTGAGGAGCTGACAGTCCAGCCAGAGAAATACAAATCCTTACACAAAGAGGCAAAGAAAAAGGCACAAAGTGTCTTAAGCCTCAAGAGCTTGTCAGTGGAGTGCTGAGGAGGAAGTCAGGTTATTTGGAGTTGGTGGATGTGGAGGTTTTTCTAGCTCCCAACAAAGCTTTTTGGTTAACAACCTTGATTCCTTGATTGGAATCTTCATTTCTTATGAAGAAGCCTTCTCTCTCTTTAAAAGTTCAGACCTATTTTCCCTACTTCAGTTCATTTTAGAACTTTACATGTTTATTATTTTAATTTGGTGGTGGGCTGGGTGTGGAAAAGGAAGAATAGCATGAGTAAGAGAGAGAAAAGTCAAGGGTGGATTTTTATAACTTGCAACTCTTTTTGCCTAGGGAAAGTGATCCTGTCTCTTCTAAGCCAAGACACACTTTGTTCTTCTTAGCCAGGAAAATGAGGTCTATTCCTTTTTAGTGGTAAATCTGTCAACTCTTCACCAATCCTGTTTTCCACCTTTGCATGCCCATTTGTCATGACTAAGAGAATTGATGTCTGGATCCACAGACTTTCTTGAAATCCTAATAGAACTCATTTCCCTGGGGCCAGAACTAGGCACTAGGATGCAGTGAGAGAGGGCCCTGGGGCATAAAACTTAAGGAGGCCCTTTCTCTCCCTGTGGTATAAGGGCAGGCACCTGAGCACCTCCTTAAATTTTGTACCTCCTTAAATTTTGTGCCCTGAATGCCTCCCTTGCCTCATGCTAGTCCTGGCCCCTGCCATCCCCATTTTGTGCAAACTGACAGCACCGCACATGTAGCAGCTTTCTGTCCAGTACTATCACCCTCCCTCAGTACATCCTTCAGCTTGATTCAGAAGGCCTTCACCCACACTTCCTTTACCTTCATGAACCCTGTCCATTCTTCCAACCCACCTACAGAAAGATACAAGGGTATTTAAATTATAAACAAATTTTTATTTAATCAGCACTAAAGAAAACAAACAAAACCCAAACATTTCTACTCCATCGACAGAGCCAACTTAAAAACATTTTTTCCTTCCTAAAGTTGCCAAGCTAACTCAGGGTATGAAGACATGTGACATTAATTTCTAGCATGCCTGAGCTGGGCAGTATTACAGCCCTCTCTGGATTTGAAAAATTAAAAGTATTCTTCACTTCAACTCTTAGGAGAGCCAATTCTCAAAGGGCAGCTTGCTTTGTTTGTGGAGCTCAACTGGTGGAGAGAGGTCAGAGCATGAAGGGAATGTCTCCATGGGTCTCCTAGGATGTGATGAGGGTTCACTTGGGAGCTCAGGAATCACATCAAAGATCCCCAAGAGGATCTGAGGAATAATGATTGAGGCTGTTGGAGAGTCTAAAACATAAACAAGGGCTGCAAAATTAATAATACAGCGTTCAGTGCATTCTTTGGAACACAGGAAAGTTGGAAGGCTATTCTTGTGGATATTAGCAATTCTTTCCAATGCTGTCCACTTTTAGAGAAGATGCGGCCCTTTGGCCTTCTCTTTCACCCATATAGTGTCTCTCTCTGTTTAATACTAGTGGAAAGCTGTTTAATTCTAGTGGGATGATAAAATGCTTTCCTTCCTTCCTTTCTTCTTTCCTTCTTTCTTCTTTCCCTCCCTCCCACTCTCCTTCTCTCTCTCTTTTTTCTCTTTTTCTCCCTTCCTTCCCTCTCCTTCCGTTCCCCTCCATTCCCTTCTCTTTCCTTCTGTCCCTTGTTTCCCTTCCTTTTATTTTCTTCAGAAATGCATGTAATCCCAAATCCGAAGAAGGGAAATTGATCATATCATCCCTTGCTTATCATTAGAAAACAATTAGTTCTCAGAACTTAGCTTTTTGGACTGAAGTGATTAAGGTTGAAGCCATGTTGATAGGATTACAGTGAATTATGCCTAAATATTGCCTTTTTGGAATGCTCCAGGTAAAGTAGCTTCATCCTTATCACATTTATCACTGTCTGAAACTCTTCCTGTTTAAAAGTTGATTGCCTGTCTCTCCCATTAAAAGGTAAGCTCACTGAGAGTAGCGTCTTTATTTTATTCCTAGCAGGATCTTCAATTAATGTCACTGTGCACATTGCACAGTAGGCAATCAATTAATATTGACTGACTGAATGAATATATGAGTGAGTTGTGTTCTAATCATGAATAATCCAAGTAAGCAGTAATAAAGTGTTTGAGTTTTTTCGTTTAGTAGCCTGCTGTCTAAGGTGTATTTGGATACATAGGCCAGGCAGTGTGTTAGGCACTGAGATTAAGGCAGTGGACAAGACCAACATAGCTCCCACCTTTGTAGAGGTTAGAGCCTAGTAGAAAATGAAAGCAATCAACATGTAATTTTGGTGAACTGCATGTTTGCAAGGTATATCTTTAATTTGGTTGGTTTGTTTTGGAGGTAAATAACTTGAAGGTATAGTTATGACTTGAAGGCTGCTAGGTATATCTTGACAAAGTTTTGAAAGAAATCCAGGGCTTATGGAAGGGCATATCAGTTAGAGACTGCTTTTCCTGCATATATTAGAATCCTGACTATAGAAGCTTAACCACATTGGATTCATTTTTCCTCCTATAATAGGCAGGCTGGTGAGGGACTCAGGATGGTGCAGTGGCTCCATGGTGTTGTCAGTGTTCTAGGATCTTTCTATCCTGCTGCTCTGCCATTCCAGCCATCAGACCTTATAAAATATCTGTTCCGGCCGGGTCCAGTGGCTCGCGCCTGTAATCCCAGCTCTTTGGGAGGCTGAGGTGGGCGGATCACCTGAGGTCAGGAGTTTGAGACCAGCCTGAGCAACATGGAGAAACCCCGTCTCTACTAAAACTACAAAATTAGCTAGGCGTGGTGGCACATGCCTGTAATCCCAGCTACTAGGGAGGCTGAGGCAGGAGAATCACTTGAATCTGAGAGGCGGAGATTGCAGTGAGCTGAGATCACACCATTGCACTCCAGCCTGGGCAACAAGAGTGAAACACTGTCTCAAAAAGAGAAGAAAAAAATATGTATATCTGTTCCACTTCAGGCCTCCATATTCACTTTCCTTTTATTTTTTTTTTTGAGATGGAGTCTTGCTCTGTCGCCCAGGCTGGAGTGCAGTGGCGCCATCTTGGCTCACTGCAACCTCCGCCTTCTGGGTTTAAGCAATTCTCCTGCCTCAGCCTCCCAAGTAGCTGGGATTACAGGCGTCCCCCACCATACCTGGCTATCCACATTCACTTTCCATTCAAGAAGAAGGACGTGACAAGGTCAAAGGGGAGGTGCCTATAGTAAAAAATCAAAGTCTTTCTTTAAAATTTTTTTGAGACAGGGTCTCACTCTGTCACCTAGGCTGGAGTGCAATGGTACGATCATAACTCACTGCAGCTTTGAACTCTTGGGTTCAAACTATCCTCTTATCTCAGCCTCCTGAGTAGCTGGCATTGCAGGTGTGCTCCACCACACTCAGCTAATTTATTTTATTTTTTATTTTTTGTGGAGGCTAGGTCTTGCTATGTTGCCCAGGCTTGTCTCAAACTCTTGACCTCAAATGATCCTTCTGTCCCAGTCTCCAAATCTTTCTTGAACTCACTGTGAGACTTCTTCCAAACTGTGTTGCATGGTCACCCTCAAATGAAGGGAGGCTGGGAATATAGTATTTTTGCCCTGGGCAGTAGATATACTGTGGGGGTGGGATCAGTGGCAAATGCTACCCCATTACAAAATCAGGTTTCCATTAGCAAGGAAAAAGGAGAGAATAAATATTGGGTAAGCATCTAGTCACTTGCGGAGACTTCCACTGGGGGCTTATTTCCTCCCCAACTTGTTCAGATAGCCTGAGCTCGCCTGACTGTGGTTGGTGACTGGAAACAAGAACTTCATGAGTTACACAGGAGAACACACCTTCAAAATGCTGGGTTTTCAGCAGGCAGTGACAGCAGACTCTAGCATCAGCGGCCAAAGCAGTGACATTGTTCCTGGACCAAACTGAGGTTCAGGCTGCTTATTCTCATGGCCCAGTCAGGAGATGCAGGCGAACTGGGAAAGAAGAGAGTTGATTTCGATAACAGGGTACAGGGAGAAGGCTGGGAAATTATCGCTCAGACCAACTCAAAATTATAAAGTTTTCCAGTACTTATATACCTTCTAAGCTGTAAGTCTACGTGTAAGTGTGCATTCATTTAAAGACATAAGTGATTAATTCTTCTAGTCTATAAGTAAGGTCTGAGTCCTGAAGACCTTTCTCTGGAGCCTCAGTAAATTTACTTAACCTAGATGGCTCCAGGTGCCAGGGATGATTACCCTTATCCTGTCCCCTGCTAAATTATGGAGGTTTGAGGAGTTTCTTTAGACCCCCAATAAAAGTTGTTTGTGGAGGTCTGGGGAGTTTCCTCAGACCCCCAATAAAGTTTGTTTAATCCTAAGTGGCTTCCATTAAGAATTCCTTCATTATCTTGTCAAGTTTCAAGGCCCAGGAAAGGCCTAGGCAAGACTGTTGGTGGGCTTTTGTTACCTCCCAGCCTCTGTCTAAGGGCACTCGCTCTTTCAGCCTTTAATATTTAACCTAACCACTCAGTCAGTGCTGAAATGGTTGTCATGGAGGCCTGCCTGTTCAGCTTTTGTGAGACCTGGCCTGCCACAACATGGTGCCACAGAGGACTCTGTCACTTTGGTGACAGCAAGGTTCCAAAGGAACCAGGATTAGGTATGCATTATTTTAAACAGGGAACAGATTATGCTGATGTAATAAAAAAGACATCAAAATGCAGTGGCTTGAACAAGATGGAAATTTATTTCCTTCATATGTAACATTTCAGAGGTGAGCTGTTCAGGGCTGCGTGAGCAGCTCTCAACTTGTGATGTCCATCTCAGGGCAAGGAAGCTGCTCCCATTCTCTCTCTTTCTCTCACCCTAAGGGACAGAGAAAAGGGCCAGAGCTGTATCAACTCTTTTGACAGCAAGAACTGGAAGTGGCTCACATATCACTTCTGCTCATACCCTATTTGCCAGGATGTAGTCCCGGGGACACCTCAGTGCAAGAGATGCTGAGAACTGCTGTCTTTAACTAGGCAGTCATGTGCCCCACTAAAACTATATGACTGTGTAAGAAGGGGAAATGGATCCTGGCAGACAACAACAATCTCTCAAACTTGACGTGAAGTCTGCCAGGGTCAAGGGGTTGTCCTGATTCCAGCAGTGATGCAAGGGTGTCCAGGTTTGGCTCTCTGTCCCTTAGGATTTGGAGTCTAAAAGAGGAAGAAGATCCCAGAAAGAAAGGCATGTTTGCTATAAAAGGGGCAGATAAGAGATCAAACATTGAACTGAAAGATACTACTGGAAGGCTGTTCTTTGTACTCTGTTCTGTGAAGTGAAACGCTGAATCTCAATAATAAAATATGGTGATTAATAAAGGAGAATATTTTAAATAGAGCCTCAGGCAAGGATTGAGGTGCTCACCAGTTTTTTGGGGGAGGTACAAACTCAAAGCAGGGAGGGGAATAGAAAAAGGGAAGTGAAGCAAGGAGGATGGGAAGCGAGGTAATGTCATGTACACCACCCTAGTCATTGCTTCACAGCGAGCTGCAGAGGCAAGGGAACAGCAGGCTCTTCAGTAGGTGTGTTCGTTTAGCGTGCAGGACTTCTCCCAGAAGGGGCACGAGGAGACACCATACCCTGGAAGAGCTAAGAGGTTGAAAAGAGAAGGGGGCTGGGCATGGTGGTTCACAACTGTAATCCCAGCATTTTGGGAGGCTGAGGCTAGTGGATCACCTGAGGTCAAGAGTTTGAGGCCAGCCTGGCCAACATGGTGAAACCCCACCTCTACTAAAAATACAAAAATTAGGGCCAAGCGCGGTGGCTCACACCTGTAATCCCAGCACTTTGGGTGGCTGAGGCGGGTGGATCACGAGGTCAGGAGTTCGAGACCAGCCTGGCCAACATGGTGAAACCCCATCTCTACTAAAAATACAAAAATTAGGCATGGTGGTTGGTGCCTATAATCCCAGCTACTTGGGAAGCTGAGGCAGGAGAATCACTTGAAACCAGAAGGTGAAGGTTGCAGTGAGCTGAGATCACACCACTGCACTCCAGCCTGGGCAAAAGAGCAAAACTCCATCTCAAAAATAAAACAAACAAAATACAAAAATTAGCCAGGCGTGGTGGTGGGCACCTGTAATGCCAGCTACTCAGGAGGCTGAGGCAGGAGAATTGCTTGAACCCAGGAGGTGGAGGTTGCAGGAGCCGAGATCACGTCATCGCACGCCAGCCTGGGCAACAGAGCAAAAACGCTGTCAAAAAAAAAAAAAAAAGCAGCAGCACTAGCAAGAGAAGGGGTACTTTATCTGCCTTGCTCCCTCCCGCTTCCTGTTGATTGAGACTCATCCAACAGGAAGCAAACCTCTTTCCCCCTTTCAGGTTGGGTCAGCTGGCCTGCTCGGGTTGGTCACATCCCATGTTCTGAGGTTGGGTGTTTTACCTAAGTCCGTCAGTGGAGGGGTGACTTGGCATAGGTAGGATTTCATTCAAGAGAAAAAAAAAAGGTGGTCAAGGGAATTTGAGAAAGTACACAGGCTTCTGTCCTCATTACAGGCACATATAGACTATGATGGGAGCAAGTAGGTTCAAGAGGACCTATGTTGGTCTAAAGAGTCAGCTGAGCTGGCTCAAAATGTCTTCTCCATTTGGGTTGCTGAGGAGCTAAAAAATATATCCTTAGTGTTTTTCTTAAGCATTATCACATTGTTGAAAACTGCAATAAAACACTGAAATGTATTGGATCCCTGAAAAGAGCATGAAGTCAGGAGTTTTTGATGTAGGGTGTCTCTTGACTGTAGCATTATTGCCATCTAATACAAGCTGAGGGTTGGGCATGGCTCACTGGAGATAGCAAAGATGTAGGATATTGTCAAGGCCCTCCATTGAGAAAGAAAAATCTAAACAAATGAATAACAACACAGTGTGACTAAGCGCCAAATGATTGATGGAGAATTCAGAGGTGGGCAGGATCTCTGTGGGGAGAGGAGAACATGTAATGGAGGTGGGCAGATTTGATCTGGGCCTTGAAAGAAAGGTGGACTTTGGTGTGTTTGAAGTAGGAGGAAGGGGAGTTCTGAGTTGGGGGCAAGGCACAGACAAAAGATATGATTGCGGGGAAGTACATGGTGACCAACAGCAACCAAGGAAGAAACGGTGAATATCTGCCTTTGTCTGGAGAAGAAAATAGTGAGAAATGTAGCTATAAGGATCTTAAATTGTGAATATTCTTAAATATTAAGAAATGGAGTCTGGATTTTTTTTTCCCTAAAGGCAATGGAGAGTCAGTGAAGGGGGATTTTAGGACTCACAGAATGGGAAACTGGAGGGTGGAGAAGGGGAGTTGGAAAAAGTCCTGTTATGGAAACTCTTCCTTAATCAGGACACTTAACTGAGTGGGTCACACCATTTGGTCAGAGAGGGGATAACTGAGTTGGGGGAGAGCTTGGGGCACTGCACTTGGCGGGGCATAAGGTACAGAAAGGAAAAGCAAGAGGCTGGTGATAACTTTTCTATGTTGTTGTTTTGCCAAGTGATATGGTTTGGATCTGTGTCCCCACAAAATCTCAGGTCATATTATAATCCCCAAGGTTGGAGGTGGGGCCTGGTGGGAGGTGATTGGATCTTGGGGGCAGGTTTCTCACGAATGGTTTAGCACCATCCCCTTGGTGCTGTTCTAATAATGGTCAGTGAGTTCTCACAAGATCTAGTTGTTTAAAAGTGTGTAGCACCTCCTCTCTCTCTCTTGCTCCTTCTCCCACCATATATTGCTTGGATGCCATTAAAAGTAATGGCGAAAACTGTGATTACTTGTGCAGTAACCTAAGATGGCCTGCTCCTACTTTGCCTTCTGACATGATTGGAAGCTCGCTGAGACCTCCCCAGAAGCAGACGCCACCATTCTTCCTGTATAGCCTGCAGAACCGTGAGCCAGTTAAAACTTTTTTCTTTACAAATTACTCAGTCTCCGGTATTTCTTTACAATGATGTGCGAACAGACTAATGCACCAAGTTTCTGCCCTGAGCAGACCAAAGATTTGGTCAGCCTGACTCATTTTGTGTCATTTTAATGCTACGTGGAAGGTAAAATCAGTGCAGGAGAGGTCCACCCTGAAGAATGACAGCCGGTAGGATTAGTCTTATTTTATAGCTCTCAGATAATTCACTGTATGTGTGCGTGCATGTGCATGAGACAGACAGAGAGAGACAGAGAGATAGACAGAGAGAGACAGACACACACACAGAGAAATCTTGTCTAGAGGCTGAGTTAGCATCTGCTTGTACTTTAGCTCTCCTGACCCCTCATTCTATGGCACCTGTCTTCTTGTTAGGCCAATTATCAGATGCTTTTGATGAGCATAGACTTTTGTTCCAACACACTCTTCCAAAGGTTATTTTTCCAGTTTGTTCCATTTCTAACCATGCACCTGCTGCTAATCCTCAGCACAGTTAATTCTAGGGCTGCCTGCAGATTCTGCCATGGATGTTTTATAACTGTTACAACTTATTTTTCAAAATGATTTGGGATGTTTCCCCTGTAGTAACTTACCCTTCTTGAAAGTCTTTAGCTGCTACCCACACATCGCATGAGTCACAACAGAATTTGATTCAGAACTAGTGAAACCTTTAAGAATAAAACTATTATTAGTGAAAAAGATTTAGCTCAGGAGCAACTAAGAAGGACTCCATTCAGCTTGGGATTAAAAACAGCAAAATGCAGTACTTTTTAAATAAACATTTTCTTTTTACATCTCAAATTGACACTTTTTGAGAAAGAATTTTAGTGTGGGACTTCTGGTAAAATGAAATGGGAGAAAACAGATTCCAGAGTTAAGGAGTAATTTAGTTCAGTTCTATTTGATGTCTAGGGGACAGGGGTATTTCTCTAGATCTGTAAAGAAAAGGCTCCACAGTTGTCAAGACAATTTGCCAGAACCTGCCAACAGTTTCCCAGTCTTATTTTTTTAAAGCTTGCTTAATGCAGTTCATAGAATATTGTAGTTTGTAAAATTCTCACCCAGATCTCCTGTAGATCAATGAATTGGTCCTTGTTCTGGTTAGCATTGATATAACACAATTACCCAAGGGCCAGGAATTTGGGAAGGGCTGGACTGGGTCGTTCTCACTGGGTGCCTCTCCTGTAGTTGCTGTCAGATGTCTGTGGGAGCTAGGTCATCTGAAAGTCCCCCTGGACTGCAAAACAAGGTGGCTCATCCCATAGCTGGCAGTTGATACTGGCTGTTGGCGAGGAGCTCAGCTGGGACTATTGACAAGAGCACCTACACTTGGCCTCTCTAGCAGGGTGGTCTTAGCCACGGTGGTCCAGCAGGTGGTATCCTGATTTCTTACATGGCAACTGGCTTCTCTGAGAACAGACATCCCCACAAAACTAGATGGAAGTGAATAGCTTCAGAAGTCACATGGATGGTGTTGGTTGAAGCAATCACAGGCCCACCCACCCTCAAGGGGAGGAGGGAGATGGGGGGGGGAAGCATCAGATGATTTGCAGCTATTAATGAAACAAAACCCAAACCGCTACAGTCCTATATAGTCAGCCTTAAGATCTCTCTGAGCACTCTCTAGGGATTCTTACAAAGTGCATGTTTAACTCTGTTAGTATCTGGATATCCACTTAGCAGACTCTCTTCTCCAGCTTCTTCCCAGTACCTCTTTGTATTTTTCCCCCTTTTCTTTCTATCTGCTTGGACAAATTACCTTAGGTATCTTTTCCCCATTTTTAAGCACTTCCTAGCAGATTTAGCTCTAATCAGTTAATAGATTCCTAATGTGCATGTAGAATGTCTGTCATGAAATGTTATTTTTATATTTCTTACAAAGTAGAGATTTTAATATAATAGCTCATTCTCTGAAATAGCTTTCACATGATTTCATTACACATGAATCTCATTATAATACGTATCATTTCAGTGAAGAGTCTCTGTGTTTTTCACCTTCATGGCACCTAATTGCCCTTCTCTTTCAAACAATACAATGAAGTTCCTTCACAACAAAACTGCAGGCAGTTTTTTGGAAGCAACTGTCATGGGTTGGGTCCACCTTAGAAGAGGAAATCTACTGGGAGGTGGTTCACTGCCTGAGAAATTGTATTTTGTCTAACATTTTCAAGCCATTAGCCACCAGTAGGTAGGCCTCCTAAAAGCAGATCCCGCCTCATTTTAAAAATTGGATAATTGCCAATAATCTTCAGCAAGATGGATACAACCTTCCTACAGACATCTTAGGTTTTCCTTTCCAGGCTTCGCAGGTCAGCCTCAACAGGATGCTCATATAAGCTGCTTAATAATGAATGAACTGAGACTGGCAGAACGGATGCCACCACCTCCTTGTACTTGAGTAAGGATGCAAGAGTGGTTTTGTCTCCTATGAGGCAGTTGTGCAGATGAAGAGCACAGGTCACAGTATAACCTTGGTGAGCATTTCACACCAAGCTCTTCCAAGGGTGTGGGCTTTGATTTGCAAACTATTTAAACTGTTATCCTGAGCAAAAGGCAATGGTAAATGTAGAAGGAATAGCATGCCACTGAGACTACAATGGGGTTATTTAATAAATGATGAATCGTTTCTTAAAATTAAATACAGTTTATATAGTATAATGGATTATTAGGTAATTACAAATGTAATGTGTTTTCTATAAAGTACAATGGCATTTTATGGTTTTTCATGGTGACTTTATATTAATGTTTTATATGTAGTTTTGCCTTACAGGAATAGTATAACAAGATAATCACGTGCCCTATATGTAAAGGAAGAGATGACCCAAGCCAGCCTCATGGGACGGCAGTGATCTGCTGAAGGGCATTTATCTGTTATAGTCTCTGTAATTTACTTTTAAAACGTTCAACTTTACAATATAGACATCGTAAAATCTTTATTAGTTGGTTTTTATCTGTACTTTAGAGGCAGTTAGTTAATATTTATGTACTCTTGTGTCTGGAATTGGTGGGTTCTTGGTCTCACTGACTTCAAGAATGAAGCCACAGACCCTCGCAGTGAGTGTTACAGTTCTTAAAGATGGTGTGTCCGGAGTTTGTTCCTTCAGATGTTCAAATGTGTCTGGAGCTTCTTCCTTCTGGTAGGTCGTGGTCTTGCTGACAGGAGTGAAGCTGCAGATCTTCATGGTGAGTGTTACAGCTCATAAAGGCAGCGTGGACCCAAAGAGTGAGCAGCAACAAGATTTATTGCAAACAGCAAAAGAACAAAGCTACCACAGTGTTAAAGTGGACTTGAGGGGATTGCTACTGGCTGGCTCCAGCCTGCTTTTATTCCCTTATCTGGCCCACCTACATCCTGCTGATTGGTCCATTTTACAGTGAGCTGATTGGACTGTTTTGACAAGGTGCTGACTGGTGCGTTTATAATCCCTTAGCTAGACACATAGTGCTAGACAGAAAAGTTCTCCAAGTCCCCACTAGGTTAGCTAGATAGGGAGTACCAGTTGGTGTATTTACAAACCTTGAGCTAGACACAGAGTGCTGATTGGTGTATTTACAAACCTTGAGCTAGACACAGAGTGCTGATTGGTGCATTTACAATCCTTTAGCTAGACATAAAGATTCTCCAAGTCCCCACTAGACTCAGGAGCCCAGCTGGCTTTACCTAGTGGATACTGCAACCGGCTGCAGGCAGAGCTGCGTGCCAGTCGCGAGTGGCGCCTGCACTCCTTAGCCCCAGGCGGTTGATGGGACCGCGAAGCAGGGGCGCTTGCCGGGAAGGCTCCGGTCACGAGGGAGCCCACCACTGGGGAGAGGGTTTGGGCAAGGCGGGCTGCAGGTCCCAAGCCCTGCCCCGCAGGGAGGCAGCTGAGGACGGTGAGAACTCGAGCACAGCTCCGGCAGGCCTGCACTGCTGGGGGACCCTGCGCACCAACCATAGCTGCTGGCCTGGGTGCTAAGCCCCTCACTCCCTGGGCCGGCACCGCCGGCCGGCCTCTCCCAGTGCCGCCCGCTGAGCTTGTGCCCCGGCTTGGGCCCCGCCTGTGCCCGCCAGAACTCGCACTGGACTGTGAACGCTTCCTGCAGCCCTGGTTCCTGCCCACGCCTCTCCCTCCGCACCTCCCTGCAAGCAGAGTGAGCCAGCTCCGGCCTCGGCCACCCCAGAGAGGGGCTCCCACAGTGCAGTGGCAGGCTGAAGGGCTCCTCAAGTGCCACCAGAGTGGACGCGGAGGCCGAGGAGGCACCGAGAGTGAGGGCTGCTAGCCATTGTCACCTCTCACTCTAATCAGGAATTATACACTAAAGGGATGGCTAGGTAGCATTTGAAAGTTCTAAACAAGGTCTGTACTCCAGAGGCAGGTACGACTAGAGGGACTTCAGGATTCCTCATCTCTGACTTGCATTAGAGGATTTGATCAAGAATTTTGTCACTGATGAAATGAGGGTCTTTAAATGTGTGTGGATTTGCTTAAAATATTGTTTGAGTATTCTCACCTTTACATAAATGGGATATAAGGATCCTGCAGGGCCATTAGCTTCTCTCTAGGATTTTGATCCCAAACTTACCCTGTGCTCGCATGCTGATTGGAGGATTTTTGTGACCTTGCTTTGGCTTGGTAGCTGAATCCTAACTCCAGAATACTACCACATTTGCTTTGTCATCCAAAGACCACCAGGCTAAATAGTAGAAAGGAGAGTTTTATTGGTGATACTAGTTTGCAAACTGGGAGGAGATACTATCTGGCATGGGCTGAAGGTACCCTCTTTTCAAGGAGGGAAGGGACAGTTTGGGTTTCATGCCTCACAGAGTTTGTATTACACAGTAGGATTTTGGGGAAAAGCTATACATGTTTATAAGGGGAGACAAGCACATGTGCATTGGGTAAATACATATGTACCATACATCACATGTTCATTTTGGGGTGGGGTTTTAGCGTTAAAATGAGGGGGAATTTGGCCCTTTAAGTCAAAAAGTGAACTATAGGACACAGAGACAATTTGCGCACAGTTGACTGAAATTGGCTTAAGGCATACAGTAGTTTATCAGAAAAGAATGTTTGTAAGGCTGGTTCTCTGTCCAGTCAGAGTTGTGGTCTGAGTAGTAAATCCATTTGGGGGAGGGGGGGCTCTGAAAGCTCCTTTTGCTAGGAAGTTTAATAACAATGTGTTTTTTCTTACTGCCATAGGAATTTAGAAATTTTTCAAGCCAGCCAGCTCCTGGACCTTTTGAGAGACAAGACTAACTGGATTTCCTAGGCTCACTAAGAATCCCTAAGCCTAGCTGGGAAGGTGACCGCATCCACCTTTAAACACGGGGCTTGCAACTTAGCTCACACCCTAAATCAGGTAGGAAAGAGAGCTCACTAAAATACTAATTAGGCATTGCCTGAGAGCACAGCGGGAGGGACAATGATCGGGATATAAACCCAGGCATTCGAGCTGTCAATGGCTACCCTCTTTGGGTCCCCTCCCTTTGTATGGGAGCTCTGTTTTCACTCTATTAATCTTGCAACTGCACTCCCACCGCTGACTTCCATCCCTCTGGATCCAGCAGGGTGTCTGCTGTGCTCCTGATCCAGTGAGGCGCCCATTGCTGCTCCTGATCGGACTAAAGTCTTGCCATTGTTCCTGCATGGCTAAGTGCCCGGGTTCATCCTAATTGAACTGAACACTAGTCACTGGGTTCCACGGTTCTCTTCCATGACCCACGACTTCTAATAGAGCTATTAATACTCACCACATAGACCAAGATTCCATTCCTTGGCATCTGTGAGGCCAAGAACCCCACGTCAGAGGACATGAGACTTGCCACCATCTTGGAAGCAGCCTGCTGCCATTTTGGAAGTGGCCCACCACCATCTTGGGAGCTCTGGGAGCAAGGACCCTCTGGTAACACGTTGACCCATTGATAATTTTGTTTCTTTAATTTTTGGGTTCATCTTAGTTGACATAGAGGCATCTGTTTTGTCTCTCAGATTGTCAGAGGCGTTCAAACCAGAGTGACTCCATTTTGAGTGAGGGCTAGGAAAATGAGGCTGAGACTTGCTGGGCTATATTCTCAGAAAGTCAGGCGTTCCTCACCTGTTGATGTTTATGAATAAGGGAACAAATTAATAATGGTTACTAAACAGACCCAGACTTGGGAGCGTCCAGATATCCCAATATCTGGAGAACAAAGACATTCCTAATTTTGCTTTAAAGATAATAATATCGATTCTTGCAAAATATAGTAATTAAGAAAATTCTTTATCAAAAACCCTTGTAGCAGAGCACATCTCCGCATATATACAAGGATTGCACCTAGGGTGACTGCGTGCCTCTTCTTACTTTCGGGAACATCCTACTCTGTCTATGAAGTAACTGACCTTTCACCACTTATTATTACTTTCTTAATAAACTTGCTTTTGCTTTGCACTGAGGACCCGCCCTGAATTCTTTCTTGCATGAGATCCAAGAACCCTCTCTTGGGGTCTGCATTGGGACCCCTTTCCTGTGACAAGATCACAGTTTCGAGTGAACTTTTCAGGAAAGATACTATCCCAGTACCTAAAAGGACAGAAAACTGGGACTTCATTGAGTTTACAGAATAGAATATATGACTCTTTTTGTGTCTGTATTGTTACAGTAACTTCTCAGGCAGATTAATTTGCAAGCATATATCAAATGTGTTTTCCTTTTTTTTTTTTTATTTTGAGATGGAGTTTCACTCTTGTTGCCCAGGCTGGAGTGTAATGGTGCGATTTTGGCTGGGATTACAGGCATGAGCCACCACGCCTGGCTAATTTTGTATTTTTAATAGAGACAGGGTTTCTCTATGTTGGTCAGGCTGGTCTTGAATTCCCGACCTCAGGTGATCTGTCTGCCTAGGCCTCCCAAAGTGCTAGGATTACAAGCGTGAGCCACTGCACCCAGCCCAAAGGTATTTTTCAAATTTGCTGCTAGGGAGGAGGCTTATGGGCAAACTAACTTAGATATTTCTTACTTAATATAGATTTTTTAGGGGAAAAAGAGGTAGTTAATCACTATTAGACTGTTTTTTGTTTGTTTGTTTGTTTTGAGATGGAGTCTCACTCTGTCGCGCAAGCTGGAGTGCAGTGGCATGATCTCAGTTCACTACAACCTCTGATCCCTGGGTTCAAGCGATTCTCCTGCCTCAGCCTCCTGAGTAGCTGGGATTACAGGTGCCCACCACCACATTCAGCTGATTTTTTTATTTTTTTATTTTTAGTAGAGATGGGGTTTCACCATGTTGGCCAGGCTGGTCTCGAACTCCTGACCTCAAGTGATCTGCCTGCCTCAGCCTCCCAAAGTGCTGGGATTACAGGCGTGAACCACCACACCCAGCCTAGACTGTATTTTTTTTTTTTTTTTTTTTGAGACGGAGTCTCACTCTGTCACCCAGGCTGGAGGGCAGTGGCCAGATCTCAGCTCACTGCAGACTGTGTGTTTTTTAAGAGAATGTTTAGGTAAAGATCATTAGACATCCTGGGAGACTGGTCAAAGGTTGTTAAGCAACTCCCAGTGTTGATGATCAGCTGCTTGATGTGTTAATCAGGATCCTGGTAGGGAGCAGATGGCTCACTCTTAGTGGACAATGAGAAGACAGTTGAATAAAGGGACTGCTTGTTATGCTGTGTGTAGAGTATGGGGATACTAATGAGGGATAGTGCAGTCCTTAGGGCTAGCAGCAGTGAGAGCCATTAGTATTCCTTGGCCTGAAGGGCAAGAGAAGGGAGCTGGTGCTAGAACCCAAAGAACAGGGCTCCATGGCAGGCACTCTCTGCCAGGAGCTGAGTCTTGCAGTAGAGGGCTGTTACCAACCCATGGCATTTCTGCTCAGAGAGAGTCAGGAGATGCATACCCAACCTCACTCTCCTCCTACTCTTTGATTTCCAGGCTCCTGCTGGTGCTTCTTATCTGGCCAAACCCAACATAAGCTGGAAGACCAGGGAGTCCACGGGCACAGTGCATGCAGGCCAGCTTCCAGCTCCTAGTGGGGTGGAGAAGGGTGGGGAGTGGAGCTGGAGGGGCAAATAGAAGATCCAGCACAGTAAAATTTTCTAGAAAGCGTTACAGGAAAGGGGTCCAGATCCAGACCCCAAGAAAGGGTTCTTGGATCTCATGCAAGAAATAATTCAGGTCGAGTCCACAGAGTAAAGTGAAAGCAAGTTTATCAGGAAAGTAAAGGAATGAAAGAATGGTTACTCCATAGACAGAGCAGCCCTGAGGGCTGCTGGTTGCCCATTTTTATGGTTATTTCTTGATTATATGCTAAATAAGGGGTGGATGATTCATGCCTCCCCTTTTTAGACCATAAAGGGTAACTTCTTGATGTTGCCATGGCATTTATAATCTGTCATGGCACTGGTGGGAGTGTAGCAGTGAGGATGACCCGAGGTCACTCTTGTCACCATCTTGGTTTTGGTGGGTTTTGACCAGCTTCTTTACCACAGGCTGTTTTATCAGCAGGGTCTTTGTGACTCGTATCTTGTGCCAACCTCTTATCTCATCCCGTGTCTTAGAATGCCTTCGCTGTCTGGGAATGCAGTCCAGTAGGTCTCAGCCTCATTTTATCCAGCCCCTATTCAAGATGGAGTTGCTCTGACAAATGCCTCTGACAAAAGGACTCTTGAACCCACTGAAGTCTATCAGAAAGCAGCATATGCAATTCATCAGGAATGCTAATACTGAGAGGTTACTCTCCAAAGGAGCAGCTAATCAAATCAGACCACAAAATTCCACTGATTAGGGATAATTTTCTTTCTCAGTATGTATAACAGAAATTGGTCTGACCTTGCTATTATTATGAGTTACCATTGGGTAGGAGGCTTATTGCTTCATCTACCTGTAAGTAGTGGCAGCTCTCAGAAAGAGATTATCTTCTTGATTCCTCATACCTGTGTAGGGTTAGATTGGCTTAGGTAAGCTTGCTACCATCTCTCTACTCAGCACCTGTTCTTCTCCCTTGTTGCACTTACTGCCTTTCATAATTGCATATTTATTAGTTTGTAGGTTGGCTTATTGTCTCCCTGTCACTCTACCTAGTGAGTATAATCCATGAAGTCCAAGAGATATGTCTGTCTACACTGCCTAGTATAGTGCTAGGCACATAGTAGGTGGTGGATAATTATTTATTGAATCAATGAATAAATACTCTGGCTATCTGCCAGCAAGGCAGCATTAGTGAAGTGGAGAGAGTATGGATTCCAGAATAAGGAAAGATTAGATTTAAATCTTGGCTCTAGCGAAGACATGTGGCCTTAGCAAATTGCTTAATCTCTCAAAGCTTTGATTTCCTGCTCTGTAGTATGGGGATTATACTTACTTCCATACTTATTGAAGTTTAAATCAGATATGCTGTCAAGTGCTATGCAGGGCTAGGAACACGAAGACAGTTGGGAGACAGAGTGACACCTGCTGCTGGTCTCATGGTCTCATCACCCATTGTTAGATTTTTTTGTTTTTTGAGATGGAGTCTTGCTCTGTCACCCAGGCTGGAGTGCAGTGACATGACCTCCGCTCACCACAACCTCCACCTCCTGGGTTCCAGCGATTCTCCTGGGTTCCAGCAATTCTCCTGCCTTAGCCTCCTGAGTGGCTGGGATTACAGGCGCCCACCACCACACCCAACTAATTTTTATATTTTTAGTAGAGATGGGGTTTCACCATCATGGCCAAGATGGTCTCAATCTCTTGACCTTGTGATCCACCCACCTAGGCTTCCCAAAGTGCTGGGATTAGAGGCGTGAGCCACCGTGCCCCGGCCCATAGATTTTGTAAAAGAATGTTTACAGCAAGGGAGGACTCCTTTCAAATGTTCAGTGCTCACTTAAACATATATATATTTTTTTTTCTTGAAGGAACACCCGGGGCTTAGAATACAATATAAAGGCTTTATCCTTTGAGAGTTTATTTTTTAATTTTCATTGAACAAACCTGTTTTTCTTTTTTATTTCCTTTTTTTTGTTTTTGGTACAAGGTGATTTTTGCTATATGTATATGTGAAAATGATTAAATCAAGCTAATTAACATGTCAATCACCTCACATACCTTTTTTTGTGGTGAGAACATTTTAGATCTACTCTCAGCAATTTTCAAGCATACAATATATTGTTATTAACTACTGTCACCATGCTGTACAATGAATCTCCAGAACTTACTCACCCTGTCTAACTGAAATTTAATACCCTTTGACTAACCTCTCCCTATCCCTGACTTCTCCTCCAACCCTCCCCCCACCCCAACCACCATCTTATTCTTTTTGAGGGTTTACTGAAATTACTCTTTAAATTGTTTGTTGGTCCTGGTACTTAGTGAAATCTGGTAGAAATATATTCAGCCTAGTTGAAGCCGTTAGCATCTGTAGGACGGGATGTCCAATGGAATTGTCATGTGGCTATATGCAATAGAGATGTTCCTAAAATATGTGGGTATACTTTTTAAAATTTTACTTTAAGTTCTGGGATACATATGCAGAACGTCCAGGTTTCTTACATAGGTATACATGTGCCATAGTGGTTTGCTGCACCCATCAACCCATCATCTAGGTTTTAAGCCCTGCATGCATTAGGTGTTTGGCCTAATGCTCTCCTTCCTGTTTCCTCCCACCCCGCCGACAGGCCCTGGTATGTGATGTTCGCCTCCCTGTGTCCATGTATTCTCATTGTTCAACTCCCACTTATGAGTGAGAGCATGTGGTGTTTGCTTTTCTGTTCTTGTGTTAGTTTGCTGAGGATGATGATTTCCAGCTTCATCCATGTCCCTGCAAAGGACATGAACTCATTCTTTTTTATGTCTGCATAGTATTCCATAGTGTATACGTGCCACATTTTCTTTATTGTAGGTATACTTTTATAAGTTAGAATATATTTAAAATGTATTCAAGGCATTAATCCTGTGGTGAACTCTCTTCTAAAGCTGAAAATAACTCTGATATTTTTTTTAACTCCAGTTTATTTTATTTTATTTTAAGTGATGCAGTTATGGAAAAACCAATAGGCTAGTGATGTCCTCTGTGCTGGCTTTCCAAGTAGTAATCAATAATGTGCATCTTCCCCTTCCCCTGATTTTTTAAAGTGATGTTTAAAAATATTTTAAAACCACACAGGTTGATTATAGAAAAAATAAGAAATACAGGTAAGCAAAATCAACACCAAAATATAAAATCCACCCATAATTCCACTGCTCAAGAACTAGCTTGTATTTGCCTCTTGCTGGGTAGCCTTTGCCACGAAAATTCTTCATTAGAGCAACTTTCTCTTCCCTGGAGTATCGGCAGGGTTCCACCAATTTCAGCAAATATTTTTGTAAACTGAATTCCTTTTGCAAATTTTCCCCACTTTCCTACTTTAAGAAAAAAAAACATTGTTGAGGACATGTGGTTATCTCCCCAGTATTGACTTTACCTCTACCACAATGAGTAACAACTATGTTGTTTAGGTACAGTACCCTCAACCCCTCAGTTTTAGGGATAGGTCCTGTGTGGCATAAACAAATCCAGGTAATTTCATTTTGCCTTGCTGAAGTGATTGGTTCAAGTAACCCAGGCCTAAACCAATCAATATGTGCTATTCCTTTAGCCACAGGAATTGATGCACAGGTGATCTAATCAGCTGGTAACTTGAGACATACTAAGAATTCTGGAATACAAGATTTTCTCTTCTGGATGTAGACTGTAGAATCTGGAACTTGTGTAGTTATTTAGTGTCCTCATACCAAAATCCAGTCTTTAACTCTCATTGGTCACCTTACAGTTTTGCCCATTCTGCTAATCAGCCTATCTAGAGGTATTTTAAGTTTAACAGTTGGATTTATGTCCAAAAATCTGTGACCAATTCTTTTCCTGTTCTTGTTTTACAACCATCTGTTCTTGTTTTAAGGATGCAGTCTCCTCTCTTATATCTCAGAGGACATTAACTCAAATTACTTTTCTGGTTGTTCTATTAACTATTTCTGCAGGCATATGACTCCTCTGTAGCAGAGTTTATGACCTTTCTTTTGAGGTGTTGGCATTCTCCAAATGTTGGTGACTCTTTAAGTACATCTTAACAGTTGATATTCCTTGCTAGATTGCTTACTGCCTTTGTTTACACATTCCGTTTGGGAAAAGGAGAGAAGAATCTTTGAAGCTTTTCCATAGTCTGCTTTAAGAGAGAGTGAGGTATGGGCAGAATGTGCAGTTCAGTAGGGCACCTCACTGGCTGCTCTTCTAGGCTTCAGTGTTTCCTAGTTTTCTGGCTACCTCAGGCTCCTGGCTGCTACCACCTCTGAATGTGGAGCACACTTTGTATCATTTCTGCTTTTTTATCCGTCATATTTGGCCATGAGCTACTTGTACATGTCCTGAGATGCCATTTCCCTGTTCTATCTGACCTACTGACTTTTGGTCTCCCAGATTCCTCACATTTTCAGGTCCATGAAATCAATTCATCTTGTTTTTGTATGTGGCCACATGTTGATTTATAAATATTCTTCTGTAATTTTACTATTTCAGAGCAGGGAATGACTAGCATTCCCTGTGTACTTATTCTGCTATCTTGAAACTAAAACTATGACTATTCTTGGTATATTTGTCTATGTTAGAAAACTGAAAGTTTAATTTGGGCAAGGACTGTATCTTACTAATCTTTGGTTTCTTCACTTCCTCCATAACATTGAGGGCACACAGAACTGTGCCTTATTAGATGCTGTGTTAGGCTGTTTTGTGTTGCTATAAAGGAATACCTGAGACTGGGTAATTTAAAGAGAAAAGAGGTTTCGTTGGTTCATGGTTCTGCAGGCTATACCGGAGGCATGGTGCTGGCATCTGCTTCTGATGAGGGCCTCAGGAAGCTTACAGTCATGGCAGAAGGCAAAGGGGGAGCAGACCTGTCATATGGCATGAGCAGGAGCAAGCAAGAGAGGAAAGGAGAGATCCTAGACTCTTAACAACCAGATCATGTATGAACTAACTGAATGAGAACTCACTTGTCACCAAGGGGATGGTGCTAAGCTATTCATGAGAGATTTGCCCCCATGATCCAATCACCTCCCACCAGGCTCCACCTCCAACATTGGGAATCACATTTCAACATGAGACTTGGAGAGGATAAACATCCAAACCATATCAAAGGCATAATATATCTTTCTCAAAGTGAGTAAAACTGAAGAAACTTATTTGAGCTGGTTCTATGGTCCATAGGTTTCTAAACTCATGACTTTCCCAAATAAATTTGCCAAGAACAGCTCGGTTGTGGAGACCCTAACCCAGCAGCGCTAGAGGAATTAAAGACACACACACACACAGAAATATAGAGTGCAGAGTGGGAATTGGGGGGCTGACAGCCTTCATTGCTGAGAGCCGCGAACAGAGTTTTACCCACATATTTATTGACAGCAAGCCAGTGATAAGCATTGTTTCTATAGATTATAGATTAACTAAAATGGGAAACAAAGGGATGGACTCTGGCTAGTTATCTGCAGCAGGAACTTATCCTTAAGGCACAGATCGCTCATGATATTGTTTGTGGTTCAGGAACGCCTTAAGCGGATTTCCACCCTGGGTGGGCCAGGTCTTCCTTGCCCTAATTCTGGTAAACCAACAACCTTCAGCGCGGGCATTATAGCTATCACGAGCATGTCACAGTGCTGCAGATATTTCGTTTATGGCCAGATTTGGGGCCTGTTTATGGCCAGATTTGGGGGTCTGTTTCCAATATAAATTCAGGGATCAACTATCTATATCAAGAATATGAACTTCAGAGTCAGACTTTCTTAAATTCAAGTCTTGGCTCTGCCACAAACCAGTTGTATGAATATTGACAATTACTTAGTTTCTCTTAGCTTCAGTTTTCATTCTTGTAGCATAAGCATTTTCTGCAATGCTGGTACATGGCAGGTATATAATAAATGTCTAACACAATTATTCATGTTGTTATTTTCCAAAGTGGCTTATAGTTAATTTGATCAATAACTCCTTGCCCACATGTCAATGGACATGGTTACCTATTGGTCTTTCTTCCTCCCAATTAATATATTGACTAACTAATTAAGCCTTTTTTTTTTTGAGACAGAGTCTCACTCTGTCACCCAGGCTGGAGTGCAGTGGCGTGATCTCAGCTCACTGTAAGCTCCACCTCCTAGGTTGACGCCATTCTTTTGCCTCAGCCTCCCGAGTAGCTGGGACTACAGGCACCTGTCATGACTCCTGGCTAATTTTTTGTATTTTTTAGTAGAGACAGGGTTTCACCATGTTAGCCAGGATGGTCTTGACCTCCTGACCTCGTGATCGACCTGCCTTGGCCTCCCAAAGTGCTGGAATTATAGGTGTGAGCCACCATGCCCGGCCTTAACTAAGCCTTTTTAGAGACAATATACTCAGTTCAGATGCCAAACGAATGGCTCCCCATTGACATCCCAGGCCAGTCATAAGGTGAAAGTTATATAACTCCTTCAAAACTGTTTCCTTTGGTCAGTCCCCATTCCCACTCCCATCTCCCTGTTCTTGAGTTCGTCTTGGCCACAGAGGCTGTTTATTCCTGACATGATAGCCATGTCTCCTTGCTAATAGAAATCTAATTTTGTATACTTGTTGGTCATGTGGGTGCTTTAGAGGATTGAATCTTGATTAATTTCAATTTCCATGCCAATGATTGCTTTAGAAACAGTTATGTGATACAATTCTGGCCAATGAAATGTGGGGAAAACCTTTTGCAGGACTTCTGGAAAATAAAACTTCTTTTATCAGGCAAATAAAGATGGAATATTCTGTCTTCTAGCCTTCGGGTGTTGATATGTAAAGATGTGATGCTTGAGGTTGCAGTCATCTTTCTACCATAATGTGCCAAGCCTGAGATTAAGAGTCAACATTCTGAGGAGAAAAAGCCTGGAGAAAGAACCTGTTTTTGTTTGTTTTGTTTTGTTTTTGAGATGGAGTTTCACTGTGTCACCCAGGCTGGAGTGCAGTGGCGTGATCTCAGCTCACTGCAAGCTCCACCTCCAGGGTTCACGCCATTCTCCTGCCTCAGCCTCCCAAGTAGCTGGGACTACAGGCGCCCACCACCACGCCTGGCTCATTTTTTTTTTTTTGTATTTTTAGTAGAGACAGGGTTTCACCGTGTTAGCCAGGATGGTCTCGATCTCCTGACCTCATGATCCACCCGCCTCGGCCTCCCAAAGTGCTGGGATTACAGGTGTGAGATAACCTGGTTTTGATGACATTGTTGATCAACTGAAAACCAACCTGCTTCAGAACTCTTATTCTATGGTAGATTAAATCCCTTTTTTGTTTAAGTTATTTAGAGTTGAGTTTTCTGTTACTTACATTAAAAAAAAAAGTGATTCAGCTATGGGACATGATAATCTGGAAAAACATGAGTTGTCCCACTCATTTTGTACACAAAAAAATTAACAAAGATTATTTTGGTAACTCACTATTTTTATAGTCACTTGAATGATGTCAAATCTTATTAGGCTTAAAGAAAAAGCAAAACCTTTTTTTGAGCCTTCGGTACCATGGGTGGCAAGCCTTGTAGAGCCTTGGGTACCTCAAAGAGGCCTTCGAGTGTCTCTTGGGACATTTTATTTCATCAGTACAGGTTTAAAAGTCTGAATGCTCACATATGGTAGTTTTCTTGTAAAGTCTGTTTCTCAGAGAGATGTCCATTTGGAAATGTAAGATTCATAGAGAAAAGATTTCCTTTCTTAGGGACAGTCAAGAGGAAAACTCCAAGAACTACAACTTCTGGCAAAATGGATATAGTTAGAGAAATAGAAAGAAGAATAGAAGTTGCCCCTGGGCCGTGTTATAAAAAATAAATATGTAAACTTATTTGCCTTTTGAAAGTAAAAGATTGTGTGGTATTTATTTAAAGGCATATCAATCCTTCACCCAGACTAAATGAGGAAGAGATGAATTGAAATGTTAATGAAACATAAAATTGGGCATTGGCAATATTGCCTGCAACCATTGTAGATGAACAAATAATGGAGCCAGTCTGTTTACATTACTGGAATGAGCACTGGGCAGGTGATGCGTCCGGTTTCTAAACCTGGAATCAAATCTTTACTCTTTAGTTTTTGTTGGGTGGTTTCCTAACTTACTGGATAAACCAGATGCATATCCAATTGTCTTTGTTTCTATCTACAGAAGAAATAATGACATTGGCTTAGGTATGGCAGGGTTAAGCCCAACACTGTGTTGAAAAATACTCCAGGAACCTGGGATTCAGGAAGAGTTGGTCCTGTCCGTGGGGAGTAACAACAGTGCTCCCTTTAAAACTGCAGAGGAGAATGCCTTTTGAAGGAAGCGTGTGTAATTCTTATCCTCCTCTCTATGTGGCAGCCATCTGTCTAGTTACATGACTTCTTTTCCTAACTGGTTGAAGTCCTTGAGAACAAGGCTCTTCCCTTATGAATCTCTTCTCCCTCTTCTTGGCATAGTACTCTGCACATGGTAAGTGTTTGATAAATCCTACTTGGCTAACTATTGAGGTCAGCCTGTTCTTCAATCCACATTTTGAAAGGGTGGGTTCCTTATTAGTGAGGCTCTGGATAAAGGTCATGAGAATTAACAAATTGTACTGCTAGTGTCTCATATCCAGTTTGCTGGGTTCAGAAAGAAGGTGGGTCTCCCACTTGAATGAGGGTGGTTCTTGAGAGAGAGGTCCTGGAGTTAGTCAGACAGTCGTACTGTGAGGTAACGAGCCTGGATGGGACTGAGTGGGACGAAGAGATGGAGTAGAGGGTGGGAGGCCTGGAGCTGGAGGAACAAATTCGAGGAGGAATAAATTCGAGGCAGAATAGAGTTCACATGCATGCTTCTCTTGGGAGCCTTATTACCA
Organism: Colobus angolensis palliatus; assembly: GCF_000951035.1. NCBI lineage: Eukaryota > Metazoa > Chordata > Mammalia > Primates > Cercopithecidae > Colobus > Colobus angolensis. Next base: position 22,332,433 of record NW_012116265.1, on the reverse strand, counting down.
TTACCATGATGATATGACTTCTAAATATAGTGAAACTGTCATTGCCAGTGCATATATAATATACGAAATCTTAAAATAAAGCTTCCATTTGTCCTTGGAAAAATTAGGTAAGAAAAATAAATATAAATTCTACTGTTGTCTCCATGTACCTTCTTTTGGACATTCCCACTTTGGAGACTACCTGTCTACACATGGATAAGCAAGATAAACACAGTCTCTGCCCTCTTGGGGCTTATAATCCACTGGGGAATATGAACAACAAAACAGGACATTTCAATAATATCATATCTATATGTAAATATAGAACTCCATGCTCATTAAAACAAGTGAATACTAACTGATAGAAACATTTTTATATAATTAAATACACAAGAAGAATAATTCTCAGTCATTGTAGTGGACAATTGTGACTTCTGCTATCAAGCATGTGTTTCCTCTTTTTCTGGGAAGGGCATCCTGATTTTTTTCTCAGGATAACATCTCCCTTTCCCCACTGTGCTTTGAATAAATGGAGTTTGGTTTTCCCTTTGCCTCGTCCCTCCCCCAAGATCTAAGGGTGGGAAGAAGATACAGATCTTAGCAAAAGTGTATTTTCATCCCTGACACAGAGATTGTTACAGAAGTGGTCCTGAGACCCAAATTAGTCCAATTAGAGGTAGCCCTGGCTTTTTTCTTCCTTTCTTCCCCCTAGAATAATCAGGCAGGAGTTCTCTTTTCTACAGACTTAGAATCAAATAGGAAAAAGTGGAACTTCAGAAAGATACCTTCCCCACAAGGGGAGAGCCTGTGGAAAAAGAACTAATGCAGAGGAAATATAACACTTGAGAAGCAAAGACAGATTGAGTTTAAATTATGTTGTTTGGGTCTCTGAGTTCCATGGAGACCAGCTCTACTGCTACACTTTCCATTTCCATGGGCCAAGAGATTCTTGATAATTTTTGCGTAAGTCAGAGTTGGGTTTTCTCTTACTTTGCAACCAAAATTTGGTGCCTCATTTACTACTTTGTAGTTATTTTTGATAACTGCTAAGCTTACCTTGGTCTTGTCTAATGTTTGTATGGAACTCAACGTTCTGATAACCTGAATATTTCTTGAATTTATACTTTTCCTGATATTTGGCTTTTACCCCTGGGCTTTTAACAACGATAGTGCATACTGGACTCCATGATCCCTTTTTTTTTTTTTCCTGCTATGATTTAACTTTCCTAGCATAGTTTTTCCTCAGGCAACTTTGAAATCACATGAAATGCTCATCGAAAGTGCTGATTCCTGGGCCACATACCACAAGGGTCTGACAGTCTGCATTTTAATAACACTCTTAGGTGGTTCTGTTATGCACTAAAGTTTGAAAACCAGAGTCCTAGCACTAGACCCTCATCTGGGATTGCTTTCTGCTGTTCCTCAAGAGACCTGAAGTCCCTCTCTGCCCTTGATCAGTTTCTTTTTCCATCCGTGGATAGAAGATGAATGAGAAACAATAAATAGAGCTACATGGACTTCTCATTGGCCACGTGACCCTAAACTTTCCCATTCATTCACTTAGCTGGAAAAAATTTCCCAGATGAACAACCTTAAACCTCAGCTTTTTGCCCTTTGAAAATCTGAACTTAAATTTTTCAAGTAAGTGCATTGACATGTAGCTTTCTGTATTTTATGCAACTGTAGTTTTTGAAAGGGACATAGGATTACTAAAAGCCCAAATCAGAAACTGAAAATGTATGCTTAAACAGAACATTGCAAGATATTTAAACATTTCCCTTTTTCTCTCTGTTTCTTTTCTTTTTCTTTTTTCTTTCTTTCTTTTTTTCTTTCATTTTTATTTTTATTTTTTATTTTTATTTTTTGAGACAGTGTCTCGCTCTGTCACCTAGGCTGGAGTGCAGTCATGCAATCTGGACTTGCTGCAAGCTCCACCTCCTGGGTTCAAGCAATCCTGTGCCTCAGCCTCCTGAGTAGCTGGGATTACAGGCACATGCCATGCTGACTGGATAATTTTTGTAATTTTATTAGAGACAGGGTTTCATCATGTTGCCCAGGCTGGTCTCAAACTCCTGAGCTTAAGGAGTCTGCCTGCCTTGGCCTCCCAAAGTGCTAGGATACAGGCATGAGCTACTGCACCCGGCCTCTGTTTCTATGAAAGGCAGGAGAGGTTTGAAGCTGCCTGCCCCCTTCTGTAGGGTGAGCCCATTTATCTTGTAGGCTTATATGGCAGTATCACATCTGGGTCTTTAAAGAAAGATATCAAAGGATTTCCTCCAATTTGACAGGCTTGTTGATAATTGTGATACATGAGACCGAAGGAAAAGTTATGGGATAGGCACAGAAGCCAACTTTGAGCTATAAGACTTTCCCATGACCTGTGCCCCCAAAATAGTAGCTCCCTGCTGGTGACCATCTGAAATCACGATCTGACCCTGCCCCAAAACATTTGGCATGTGGAAGCTGGCCCAGCTGTCACAGAACAAGGAGATAAATACATTTCCCAGTGTTTATAGATATCTGCATATCCTTGCAGTAATTGCTGTTTTAAAACACCCGATAAAATTCAAGAATGTGCCAATAATAACTCTCTCAACACAGGCTGGGCTGGATTTCCAAAGCACCAGCTGCTGAATGCTGTCCCTGTAGAAAAGGTGGGCAGGATGCTGTCTGCACAGTTGGGGGCTCTGTTCACCTCCTGGCTCCAGATCCACCTTACCCCAAACCAAAGCACTGGTCTGATCTACTTTAGGTCAGGGGAACGGGGGCAGACTGGGTAAGGAAGTGTCACAGCTCACCCTGTCTGTTAGCTTTCCTTAACCAACCTCCCTTTGGCTAGAAGGGCCCATTACTGGTCTCACTCTGCCCTTCCTCTTCCTCAGACAGATTCTTAAAGCTCCACATAGAAACCTTTGAGTCTCTTCCCTTGACACCATTCATTCTCCCCTTGCCCTTCCTTTCCTAAATCTCCTCCATGATACAAGAGAGTGCCCAAGACTTTATCTGGACTGAAATGTTAAAATATATGTCATTTAACTTAATGAGGAAGGGTATATACGAGGCCTTCCATTTGAGTCAAGAAGTTAGAAGCAATATGGAGTTTATTTAGGCACTCATGTCTCCAAAGATCAGGCAGAGGTCAGATCAGTTTATGCCAAAAAGCATAATACTAATGTATTCCCCGCATTTCAGGGAGATTCAGGGAAAAACTCTTCCAATTTATTATATACAGGCATTTCCCACCAAAATGGCTAAGGCAAGAACAGTAAGGGATGGGAAACAAGGACATTCTTGGGGCCAAACTGAGGCAGAGAAAATGCTGTACTTAGATGTGGAAATACTTTCCTTTCTGTTGGGAAGGACCTCTGTAAGAAAAGGGAGGCTTGGGTTTCCACCAGACCAAGAGATTAATTCTATTTTCTTCAACAAATATTGAACATCCCATATGTGCCAACGTAGTACTGGATGTGGAGGATACGATGGCGATGAAGCAGGTGTGGTTCCTGCCCTCATGAGGCTACAGTCCAGGGGGTAATCCTATTAATCAATTAATTAAATAAATCTGCAACTGCAGCAGAGGTAAGTGCTGCAAAGGAGAGGCTTCTGGGCTATGAGAACCAATATGGGAGAGAATTTGACTTTGTCTACGGGGTCAGGATTGCTTTCCTGAAAAAGTGATTACTGGATTGAGATCTGAATGATGAGTAAGAATTAGGTAGATAAAAGAGGGGAAGACAGAACGTGAGCTGAGGCCCTATGGGACTGGGGCATAGAGGGAAGAAGGCACTGGTATAAGGACCATGGGTTGGAGTAGGAAGAGCCAAGGGGAGAGGGGCAAGGCTGTAGAAAGGGGAGAGGCAGGGCTGGAGAGGGTCTAGGGCACAGGTCAGGGAAGTCCTTGCTTGTAGACCATGTCAAGGATTTTAGTCTTTGTCATACAAGCAATGGGGAGCCATTGATCAGTGGTGGTGGGGGGATATGTTCAGATTTGTGTGGGGAGATTGTTTTAGCTACAGTATGAGGGCTGGGGTGGGACAGGCAGATTCAAGGTGGGAAGAGCAGGCAGGAGGGTTTTGCAGTGGTCCATGCAAGAAATGATGGCAGCTTGGGACAAGTTGGTGGCAGTGATGGGAAGAGATTTAAGAGGTGAAATCAACAGGGCTTGATGTTTGTGATTGCCTTATCACCTGGAAGCTTCCTCAAGTGTAAATCTGACAGGAGCCTAAAGGTAGCATGCCCATTGGTGCACAAGAGAGCAGATCAAAGCTAACTTACATTTATCTGAACAAACAGCACCAAGGAACATTTCCATCTCTTCTGAATCTTCAGGATGAGCAGGCACTGAAAATGAAGCACAAGGGAAGGAAGCAGGCACCCAGGTTATTTTTAGCAAACTATAGGAAATAGCCAACATTCTAATTTGAATCCTCATTAAAACCCAGAGCCGATCCTCACACAGTTCTGGCTTCTAATGGCTGCAAACTTCTCTTTTTCCAGATAATTGACAATAGGCTCCCATGGAAGTCTTCTCTGCATTTCTGCAAAATTTAGGAAACATTAGATTTGACACCATCATCATGTTTCACAAGGCAGCAAAAATCCCAGCCGGCAAAGCTCCAAGTGTGATGAAGTGGAACAGCAAGGACAGCACGGAATGACTGATCATTTCCGAATGTCGGCTAGCGAGAGTTTCCAATGTGGGAGTTTTCCATTGTTTTTGAAGCAGGAGAAATAGGGACTGGCTGCTTTGGAAGAAACATGCTGTGGTGATGTCGGTAGGGTTTCCTCTTCTTTCTTTTCTACCTGTCCTTTCTGCTCTCAAGTGGTTCCTTGAAGATAAAATTATTTTGTAATATTTTCATTTAATAACAAAACTTTTTTATATTCAGTAAGTTGAAATTGTATAGAACAATCGATGTCTGATTTATTACTATTACTGATGTTCAGGGCACACTGTGGCCACAGGAGAGGTGGTGTCAATTCTATAGGAAAATCGGGCAAAGCTTCCTAGGTGATGTAACCTTTGAGCTGAGTCTTGACTTATACACAAGGATTAGTTGGATACGTGGGCAGCATAGGAGGGAATGCCCTTCTAGGGAGAATTAACATGTTAGAGGAACCCCTGCCTACCAGGCTTAATACAACATAACCTGAATGATTCCATCTTAAAGTGAGTAGCGAGACACTCACAAGGCACTTACAAGGTGAATACTTACGGTTTGAAAATAGCCACATTCTAAGCTGACCATCAATTATAATTACAGAATATTTATGATCATACAGAACATCTCCCACCAAGTCTGCAGAATGTCCAGATGTCCTAAGAATACAGTTCACTTTACTTAAGTAAAGTGTTAATGAGTGTTACTGAGTTAATTACTGTTAATGGGTGGACTTAGGTTGAAGGATTAGTAGTCATCTATAACACCAATAGCCTCTACCTTTAAAGAGCACATCTGCATGTTCCAAGTTTAAATCTAGCCTCTTATAGTTTCTAGTAAGTAGAGTCACTAACAAAGGATGGCGTGCTCCTCCTCCTGTTCTCTGAGGATGCCCTACTCTGTAATAGAGTAGTTTCCAATAAACGCAATTCTTTCACTGTGCTCTGTGACTTGCCTTGAATTCTTTTCTGCATGAGATCCAAGAACCTGCTCTTGGGATCTGTATTGGGACCCTCTCTTTGGGCAACAGAGTTATGAAAGTATCTGCTATGTTCAGAAAACTAGATGCAATTTAGTAGAGGTATAATATACAGTTTGCTCTATGTGTGTATGTGTGAGAGACAGACAGAAACACATACACCTGCCCAGAGAGACAGAGAGAGAGAGAAATAAGGACAGAGGGTGCGGGGAGAGAAAAAGAGGGAGAGAGAGAGAGAGAAATAAGAACAGAGAGAGAGAGGGAAAGAGAGAGAGAGAGGAGAGAAAGGAGGGGGAAGAGAGAGAGGAGAGAAAAGGCGGGGAAGAGAGAGAGAGAGAGGAGAGAAAGGAGAGGGGGGCGGGGGAAAGAGATTAAGATTGGATTCCAGTCTCTATTTAAGAAGGAGTTATTGAAGACTTGTAAGCAAAGGAGTGCTGTGTTCAGAGCTGCATTCTGAAAGCTCAGTCAAGCACCGGGTAGAGGATAATTGGGTTGGGAGGGGATCCCAAACTACAGGCAAGGAGACCAGTTAAAACACTTTCATAAGGCTGAAGAAAACCAGAATATGTCACCCCAAAATGTGCCTCTTTGACATAGTATATTTGAGCTAAAGGCAATCAAGAAACAGGAAGCAGGCCAGGCGTGGTGGATCACGCCTGTAATGCTACCACTTTGGGAGGCCGAGGTGGGCGGATTGCCTGAGCTCAGGAGTTTGAGACCAGCCTGGGCAACATAATGAAACACTACCTCTACTAAAATACAAAAATAATTAGCCAAGCATGGTGGCGTGTGCCTGTAATCCCAGCTACTTGAGAGGCTGAGGCAGGAGAATTGCTTGAACCCAGGAGGCGGAGTTTGCAGTGAGCAGAGATTGCGCCGCTGCACTCCAGCCTGGGTTACAGAGCGAGACTCTGTCTCAAAAACAAAAAAACCAGAAAACTAAAAAAAAAAAAAAAAAAAAAAAAAAAAAAAAAAAAAAAAAAAAAAACAACCAGCAAGCAGAGAAGAGCTCTCTCTGTGCTTCCCATTTGCTGCCCAAAGATAGAATATAAAATCTCCTTTACTGGAGACAACTCCAGGAAAGAAATCTGCAAAAAAGCCTTGCTCTGTTAGTTAATTTTCATCTCTTTACCTTCCCATAGTTTCCTACCTTTGAAAGCCTAAGACTGCTTCACTTTGTCCTGTCATTTCTCTACAGATTTATTGTTTTTTGTTTCAGGTGCTACATAAGCCAGTGTTCCAAGTCACTGCATTGAGTCACCTTTCATTGAAGTTTCTCTGGCATGCTGTGCATTACACACATTAATAAACTTGCTTATTTTTTCCCTTGCTAATCTGTTTTTTGTTACAGGAGTCTGCCCCTACTACGAACTTATGAGGGTTGAGGATATATTATGTTTTTCCCCTAGCAAGTGTTCAAATGAGAAATGGTGAGGACAGCAGCATTGGATAAAGAGAGAGGGGCAGATTTGAGAGGTATCAAGAAGGAGGTGATGTTGAGGGAGGTGAGAAATGAGAGAGTGTGGGATGTTTCAGAAGATGCCCAAATTTTCAGCTTGGGTGATGGGGTAATGGTGCTATTCTCAGAGTGGAAACTCAAGAGGAAGGATGCAATTTGGGAAAACTTGAGATCCTTTTGGAACTACATTCCTTGAGGTCTGCGTGGACAGTGACAGGGTATGGATCAGTGACACCTGAATTTTTTTCCCAGCTCTGCTGGTATGACTTTATTTGACTTCCCTCTCTGAATCTTGTCTTTTTTTCCAAAAGATATATTATTGCCTTTCTTGGCTTGATTTCTGATTTCATAGAGGAGAGATCTGTGAAAGTGCTTTGTAAATGTCCTCGCAAATGTAAATGTTTATGTTTTTAGGGAAGTGAAGGTGTAAAAAGCAGAGTCAACAGTACATTTAACTTATTAATAGGCAGAGTATGTGCCTTATTTGCATGGTGACAGAGCATCAGGTGGAGATCTCGCTGCAAAATGGCTGGTATCACTGCCTCTCTTCTGACCACAATGGCTTAATTCCTATGGGACTGAAGGGTAACAGTTTGCTACTCAACACCTCGATTCAAGAACCATTATACTTCTTTATTTTTTCTAAACTGTATTAAATTACTTCTTCATTCCCATTTGCCAGGATGGGCAAGACATCCATTTTTAGTCAAAATTGGGATTCCCACTGGGTCACACAAGTATTCTGTTTTTCATAGGGAAAATGAGCAGGGTTTGAAATATGGAGAAATGTGTTAGAAATATTACACAGTCACCTCACCCTTGCATGGACAGGGTAGACTAATCATCCTATCCTAGGCTTAGGCAAATCCTAACACCAGTGAATACAGATGCAGGTCTTTGAGATTAATTGCCTATAGAACTGAGGGAAAGGTGAGCCTGGGGTACTGATGAATCTGTGCCAGTGGTTAACATCCACTCAGCAGCATTACCATCCAGATCAAAGGCTCTACTTGTCAGCTGAAGAATCATGAGGTTCATAAATTTGGAGTGAAGAGCTTTATTTCTTATAAAGGATTGCAGCCTGCAGGCTGGCCATCCCACAGGCTGGGAAGCATGGCCTCTCGTGGAAACCGAAAGCAGGCAGTTGAGGGAGAGAAGGGTGAGACAGGAATTAATGCTGAACATGTTGGCTAAGCAAATATATTCAACAGATTATAGGAGGAGCTATGAATATTCATGAAGGGGGCATGCATGTGTAGAAGGCAACCATGCATGTTGCTTACGTCCCATATTCACTTTGGGGTGGAGACTTAACATCTAAATGCATGAAAATTAGGTTCTATCCATCAAAAGATGAAATGGAAGACACAGAGCATCCCATAAGCAGCCTCTGTAAACCTACCAGAACCAGTCCATGGCAGTGGTCTCTTATGTTAGTCTCTTATTAGAAGGAAATGTTGGTAGGTGTTATGTCAAAGTGGCAAAGAGAGAAGTCTGGCAAGACTTTCAAAAGGGCTGGTTTTTGTGGAACTCTGAGGAAAGAGTCTAATCATGATTAGCAAGAGTGAAGTATACAATGGGGCATATCCAATGTCTTGTCCTGTCCTGGCAGGGAACTCAATTTTTAAGGTTTCTTAGGGGTCCCCTTGACCAAGAGGGGGCCTGTTCAATTGGTTGGGCTTAGGATTTTATTTTTATTTCTCACACTAACGGATCTATTTTTGGTAGCCATTGTGTTCACAATTTGATGTAGAATCTTATTACTTACAAATGAAGAGTGTTACAGTGTCACCAGTGTGGGGAGAGTCAAAACAGAAGGAAAACCCCAAAACTGAAGGAGGGAGGGAGCTGGGGAGGATGGCTGATGGCTGAGTATATATGATGGAGCTCAGGTCTACTGAAAGTATTGCTGAAACAACTACAACTGGGAAATTTCCCAAATGACCCAGATAGACCACCTGGTACCCGTCCACCAACACTCCCACCCCTTTCTCAGCCTTGTGGTCTCACCACTCCAATTGGACAGAGGACTGGTCTTCTAAACATTCTTTCCTGATAAATAGCTGCAGATCCCAAGCCACTTGGGTGAGCTTATAGAGACTGCACACAAACTGTCTTTGGTCCTACAGTTCACTTGTTGTTGTTGTTGTTTGAGATGGAGTCTCACTCTGTCGCCCAGGCTGGAGTGCAGTGATGTGATCTTGGCTCACTGCAAGCTCCACCTCCAGGGTTCATGCATTCTCCTGCCTCTGTCTCCCAAGTAGCTGGGACTACAGGTGCCCACCACCACACCTGGCTCATTTTTTTGTGTTTTTAGTAGAGACAGGGTTTCACCATGTTAGCCAGGATGGTCTCAATCTCCTGACCTCGTGATCCGCCCACCTTGGCCTCCCAAAGTGCTGGGATTACAGGTGTGAGCCACTGCGCCCGGCCTACAGTTCACTTTTTTACATAAAGAGCCAGATTTCACTTCATTTTAATGGTAAAACCCCACCCTGAAGTGAACATTGAATGTATGTTACATACATGTTTACCCACTACATATGCACCTGACTTCCCTCATGAACATCCATAGATATCCCCCAAACTTGCTCAATATGTGTAAGGCTGGCCCTGCAAGACATACATACCAGCTTCTCCCTCCCTTCTGCGGAGTCTGTACTTTCCATCTTGCCTGGAAGCTGCACTCGCCAGTCTGTGGATTGTTTCTCCCTCTGAAAATAAAGTTTTCTCCTTTCCTTCCTCCGTGGCTCTCACGGTCTTAGGTTAACAGAGGAAAGTGGGCTGGGGATTTGGCTAAGGGAACTGGCTCTCATGTCCAGTAGTCATTCCCTTCCACATCCTCCTGCCTGGCAGAGCCAGCTCCATGAGAGAGGCTGGAAAGGCCATGTACTTGCTTGAAGAGAGGATGGACATGTAACCTACTCTGTTCTGGCCAATGAGACTTATGAAGGAAGTGAGCTGAGGAACTTGGAAAATTTTTTTATTGCTGAAAGAAGGAGAGACATGCAAGAAGAAACTCCACACCTCTCTTCCTGCTCTTTAGTCATCTGAGGATCACAGATTTGGAGTCTAATTAGATACAGAGCCTAGAAGTACTTTCCTCTCTGCTTCTTGTTAAGCAAGACAAAGAAATATCCTTATTGCTTAAAAGGCTTTTAGTCATGTATTCTGCAATTTGCAACCAAAAGCTTCCTAATTGGTAATTAAAGTGGATTATCTAATTTACCTGCTAGAACTTAACTGTTAGAACTCATGGTCATCAAAATCCAGTGTAACTCTTAGGAAGCTTTCTGCTGCAAGGAAGTCAAGATCCTGACTCCAACTGACTCAGTATAAGGAAGTTTATTGCCTGATCATCAGACACCCAGTGTTAGGGCAGGCTTTGGGCATTACATATGCCGTACGCCCTGGCTTTGCTTCTCTGAGACTTTCCTGGTCCTGTCTCCCTGGAGGTGGGTTTTGTCCTTGGGCCAGCTGACTGCTAAGTTCTAGGCATCACACCCTAACAAGACCATGTCCAGTGGAAGAAGAGGCCTTGTCTATTCCTGTGTTTCTTTAGAGAATTGAGGAAAACTCCTTTTTTGACCATGGTTCATTTCTTGTTCGCTCCTGAAAAATCAATCTCTGGCAGTGGAAATGAGGTTGCATTGGTTGTCCTGGGCTGCATTTGGAGTAGAATACATTTGGGGAACCTACACCAGTGACCAACTCCAAGTTTCACTCTTCTCATCTTTCCTTTTCCTGGAGATTTTTCATGGACCCTGGTGAGCTTGTTTTCTACCCAGAATCTCTTTATGAACTAACGGATCTTAATTTTTTCTCCTCTCCAGCTTGGCTTTAAGTCTTAACTCATTCGGGTCCCTCCTTGCTGACGAGTATTTCATTTACCAGTAAATCATGATTTACCAGTTGGTTTACTGTAAAAGGATCAGGCCCCTTTTGTTTTGGGTACTTACTCAGTCCTCCCCTGACCCCCAATGTACAACTAGTGTTTTTTTAAAAAAGACTGTGGTACCAACTTCTTTCAGGACAAAAAGATAGACATGCACACTATTGTTTTTGTACCTAAAAATGCTTTACTTCTATTTGTTCTTCTGCTTGAGCTTATTTTTATGCTCACAAAGAAAACAGGAACCACTCCCTTAAGAGTACATATCTGTAGATTTTTAAATTGATACAGAGTAACATAAGAAATGAATGCAATGAACGGATGTGACGTTCATCTCGGGAAGACTTCAAGATTCAACTTGGGGTGGTGGCTCACACTTGTAACCCCAGCACTTTGGGAGGCCAGGGCAGACAGATCACTTGAGGTCAGGAGTTTGAGACAAGCCTGGCCAACATGGTGAAACCCTGTGTCTAGTAAACATACAAAAAAAAAAAAAAAAAAGCCAGGCGTGGTGGTGTGTGTCTACAGTCCCGGCTACTCAGGAGGCTGAGGCAGGAGAATTGCTTGAACCAGGAGGTGGAGGTTGCAGTGAGGCGAGATCGTGCCACTGCACTCCAACCTGGGTGACAGAGTGAGATTCCCTGTCAAAAAAAAAAGAGAGTAAGTAGAGGACAGAAAGTTGTCTGTCAGGTAAACCTTTCCCCATTTGATGGGAGCCCCACCCTTTCCATTATCCCCTATAGCTCCTTCACCTGTTTTCATGTGTAGCAGATGAATTTTGTGCCTTGTTTCTGCTGCTTGTAGTCAGAGAGATGCCTATGAGTTCCCCGGGTGGATTTTGAGGCTGCAATAGTGATTCTGGCCATTGTTGTATGACTACCCAACATCCCATTCCTCCCTCCCTCCATCCCAGCAGGACGCAGTAGGACACAGTGTCCCCTCCACCTCATGCAGCCTATATTAGTTATGGGAGACTCTCCTCCCACCTCTAGCTTCAGGGTGGGATTGTGGAAGTCAATCAGCATGTTCATTTGCGCTGAAGTGATTGGTTCAACGTAGGTTTGTGTTATGGGCTGAATTTTGTGTCCCCCATTCTCCCTGCAAATTCATATATTGAAGCCTCAACCCCTAGTACCTCAGAATGTGACTGTGTTTGGAGAGAGGGCCTTTAAAAAGGGAATTAAGATAGAATGAGGTTGTTAGGATGGGCCTTAATCCACTTTGACTGGTGTCCTTATAAGCAGAGGAAATGTGGACACAGAGAAACATCAGGGATGCTCACACGCAGAGGACAGACCACAGGAGGGCACAGCAAGAAGGTGGCCGTCTGCAAGCCAAGGAGAGAGGCCTCAGGAGAAACCAACCTGCCCTTGATCTTGGACTTCCACACTCCAGAACTGTAAGAAATAAATGTTATTTAAGCCACACAGTCTGTTGTATTTTCTCATGGCAGCCCTAACAGACTAGCCCTGCATGTGACCAAAATGGTCTAATCAGGATTCTGTTAGCTGCTGTAGCAGACACGTCCCCTCTGTTTTTGTGGTTTGTAGATGTGGAGCTGGGTGCTGCTTATGCCATGGAAGGCAAAATAGATTGAAAACAAAACAAAAAGGTAGATGGAAAGGAGCTGAATCAAACTGGGCCTGGACCTGGCTGGACCAAGCTACTCGGGCCAAGAAATCTCTTTACTGTTGATTAAGTTTCCATTAGCAGCAACCTAAAGGCCCCCACTGATGGAATGGCTTATGCATTGTGTTTACAGGCTGAGGAAGAAGCTGCTCCCAAGAAATTTTAGTAAATAGGTCTCTGTGCTTTATAAATCCAGGTTCTTCAATGGAAATAAGTTTGTTTTTTTTTTTTTGCCCAAGAAAGGGAGGGAAATGAATCCTCTGTGCTTTGAGGGTTGAAAATAAAAGTAGCTTGATTTCAAGCATGAATTTGCAGTGTGGATCTGCAGGCCTGGGAGACTATAATGCTTTAGGAATTCTTCAGACGCTGAGCCGACCCCATTCAGAGATGGCACCACTGAGGCATGAGGTCTCTGAGAGGATCGGGCAATTAGGGCAACCACGCCTGGGGTAAACGTGGCATGGTGGCCCATGAAGCTACCTGCTGGCTTAGTGAGGAGCTGGTCCGTGTGTGGGTCAGCATTGTAGGGCAAAGGGTAAAGGACCAGTGGGGTTTGTTAAAATGCAGATTCCCAGGACGCATGCCAAAGTCACTGCATCAGGATCCCTGGATGCACGGCCTGGGATACGCATTTCAAGAAGCTGCCCAGCTGATTCTTAGGTGAGGACCCTATGACAACCTTAGAGTGTACAGAGGGTTAAATTATGGAAATAGAATTCCCTAGCCAGGAAACAGAATGGCTGAAAATAGGCGGTAAGCAAGCCAGAGTCAGGGCTCCATCAGATTCAGAAACAGGATGCCACAGGTCATCACTCTGGGACTGCACTCATGGGTCAGGCTGCTTTAAGATCCTGGGTCATGGATCTTAAAATAGTCTATAGAGTTCATTACCACATGCTTCTGGTATTAGGACCACGTTTAGTATTGGCAATGATCTTATATACTTCTTTTAACTCACCGGACTGTCCTGCCAGCTGTGATGGTATGGAGATGTGGGGTGACGGTATATGGGTCCCCATATCAGAGATCCCCAGACCTATGTTGGGATTGCATGGTACACATGACAGATCTCATCACAGAGGCTGCTTGGTGGAAGTCACACTCCCTTTGCTGCTGCTGCTGTTAAAAGTATACATAAAGCAGTTGGGTAGGGAAAGGATTTTTACCGTAACTATTTACAAATAAAGCCTAAGTAATCAGAGCACAAAGTAATCAGACTTCTCTGATGTCAAGCAACAGGAGGTTTGGGGAGATGGGAAGTATCTGGTTTGTCTAGCCGTGACCTTGGGAGCTCTCAGGGTTGGTAGAAGTCACAGCTTAGGCTGCAGCCGTGCGTGTGGCCCACCTGCTCCTTCTCCTGACATGTCAGTCTTGACCGCTTTTTAGCTGAAAAACAAACAAACAAACAAAACCACAAGTCAAACACTAGCAAAAACTCTGGAAAGTGTCATTAGGAAGAACGCAGGGCTGGAACTGGGAGATGTGAGTTCTGTTCCAGGGGTCATCTTTCTGTAGTGTGTCCCTGATCTTTTTTTTTTGTTTGTTTGTTTTTTTGAGATGGAGTCTTGCTCTGTGCCCCAGGCTGGAGTGCAGTGGCCCGATCTCGGCTCACTGCAAGCTCTGCCCCCTGGGTTCACGCCATTCTTCTGCCTCAGTCTCCTGAGTAGCTGGGACTACAGGTGCCCGCCACCACGCCCGGCTAGTTTTTTTTTTTTTTTTTTGTATCTTTTAGTAGAGATGGGGTTTCACGGTGTTAGCCAGGATGGTCTCGATCTCCTGACCTCGTGATCCACCTGCCTCAGCCTCCCAAAGTGCTGTGATTACAGGCTTGAGCCACCGCGCCCGGCTTGTCCCTGATCATTTATTGATTCTCCTTGGGCCTATTTTCTTATCTGTAAAATAAGTAGCGGAGACTAACTGCAAATGCTACCAGCTAGGACCTCTTAGCGGTGGGGTTTTCCTGTTAATTTAAGCTTCTCAAGTATAAGGTCAACTTGGAGAAACTCTTGAACTGTATGTTTTTAAACTGGTGGTTCTTAGATTTTTCAGCTTGAGTTTATCTCATTTAAAAAACACTTCTCATAGTTAACCGTCATAGTGAAATTAAAGGCTGCATTCACCATTTACAGGCTTGGTTTCACTTGCTACATTAAATCAGTTGCTAAAGCCTGATTCTGTGAAAGGATTAGCAAATGGATTCCTTCTCTTAATTTTGTCTAGTTTTAGAGACCCCTCAAAGAGAATGAAAATGCATAGTTTATTGGGATTGAAACTTTACTGCTGAAATGGTTTACTTCATTAATTGAGAGGAAAGAGATGTAAACAGAGATGTAGTTTACAGCAAAATAACTTTGTGTTTCCATTTGAGTTGATACAGTAGTTTAACAAAGCTCTCCTACTTTCTCAGCATAAATATTTATATGTGTATATTTTCTTAAATCTTGATCTTTTTCCATTACGTGAAATAGTTTTCATCCCTGGTATGCAAGTCTGTTAAACAATCTGAAGTCCTCAAGTTTAACCCCCTAACAATTTCCTTTGGGATTAGTTTTCAATCTTCATTTTAGTCAATTGTTCTATTTTTTACGGATAATATTATTTTACTGCCTTCTAAAAAGAAAAGCAAATATATATGGTAAGCAGGGTATTGAGTTACAATGATAAAGGTTTGTTTGAAACACACCTGATAGTACAAACTCTTCTCTTCTTTATGGTTAGAGAAAATTTTTCCTTTTTTTCCAAGAAAGTGATGCTCCCAACAAAACCATATATGATCTACCCCAGTACTGGGTAAACAGAAAAGAGACAAGAGCTTACTTCCTTTGTGGTCATGTGCCCACAGGGGCTCCGGAAACTCCAAATAAGGAGTCAATTTTGTCATCCACAGCTCCCAACTTCCCCACGGCTTCCGGTAGGGACTCAGCCTCAGACGGGGAGAAGAGCAGAGGCTGGTTCTGCCTTTGGCTTGTGCATAGTTTTCCACAGTAAGTGCCCGTGGGGGTGAGGGCAGGTCCCCCTACTCTTATTCTTTAAAACAACCTTCCTCTAACTCTAGGGTGTCTCAGGATGACCTTAGTTATCCATAAAGCTAGTTATAGCACTGATATTAAGCTCCCAGTGACAGCATTTCTGACTTAGCAGATCTCCTCTGGGGATGAGAAAGCTGTATTTTAACCTGTATGTCAACAAGATATAGGGTGTGTGTGTGTGTGTGTGTGATGTGTATGTTAAGTCTAACGGACAGATAAATAGGAAGCTAATATTTGAAATTTCCTAGCCAGGAGTGCCTATTCCAGGAGTAGTCTGAAAGTCCACAGAAACTCCTCTCTGAAGCCTACACATGTGTGTGCTCGGGGTGGGAGAAGGTTAATACATGCAGCTTCAAATATATCTCCAATCAACACCAGAGGATTTGTTAGTTAGCATAATGAACATTAGAAATAATTTTTTAAGCTGGGCCCGGTGGCTCATGCCTGTAAGCCCAGCACTTTGGGAGGCCGAGGTGGGTGGATCACTTGAGGTCAGGAATTTGAGACCAGCCTGGCCAACATGGCGAAACTCCATCTCTACTAAACATATAAAAATTAGCCAAGTATGGTCGCACATGCCTGTAATCCCAGCTACTCGGGAGTCGGAGGCAGGAGAATAGCTTGAACCCAGGAGGTGGAGGTTGCAGTGAGCAGAGATCATGCCATTGCACTCCAGCCTGGGCAACAGAGCAAGACTCCGTCTCAATAAAAAAAGAAAGAAAGAAGGAAAGAAAGAATTGTTATTGTTGATATGAGTGGTGTTCAAGATATATAGGTAGGTTAGAAATATTACACAGGCAGCTCACCCTTGCATGAACAGGGTAAACTAATCATCCTACCCTAGGTTTAGGCAAATCTTAACACCTGTGAATGCAGATGCAGGTCTTTGAGACGAATTACCCATAGGACTGAGGAAAAGGTGAGCCTGGGGTGCTGATTAATCTGTGCTAGTGGTTAACACACCCAAGGCAGCTCAGCAGCTTTATCATCCAGACCAAAGAATCTACTAAAGGCTCTACTTTTGGTCGTCTTTGTGTTCACAATTTGCTATAGAATAATCATATCACATATAAAGGAGGAGAGCTGTGTTGTCCCCATTGAGGGGAGAGTAAAGATGGAAGGAAAATCCCACTGAACAAGTCAGTGAGGGAGCTGGTGAGGAGGGCTGATGGTTGAGTGTATATGATGGAGTCAAGGTCTACTGAAGAGAAAGAGGTAGGAAATAAAGACTTTCTGAAAAAAGAGGTCAGAATGCAGAGAAATAGAAATAAAAAAATTTAGAGTTAATTGAAAAGAACTTAAAACCTTTAATTACTTCTTGCACACACACACACACACACACATACACCACCCCCCCACACACACACAAAGATCAACTTGGGGAGTTATCCTAAGAAGAATAAGTATGTCTGGTTGGGGTATTTTAAATACTAACTGCCTGCTCATGTGTATATTAAATCTAATGTAAATACTTTCATCTTACTAGAATACAGGTTAAAATACATCAGTTTCTGGGCAATGATTTTTTAATTATGACTCCAAAAGCACAGGCAATGAAAGCAAAAATAGACAAATGAGATTGCATCAAATTAAAAAGCTTCTGCACAGCAAAGGAAACAGTCAACAGAGTAAAGAGACAACCTATGGAATGGGAGAAAATATTTACAATACTTTGCAAATTATCTGTTAAGGGGATAATATCCACAATATATGAGAAACTCAATAGCAAGAAAAGAACCTGATTAAAAAAGGGCAAATGACCTGAGTAGACATTTCTCAAAAGAAGACATAAAAATAGCCAACTGGTATATGAAAAAATGCTCAACATCACTAATCATCAGAGAAATCCAAATCAAAACCACAGTGAGGTATCATCTCATGCCTGTTAGAATGGCTATCATTGAAAAGACCAAAAATAAGTGTTAGCAAGGATGTGAAGAAAGGGAATTCTTGCACATTGTTGGTAGTAATGTAAATTAGTAAAGCCATCATGAAAAAAGTATGGGGGTTCTGCCAAAGATTAATAATAGAACTACCTTATCATCCAGCATTCCCACTACTGGATATATAACCAAAGGAAATGGAATTTGTATTTTGAAGAGATAGCTATGCTCCCATGTTTATTGCAACATCATTCACAATAGCCAAGATATGGAGTCAACTTAAGTGTCTAAGTATTTTATATATACTCAATACACTTAATATATATATTAAACCTAAGTGTTTTATATACAACGTAAGGTTGTATATAAAAAAAGAAATATGCAGTGGAATATTATCCAGCCCTAACAAAGGAGATCCTGTCATTTGTAACACAATGTGGACAATGTGGATGACCGTGGCAGACATTATACTAAATGAAATAAGATAGACACAGAAAAATACTGCATGATCTCACGTTATGTGGGATCTAAAAAAGTCAAACTCAGAGAAGCAGAGAGAAGAATGGTGGTTGCCAGAGGGTAGGGAGATGGGAGAAATTGGAAGACATTGGTTAAAGGATACAAAGTTTCAGTTATGCAGATATAAAGGTTTTCTAAAGCATCAGTTCCTGATGCCCCAGCTGAATGTCTCATAAGAGGGACTACAAAAGCGATTTTTGATAGGATGGAAGGGCCCATGGGCTTGTATCAGGATATCTGTGTCTGTGTCCATGTGTGTAATTTAACACACAGTATATGCTTGGTGGATTCTCCCAAGTTTTTTCACCCTGTTTTGCTCTCTGTAGACACTGTCACTGCCACAGGAATTTTTCTTAGTTCTGTGGCTTTAAATCCCACCTAATTTATGTTCCTAGTCCTCATCTTTCCCAAAGCACTGAAATGAATATGCCACCTCCCAACAGATATGTCAGACCTGACAGGGTTCCAGACCAAGTGCTGTTCTCCAGCAAACCTGCTCCATCTCGCTGTTCTTGAGCTTGGTCAACGGCAGTATCATTTTCCCAAGTTATAAGGTTGGAATCATCTTTGACTCCTCTCTTCCTCTCACAATCCTCATCTAATTTATCAACAAGTTTTATCAACTAAATGTTATTCTGAACTTGACAGTTTCTCATTACTTTCTCCTCTGTCACTGTAACCCAAGACAAAACACCATCATCCCTCACCATGCTGGATTACAACAGCCACAATCTTTACTCTTCTCTCCCCATGGTATACTCTAAACACAGCAGCTAGAATGGGAATAATACATATGGTTGTGTTAGTCTCTTGCTTAAACACCCCCAACAGCTTTCCCTCACACCTAAAAGAACATCTAAAGTCTTCATCATGGCCTGTGTTAACATCTTATGTAACCATAGTACATTAGCCAAAATCTAAGAAATTGATACAGGTACAATATAGTTAACTAAACTACAGATTTCATTTAGATATTACTAGTTTTTCTACTAATGCTATTTTTCTGTTCCAGATTCAATCCAGGATAGTACATTGCATTTAGTTATCATATCTGCTTAGTCTCCTTCAGTCTGTGTTAATTTCTTAGTCTTTTAAAAAAATTACTATGTTCTTGACAGTTTTGAACAGTACTGGCCAGGTATTTTGTAGACTGTACCATGCTCTTTTTGTGTGTTTGCCACAGAAGCAAATGTGATGGGAAGACAAAAAACAAAAACAAAAACAAACAAACAAAAAAAGGAACCTAGATGTTATAGTTCTCAAAATTCCATTTCAGAAAACCCATTGAAAATCTTGCTAGAGTTTAGCTTTTTGGGGTTCCTATGTGAATAAGTTCCTGATCCCAGAATCAGGAGATGGCAGGACTAAAGAGAACAGGAGAGCAAGGACTAAAAGCTCAGAAGCCTTTTTCCAAAAGCCCCCAGCATATTTTTCTATCAATTTTTATGGGTCATAATTCTGTATCACGGCCACAGAAATGGAACGGCCATGATTAGCTTAGCCTGATGAAGATCCACTCTAGTGGAGGTGGGATTAGGTGTTCTCTGAGTGATGGCTTCTAGAAGGAGGATAAACCAGCAAAGGAGTGAGTAGAGAATTGTCCGGGATGGGGATGGGAAAGGGAATGGGTGTGGTAGACAACAAACAGTGGCTACTACAGAGTCTATATATTTTGTGTATAGGCAAAGTATAAATGGAGCATGGCCTCCTAGGCGTAGCGCAAATCAGAAGTATGATAGTTATCAAAAGAAGCCAGGCATGGATTAAAAAAAATTGTGATAGAGCTGGCATGGTGCTGTACACCTGTAATCCCAGCTACTTGGGAGGCTGAGGTGAGAGGATTGATTGAGCCCAGGAGTTTGAGTCCAGCCTGGGAAACATAGCAAGACCCCACATCTATTTTTTTTTAAAGTTGTGATATATCTGTACAGGGAGCACTACTCAGCAATAAAAATGTATGAACTGCTGATATGTGTGACATCATGAGTGAATTTAAAAAGACATCATGTCAAGTAAAAGAAGCCTGACACAAAAGACTGCATACTGTAGGATTCAATTTCCATGACAGTCTAGAAAAAGCAAAACCATAGCGACAGAAACAGATCAGTAGTCACCAGGGGCCAGGGAGGAGGGAGGTGACTGGATCCAAAGGGGAATGAGGGAACTTTTTGGGGAAGCATTAAAATGTTCTACAGATTAAAGAGAAAACTACCTCTGGGTCTTGGGAGATGGTGCAAGAAGGGACAAAGGACGTTGCAGGAAACCTTCATGATCTACACAGGGAAGAGTTCTGCTGTCTTGAGAGACAGGGTAACCTGCCCAGGCTTTTGTTTGGGGAAATGGCAGAAATTTCTTCCTATTATTTATTTATTATTCATTCATCCATTCATTTATTTTTTGAGACAGTGCCTTGCTGTGTTGCCCAGGCTGGGAGTGCAGTGGTGCAATCATGGCTCACTGCAGCCTCGGCCTCCTGGGCTCAAGTGATTCTCCCACCTCAACCCCCCCAGTAGCTGGGACAACAGGCTTATGCCACTATGCCCATCTAATTTTTAAAATTTTTGTAGAGATGGGGCCTTGCCATGTTGCCCAGGCTGGTAGTTTTGTGATTAAATTTTTTTTCTATGTTTAAGGTGTACAACATGATGTTGTAATATACATACATAAAGTATCATTACTACAGTCAAGCAAATTAACATTTCCAGCACCTACCTAGTTACCTTTTTGGTGTGCTTGGTTAAAGTACCTAAAATCTGCTCTCTTAGCAAATTTCCAGTGCGCAAGACAATAATAGCCCTCATGCTGTACATTAGATTCCTAGACATACTCATCCTACATAACTGCTATTTTGTCCCTTTTGACCTACATCTTCCCATTTCAATGCCCCCCACCTGCCCTTGGTATCCACTGTTATACTCTCTGTTTCTATGTATTTGACT
The DNA here is from genome assembly GCF_000951035.1 of Colobus angolensis palliatus. Taxonomy (NCBI): domain Eukaryota; kingdom Metazoa; phylum Chordata; class Mammalia; order Primates; family Cercopithecidae; genus Colobus; species Colobus angolensis. Next base: position 22,311,464 of record NW_012116265.1, on the reverse strand, counting down.
TTTTAAAGATTCCACATATAAGTGAGATCATGCAATATTTTCCTTTCTATGTCTAGCTTATTTTACTTAGAATAATGTCTTTCAGTTTCATTCATATAGTAGCAAATGACAGAAACTCCTTTTTTAAGGCTGAAAAATATTCCATGTATATGGAATATATATGTCTATATATCTAAATCTATATAATAACAGTTTCTTTATCCATTCATCCACTGATGGACACTTAAACATTTCCATAACCAGAATATTGTTAACAATGCTTCAATAAACATGGCACTGCAGATACCTCTTCAGCATCATGGATTTTATTTGTTTTCAGTAGATACCAAGTAGTGGGATTGCTGGGTAGTATGGCAGTTCTATTTTTAATTTTTAAGGGAATCTTCACACGTTTTCCGTAATGGTTCTACTAGTTTACATTCCTACCAACAGTGTACCCTTTATTCCACATCCTTGCCAACACTTGTTATGTTGTCTTTTTTTATGATAGCCATTCTAATAGGCAGGAGGTGATACTCATTGTGGTTGTGGTTTGCATTTCTTTGATGATTTAATGATGTTGAATATTCTTTTCATATACTGGTTGGCCATTTTTGTGTCTTTTTAAAAAAAATGTCTATTCAAGTTCTTTGCTCATTTTCTAATCAGATTGTTTTCTTGCTATTGAATTGTTTGAGTTCCTAATACATTTTGAATATTCACCCCTTATTAGACATAAGGTTTGCAGATATTTCCTCCCATTCCATAGGTTGCCTATTCACCCTGCTGATTGTTTCCTTTGCTTTACAGAAGCCTTTTAGTTTGATGTAGTCCCACTTGTTTATTTTTGCCTTTGTTGCCTGAGCCTTTGGTATAATACCCAACAAGCCTATTGCTTAGGCCAATCTCAAGGAGCTTTCCCCCTATGCTTTCTTCTATGAGTTTTACAGTTTCTGGTCTATGTTTAGGTCTTTAATCCATTTTGAGTTGACTTTCATCTATGGTGTAAGATAAGGGTCCAGTTTCATTCTTTTCCATGTGGATGTCCAGTTTTCCCAGTACCATTTATTTAAGAGATTCTCCTTTTTCCCAGTGCATTTTCTTGGGGCCTTTGTCAAAAATTAGATGACTTTATATTATATTATATTATTAGGTTTATTTCCGGGCTTCCTTTTCATTCCATTGGTCTTTGTGTCTGTTTTTATGACAGTACCATACTGTCTTGATTACTATAGCTTACAAAAAATCACATAAAAATCAATTACATTTCAATATACTAATGATGATCTATCAAAAAATAAATTAATGAAACAATCCCACCTATGATAGCATCAAAAAGAATAAAATGCTTACAAATAAACTTAACCAAGGAGGTAAAAGATCTGTACATAGAAAACTATAAAGCATTGATAAAAATAAATTGAAGAAGACACAAATAAATGGAAAGATATCTCATGTTCATGAATTAGAAACATTAATATTGTCAAAATGTACATGCTACCCAAAGTGATATACAGATTCAGCACAATCACTATCAAAATTCCAATGGTATTTTTCACAGAAATGGAAAAACACAACTTAAAAACTCATATGGAAGCACAAAGATTCTAAATAGTCAAAGCAATCTTGAGGGAAAAAAGCAAAGCTGGAGGCATACTGATTTCAAATTATCTTACAAATTTCATTTCTATGTTCTTTAGAATATCAGTGAAGAGGCTGGGCGCTGTGGCCCACGCCTATAATCCTAGCACTTTGGGAGGCTGAGGTGGGTGGATCACCTGAGGTCAGGGGTTCAAGACCAGTCTGACCAATATGACAAAACCCTGTCTCTACTAAAAATACAAAAATTAGCCAGATGTGGTGGTGCATGCCTGTCGTCCCAGCTACTTGGCAGGCTGAGGCAGGAGAATCGCTTGAACCCAGGAGGCAGAGGTTGCAGTGAGCCGAGATCGTGCCATTGCACTCCAGGCTGAGTGACAGAGTGAGACTCTGTCTCAAAAATGAAAAAGAAGAAAAATGAAAAAGAATATCAATGAAGAGCTGGAAAATATAGGACTTGTAAGAGGGCTGACAATACCATGTGAGTTGAACTCTGGTTCACAAATACCAGCAAAAGGACTTAAATTAATTAGAATATAGTTCTCCTTAAGAAAAAGGCTTTCTCTTGTTTTCCAGGGTATTATGCATTTAATTTTAGTGTCCTTAGCTTTTTGGGTTACCTGTGGTCATATACGACTAGGACTTTTTATAGGGTTTCAATGGACACATATTGACTCTATAAGGGATCCTTCTTATTGAAGTATATCCCTTGCCTATTTACCATGGTCCTAACCAAATATGCCTGTCACTGATTATCAACTGTAGAAATCCCAGCATCTAGCAGGAAGGGGACAGAAGTCGGATATTTTTGGTTAAGGAGACCTGTCCACTTTTCAAGTCATGTTACGTGTGTACCTGCCTATTCTGTGATCATTCTGACTACAAGCTTCAGGAAGGCAGTGCATGAGAGTGTCTAGGAGATGCCTAGGTAAAGAAGCTCAGTCCAAACAATTGGTGTGAACAGCAGCCCATGGTTATTTTGGGCCTGGTGTAGGTTTTTAAAAACTTGTTATTGTTGATGTAGATTTTATCCTGTGTGTATTGGCTGTACATATACACATCCCTGCACTCTGATTATTAAGCATGGGACTCGGTAAATATGCATTGCACTCTGATATGACATTATTTCCAAGTCTGAAAGCATAACTATTCTAGCACTGTGATATAAACACATTCATTCTCAGACACATGGTTTTCAAAACTGTAGATCAAGTGCTAATACTGGAAAGAGAAAAAAATCCACTTCACATTGCAAAGAGAAAAAAAATCCACTTTACACTGTAATCAATTTGCTTGCCATATACTCTTCTTGAGATGGGGATTATGCAATTAGTGGTAACAGAAATGCTGGGCATTCTATGAAGGAAGGACACCACAGGCTGTGACTCACAAATTCTTGTTCAAAAGTAGATGCCCCAGTTCCATCACTAGAAATTGTGACTTATCAGGTCTGAGATGAAGTTCAAGAATCTTTTTGTTTTTAACCTCAGAAATGATTACCACCTATTTAAGAAACAGATCCAATTTGTTTATTTTTAATTTTTTAGAGACAGGGTATCACTGTGTTTCCTAGGCTGGATTCAAACTCCTGGACTCATGCGATCCTCCCGCCTCAGCTTTCTGAGTTAGCTGGGATTGTAGGTGTGTGCCACTGCACCTGGTTGTTCAATAATCTTTATTGCTAAGGTTTAAAAGTAGCCCAGGTGTTACTAATTCTGTGCCCTTTGAGCCTTGCTCTGAAAGAACCAACTTCTAACATGTCTAATCAGGCATTTATTTTCTTTCAGGATTTAACATGAAGCAAAAGTGACCCAGAATCTTTTCTCCTTTTATTGCCAAAATGCAAAGAAAAGAGTCCTTAGCTCTCAGAAGAAGACTACACTTAAGAGTGAAAATAAGAAAATGTGGGAGTTTGAGGAAAAGTATCATCAGCTGTCAAATGTCTTGAATGTGCAGTCTTGGTCAATGGGCCACACGACCCAAAACTCATTATCCTCCCCAAAGCCACCACTATCAATACATGCACCAAATGCATCGACACAATAGTTTTCTACCTTGGCCTGTCAATGAAGTTATTGAAACTAAATTGACAACTTGTTTCTATTCTTCTGTTCAATTTATCACCCGTTTTGAGAGCTATACCACGATCAATTCTATTACACACTTTCCTGCAACTCCTCACTTGATAATGAAGTAATCAAAATAATCAGGGTTTTACCTATAAATATTATTTCACTTGATACTTTAGATGAATTTCAGGATCCTTGCATGCAGTGTGTCCTTAATAAGTAATTGCTGAATGGATGAACAAAATTTTGGGCTGAATCACATTATTGTATATATTCACAAAGTAATAGATCAATTCATATTTTTAGTACAGCCAGTCATGAGTTGATATCTTAAAATAAACCGATGGTGATCATTTTAGAAAAGGGAAGACACTTTTTTTAATTTCGTAAAAACAATTATACTTTAATGTATGTTTTTAACCTTTCAGTTTGAAATAATGTTATAATTAATTACAAAGGCTACAAAAATGATTCAATGATTACCATCTTCTGAGGGTAAGTTGCAGATATGATACCCCTTTACCACTTCATATTTCAGTTTGTCCTTCCTAAAAACAAGAACACTCTACTACATGCCTTGAGTACAATATCAGGAAAATAACAATGATCCCATTTAATCCATCGAATCCACAGAATCCACTGATTGTGCCACAAAAGTCATTTATAGGTTTTGGATCCCATTCAAGATCACGTGCTGCATTTAGTTGTCTCATCTCTTTAGCATCCTTCAATGTGGAACAATCTTTACTATCATAGTCTTGACATTTTTAAAGAATACAGGCCAGTTACTTGATTTTTCTTTCAATTTGCATTTGTCTGATGTTTTATCCTTATTTATGCATAAGAAGTGACACTGCATTCTCAGCATATCATATCAGGATGCAGCACAAGGCTGATTTGTCCCATCATTGGTTTTCATTTATGTAAAATTTTACCAGCTGATTAAGATGATATCTCCCAAGTATTACAGCTGCATGTTAAGTAATAAGTATGCTGTACTTATTAATAATTAATGATGTATTAATGAACATTTTTAGAGATATACTTTGAGACTATGTAAATATCCTGCTCCTCATCAAAATTTACCCACCAATTTTAGCATCTATTGATGATTCTGGCCTGAATCAATTATTAAGATGGTGGTTGCCAAATGATGGTTTTCTAATTCTATCTTTTCTTCTTCATTTATTAGTTGCATTCTACTATAGAGTTCCCTTCAGTGTTTCTACCAGCACGGACTCATGGACTCTTATTTTACTCAAAGGGTTAAATTTGTCATTAACTATTTTACTCCTTAAATTATCCAAGATTTGGCCAACAGGAATCCCTTCAAGCTGACTTCTGTATTCTTTTGACCTGTCTCCATAATTCTTTAAGTACTTTCTCATTTCCTTGCACAACAGATTATTCTAGTTTCATCCACTATACCAAGGAACCATGGTTCCTTTTAGTGGAGGATGGTATTAAGAAACCAAGGTCTGAGTGTTAGGTGTGTTCATTGCTACCGGGGTGCCATTACTTTTAGGCCTTCTAAGTTGACAAACCTAGGAAATATATCACCATATACAGACACATATACACTTATATTTTTCTGTCTATCTATCTATAATCTCTTTGGATCCAAAATCATTTTACACCTTCATCTCCAATTTCAAGCCACATAACTAGATATCTTGCCTTTCTATATTGGTAATTCCCTTCTCCAGCAGTGAGATGACCAACTCCAATTTTCTTAATGTATCTACTTGTTGGCTCAATTCCCTAGCATGTAAACCAATCTCTTGGCCACGTCAGCAAAAAAGTGTGTGCTGTCTCTATTACATACACATATATAAAATACTCCCACATATATACACATATATATGAAATCAGATATTTTATGTATCAGAAACCACACTACATAGATATATCAGGAATCCCATATAATACACAAAATGTATCAATATGAAAATACATATTTAATTCCTATAAATATCTGATATCACATTTTTTTTTAAAGAGAAGTACACAGTAAGACTTTCTTCTGATGAGCGTGGAGCCTGCTGTTCATACTTCCACAGAATTATTCCTTTACGCTCTACTCAGCTCTCAAGGAACTGCTAGCCTCAGAAATGCAGAGCTCCGGCTGTGTGTGGTGGCTCAAGTCTGTAATCCCAGCACTTTGGGTGGCCAAGGTGGGTGGATCACCTGAGGTCAGGAAGTCGAGACCAGCTTGGCTAACATGATGAAACCCCATCTCCATTAAAAACACACAAAAAATTAGCTGGCAGGCACCTGTAATCCCAGCTACTTGGGAGGCTGAGGCAGGAGAATCGCTTGAACCTGGGAGGTGGAGGTTGCAGTGAGCCGAGATTGCACTACCACACTCCAACCTGGGCAACAAGAGCAAAACTACGTCTCAAAAAAAAAAAAGGCAGAACTCTTCAAAGCCGAAGTTCACCTAGTCACTACCTTTCGCTCCATGCACGGCCTATTCTTTAACTGTGACAAACTGCCACAGCCAGGTCCACAACCGGCTTGAGCCAAGTATTGAGCCTGAGGAAGGAAATAGTTTATATTTCAGCTTTAATAACTAACTGGGACATTTGTTACAATTCTATTTTCCTCACTAGGCTGGGTAGGGCATCTCTTGGTTGTAGGTTCCCCCCACACCGTTTCTGTGGCTCTTCTCGTGGACTAAGCCTACCATAACACACAAGTCTGCTTGTGTATTATCCCATTCGACACTAAGGCTTCAGGGCACAGGCTGCTTCCTTTATTCTCCATTTCTAATGTTAGAAGAGGGTCTAATACAGAGCAGGTACTATTTGTCTATTGAAGGAAAGAATGAATGCATCCATTAATCAATGTAGAATGGTGGGAAAAGATACAATTTGGGAAGAAGACTTTACTCTTTAACTTCTGGACCCATGTGAATGAGGAGTCCAGGTCATCCGTCCTTAAAGGCATTTAGGTATTTTATTTCAAGTATTTTCCCCCTTTTCTGGTGACAGACTACAGTTCAGGACTAAATCTCAAATTTATTCTTGATATTGATAGCATTGATATTGCACATAAATCCCATGGTAACCGTCCAGCACTAATGGTCGTGTCCTATTTCCACCTGCAGCTTCCTGAATCTAACTACACATCGCATTTCAAAACTTCCACGTTAAAGAAAGGCATCAGTTCAAGTTATTTTCTCATTTTCTGTCTTCAACTTTTTTCTTCTTCACCCAAGAATATTTGAGAGTTAATTTTCTCGAAAGTTCTTTTGTAGTGTTCCAGATAGGAATCATCCTATAATACTCCAAATGCAGCTTGTGGTGTGCATGTCGAATAAATAAAAATGACGAGATTAGGAACAATATCGCTGACGATCGCGGTGTCCCGTTTTAATTTAGAGGGCGCCAGCAACACGTCAGTGACGGAGATTCAGAAGCTGCCTCACCCCGGACTGGGAATCCCTAAGAGAACCTTGACGCCGCTGAAGTTCACGGACAGGGCCAGTTTGGAATTGATCAAAGGAGTCTCCGCCCGGTCGAGCCAGT
>NW_012116265.1:22246979-22303762 GCF_000951035.1 Colobus angolensis palliatus | reverse complement strand
CCAGTGCGCCCCGCGTCCTGGCACCATGCGACCCGCCGCGCGTCCTCGCGGGCCCGGGGCTTCGCTTTCCTCTCGCTGAGCCCCTGCGCTCGCCACCACGGAAACTTGGAAAGAGGAGGCGAGGCTGTGGGGAGCGGCGCGGAGACGGACTAGACTTCCCCTCCGCCCCCAAGAGGCTGCCGGTCCCCGGTTTCCTGGGCTTCTCCAGCTTTATCATGAACCTGGCGCAAGGTTGGCTTTAGGAGAAATTCAGGAGCCCGAGGGAGAGTCACGGCAATTCTTTGGTTGCTAAGGTAATTGTAGTTGTGACAAAAAATGGGCAAGAAACAAATGGGGGAAAACATGATTTAAAACAGTATCTTCCCTCCCCACCCCGTTAATATGTGTTGATTTCATCTCCTGGGTGTGGGTGCTTGTCCATTTCAGATGCGTGACAGGTGCCCGTGTGTGTGTGTCTGCAGTTTGGGACTGTGGAAGCACGAGCTTACATAAGTGGTTAGGCAAGCTGGCGTGTGGACTTGTGTGGGATGGGTGCAGGTCTGCATATAAATCATGTTCCTGGGTTTCTGGGTGTGAAGCGCACACCGACGGGGACGAGAGCGCAGAGGATGGCGCTTTTAGGTGCTTCCAGTCTTCCGATGTTGTGATCGCAGGTAGGGCAGATTTGCCTCTAAATCAGGCATTCATTAACTTTTTCTCTGAACAAGCTCGCCCATTTGTGGTTTGGAAGAAAAGAAAGCGAGTCTCCGCGGTGAGGTGTGGAGGGCAGGGGCAGGTGGGGAGGTTTGTTGTTTGGGAACTGCGCTAGCAAAGGACGCCGTGGCCATTCGCTTGGAGAGGATGACAACTGAACTGGTTGCGTGAGGAGTGAAGAGACCGTGTTTACAGTCACCGGCAGGCTGCATAAAAAAGTGGCCCAGTGAGACAGGGAAAGTGACCCAGAAAATTTAATTTTGTTCAGAATGAAAGCTGCTGTATTTCTTTCTTTCTTTCTTTTTTTCTTAATTTGACGGAGTAGGAACGTTATTTTTCCTTCTCTCTCGTTGAGACCAGTGGCATTTCTATGTTACAAACTGAAGATATTTGGGGTCTCGTCGGCTTGGAATTATCAATGCTTGGGAGGTGAGTTCTGATCAATACCTTTAACCAAAGAAAAACTGCAAAAATAATCGAGATTAGGTAAAACCTACCACTGGAGCCTTTTCTCTCCAGAGAAAGTGAGAGATGGAAGAACTGGGCTTGTAAGTATCAAAATGGAGTTAGAGAATGAGCTACAAGTTTGTGTGTGTATGGTCTGTCAAAAAGTGTAAGCTGAAAGGGAACTGTTAGGTTTAATGTGTTGACAACACGGCTCTTATATATCAATTTTCATAGGCAAATATGTAATTACATGGAGTGGGAACTGGGACGTTGGTGGTAAACTTTCTGTAAGATGAATATTCTTTATTCTTAGTTTATTACTTTTTCAATGGGTGGGACTACTCTGTGAAGGAAAGTAGAGGGCTGAGGGACATTTGGTGAGACTCTTGAGAAAGAAATCTTTGTAAGCCAAATCTTGCATGCTAAATAGGGAAAGCCAAGATGATAAATTCTGAGTTCTTTGATACTGTACCACTGTTAAGCTAAATTGTCCTGTAAATATGATCTCAGGCACCATAAACTATGTATATGTAGAGAGAGTCTATTCCCAATAACTCAGCCTTTCCTGAAAGAGTCTGTGAGTTCCAGAAAAGTCAGCTGTTGGGAGGTATTGTGATGAAGGAGAGAGGCCACCGGTGTTTCCTTTTATGTATTTATTCTGGCAGATCTTAACTTTACTTATGATTTTCTTTAAGGAATTTCAGTTAACATTCACTGAATTTATATTGCTGAGAGTTTCAGTAAAACAAGACTAGATTTTCTTTGAAGCAATAAATTTGTCTTATCAAGTGAAACATTACGACAATGCTTTTGTGGCAGAAATGTTTATTTAAATGAGTCCATTTTAATTATTTATTTAGTTTGGATTTGCAGAATAAGATCTCCAACATAGATGTTTTTGAAGTGAATAGAGCTTTCTTGAGAAAGAAAAATAAATTTAAGGTTATTGTGGACAATGAAATTTGCCAGCAATTTTGGATGTCTCATTGTCTACAGGGACATAATTTTATGTGAAAGTAGGATCATTCCATTTCTTATGCCTCTCATCTTCTCCCATGCATTTTATCCCCTGAACTCCTAAGACTTTGCCAGGAATTGCTGAACATTCTGTTTTGTGCCAGGGGTTAAATATCAGGGGGATGGGAATAAGGAGCTGTGTGTCACATAAACGTTTTCCAAAAGGATGCTCTCAGAGATCTCAATACTGGGATTAATTTTTCCTTTAGCTTCGCAGTTAGCTTAATTCATAGTGTTCTGAACATAGGAATGCATTTAACCTCTTCATTTTCAGTACCAGCTGGAAGGAATATATTTACCAAATTTCATCTTCATTGTAACATATGGCATGATATAAATAATTACTATACACACACTATCCTGCTGTATGGAAAGAAATAGAATTACAAAATAAACTTTCGTGTTGAGTGATATGGATATAATATTTCAAAAAACAATTTTAACTTTCCCCCTGATTCCAAAAGTAATATTTAGCTATTGAAAACAATTCAGGAAAATACAAAGAAAAACATAAAGGTTATCCATAATCTGCTATAGAGGGGGAGCCACTATTAACATATCTTTAACTGTATATTCTTCCAAATATTATTCTAGTCATTTATTTCTACCCAGCACCCCTCCCCCACACATTTTTATAAAATGAACTTGTAAATATAACTTGGAAATGTATTAAAGGCTTGGGACTGCTTGTTTACAGAATGATTTTGATCAGATATTAGTTTTTCCTGGTGGTCCTTATTTTCAAAGAGAGTAGGTTCTTTCTTTTTCTGCTCTTTGAAAACCGGTGTTTGCACTTTGGGCTGATAATGCTTGGGGCTTCCTATCAGATTTAGGGATTAAAACATCAGAAAAGAAGTAGAAAGGTCATTGGCCATTGTGGACAGGAGACCTGAGTTCTGGTTGCAGTTACTCCACCAACTTCTCCTGTGACCTCTGGGCCTGTTTCCCTAAAGGGCAAAAGGTACTTTTAGATTTAATTCAATAAGCTAGTGATATATTTGTTGCTTTGACATGAGAATGTTACTTGAACAGGGCTTGTTCAAACACAGAAACACCTGGGGGTCATCCCCAGAGTCTCTGATTCTTTCTGTCTGGAGTGGGACTCGAGAGTGTGCATATCTGACAAGTCCCTGGATGATGCTGACTCTGTTGGTGGTGACAGTGAAAACTAGAGGGTAAGTGTATTAGGGCTCTCTTAGAGGGACAGAACTAATAGTATATATATATATGTGTGTGTGTGTGTACATATGTATGATATATGTACGTATATACATATATGCTACATATGAGATATATACATATATGCTATATATATGTATATATTCATATATATGCTATATATGTATATATTCATATATGAATAATATATGAATTTATATGAATAATGAATATATGAAACATATGAATAATATATGAATAATAATATATGAATACATATATATTCATATATACGTATATATTCATATATGAATAATATATATTCGTATATATATCATATATGTCTATAAAGGGGAGTTTATTAAGTATTAACTTACATGGTCACAAGGTCCCACAATAGGCTGTCTGTAAACTGAGGAGCAAGGAGAGCCAGTCCAAGTCCCGAAACTGAAGAAATTGGAGTCGGATGTTTCAGGGCAGGAAGCATTCACCATGGGAGAAAGATGTAGGTTGGGAGGCTAGGCTCAGCTCTCCTTTTTGTGTTTTTCTGCCTGCTTTATATTCGCCAGAAGCTGATTAGATTGTGCCCACCAGATAAAAGGTGGATCTGCCTTCTGCAGCCCACTGACTCAAATGTTTAATCTCTTTTGGGCAACACCCACATAGACACACCCAGGATCAATACTCTGTATCCCTCAATGCAATCAAGGTAACAGTATTAACCATCAAAAGGCTACCCCTTGTCAACTTGAACCCATATACATCTCCTGAGATCATAATCTTCAAATAAAGACAATAATGAGGTCATAATTGTGCATAACAAAATACAACTATCCTTCGTACAACCAGAAATGCACCAATCCCCAACACAAATACTATTACATAAAGTTAACAATACTTAAGGCTGATATGAAGTCAATAAATCTTATGTCACATGATAAAGGAAAAGGAAATAAAATGAAGATATTTTCTTAGCACAAGTGTATATGTACACAAACATGTCTTTAACAAACGAAGGAGGAAATACTCATGACAATTACAGGCTCTGTTTCTGCAGCTGGTCACATGGTCGTAGCTGGTATTGATGACTACCTTCTACCCATTCAGTATTCCTTTTGCCTACAGCAAGCACCTCAGCAGATCATGATATTTTTCCCTAGTAGAGTGACCCAAACCTTCATTCCTGAAGGGTCTGGACCATTTGTAGTCCTGCCTGGATTGGGCTGTTGTAGTTTCCCGTTGACCTTAATCACAGGGCAGGGTAATGCTAAGAGATGCCCTAATGGGTCTCCTGTGTTCCATATGTAGTGTTCCTTGCCTCTACTGTGGAGCAGTAGACTGATTTCATCTTGATAGTTTGGGTCAATCACCCTAGCCAACTCTGTAACTCCCTTCTTAGCCTGTTGACTTAAAGGTAGGAGGATCCCAAACTGTCCAGGTGGCAATCTTAACTTCCAGTTTAATGAAATTATTGTTGTGTTTCCTGGTGACAGCGTTCCTCCCTCTGGAACTAAGACCTCTAGGCCAGCAGAATGTAATGTCAAGGGAACAGGAAGCAAAAATTTTGCTAATTCAGTAGGGGTGATGGTGAGTGGTGCCACTTCCACTTCCGCCCCTTGATTCTTGGACCTGTGAATCCTGGCTATAGAAGAAACAGTACCATATATTGGATGCTGATTCAGAGCATACACAGCCCTCTGGAGAAATTTGCCCCAGTCCTGCAAAGTATTGTCACCTAGTTGGCATTGTAATTGTGACTTCAAAAGGCCATTCCACCTTTCTGTCAATCCAACTGCTTCAGGAGGATGGGGAACATGGTAAGACCAGTAAATTCCATGAGCATGAGCCCACTGCCTCACTTCTTTAGCCATGAAGTGAGTGCCTTGGTCAGAGGCAATGCTGCATGGAATACCATGATAGTGGATCAGGCATTCCGTGAGTCCACAGATGGTAGTCTTGGCAGAAGCATTGCATGCAGGATAGGCAAACCTATATCCGGAGTAAATGTCTGTTCCAGTGAGGACGAACCTCTGCCCTTTCCCTGATGGAAGAGGTCCAATATAATCAACCTGCCACCAGGTAGCTGGCTGATCACCCTGAGGAATAGTGCCATATTGGGGGCTCAGTGCTGGTCTCTGCTGCTGGCAATTTGGGCACTCAGCAGTGATAGCCAGGTCAGCCTTGGTGAGTGGAAGTCCATGTTGCTGAACTCATGCGCAACCTCCATCCCTGCCACCATGGCCACTTTGTTCATGGGCCCATTGGGTGATGACAGGGGTGGCTGGGGAAAGAGGCTAAGTGAGTCCACAGAACAGGTCATCCTATTCACCTGATTATTAAACTCCTCCTCCGCTGAGGTCACCCATTGGTGAGCACTTACATGGGATACAGATACAAATAGCTTCACTGTTTTTGACTACTCAGGAAGGTCCATCCACATACCTCTTTCCAAAATTTCTTTGTCACCAATTTTCCAATCATGCTTCTTCCAAGTCCCTGACCATCCAGCCAAGCCATTGACTACAGCCCATGAATTGATATATAATCACATATCGGGCCATTTTTCCTTCCATGCAAAGTGCACAACCGGGTGCACTGCTCGAAGTTCTGCCCACTGGGAAGATTTCCCTTCACCTCTGTCCTTCAGGGATGTCCTAGAAAGGGGCTGTAGTGCTACAGCTGTCCACTTTCGGGTGGTGCCTGCATACCATGCAGAACCATCTGTGAATAGGCCCTACTCTTCTGTTTCTCAGTCAACTGATCATAGGGAACTCCCCATTAGGCCATGGGTGCTGGGGAAGAGAAGCCAGGGTGGCAGGAATGGAGACCATGGGCATTTGAGCTACTTGCTCGTGTAACTTACTTGTGCCTTCAGTACCTGCTTGAGCCAGATCAAGTATATACCACTTCCGTTTGATGATGGAATGCTGCTGTGCACAACCCACCAATGGCTAAATTGGTCAGAGAGCACCCAGTTCATGATAGGAAGTTCAGGTTGCATGGTGACTTGATGACCCACAGTTAAATGTTCAGTTTCCACCAAAGCCCAGTAACAGGCCAAGAGCTGTATCTCAAAAGGAGAGTAGTTATCTGCAGAAGATGGCAGGGTCTTGCTACAAAGTCCTAGAGGGCTCCACTGTGATTCACCTATGGGAGCCTGCCAAAGGCTCCAAACAGCATCCCTATCTGCCACTGACATCTCAAACACCACTGGATCTGCTGGGTCATATAGCCCAAGTGGGAGAGCAGCTTGCACAGCAGCCTGGACCTGTTGTAGAGCCTTCTCCTGTTCTGGACCCCACTCAAAACTGGCAGCTTTTCGGGTCACTCAATAAATGGACCAGAGTAACACACCCAAATAAGGAATGTGGTGCCTCCAAAATCCAAATAGGCCAACTAAGCATTGTGCCTCTTTCTTGGTTGTAGGAGGGGCCAAATGCAGCAACTTATCCTTCACTTTAGAAGGAATATCTCAACAGGCCCCACACCACTGGACCCCTAGAAATTTTACTGGGGTAAAAGGTCCCTGAGTTTTAGTTGGATTTATTTCTTAACCTCTGGCTTGCACATGTCCCACCAATAAGTCTAGTGTGTTTGCTACTTCTTGTTCTCTGAATCCAATCAGCATTATGTCAGTGTAATGGACCAGAGTGATATCTTGCAGAAGTGAAAAGCGATCAAGATCTCTCTGAATAAGATTATGACACAAAGCCAGAGAGTTGATATACCCCTGAGGTAGGACAGTAAAGGTATATTGCTGGCCTTGCCAGCTGAAGGCAAATTGCTTCCAGTGGGCCTTATGGACAGGAATGGAGAAAAAGGCATTTGCCAAGTCCATGGCTACATACCAAGTACCAGGAGATGTGTTAATTTGCTCAAGCAATGAAACCACATCTGGTACAGTAGCTGCAATTGGAGTCACCACTTGGTTAAGCTTATGATAATCCACTGCCATTCTCCAAGATCCATCTGTCTTCTGCTCAGGCCAAATGGGAGAGTTAAATGGGAATGTGGTGGGAATCACCATCCCTGCATCTTTCAAGTCCTTAATGGTGGCACTAATCTCTGCAGTCCCTCTAGGCTTGTGATATTGTTTTTGATTTACTATTTTTCTAGGTAGAGGCATCTCTAATGGCTTCTATTTGGCCTTTTCCCCCGTAATAGCCCTCACCCTACTAGTCAAAGAGCCAATGTGGGGGTTCTGCCAGCTGCTAAGTGTGCCTATGCCAATTATGCTTTCTGGCACTAAGTCAGTGACCACAGGTTAAGTCCAGGGGCCTACTGTAAGTTGGACCTGAGCTAAAACTCCATTAATTATCTGCCCTCCATAACCCCCTAGCTTAACTAGAGGACTACAATGATGTTTTGGGTTTCCTGGAATCAGTGTAAGCTCAGAGCCAGCGTCCAGTAGTCCCTGAAATGTCTGATCATTTTCCTTTCCCCAGTGCACAGTTATCCTGGTAAAAGGCCACAGGTCTTCTTGGGGAAGGATGAGACAAAGATCCACTTCATAAATTTTCAGTAATGTAGTGGGGTCCTTCCTCAAGGGGACCCAGCCACCCCTTTATCCAAAGGGTTCTGGGTCTATAAACTGGCTCAAGTCTGGAAATTGATTGAGGAGCCATGATTCTCTGTTTTTATAATTCAAATTAGTCTTTTGTCCACTCATCCTAGAAGTTTTCTGTTTGTATAATTGAAGTAGGGATGCAGTAGGCTTTCTATCAATTTCACTTCTAGGAACACCACGATTAGCCAATGCCAGAGCTCTACACGAGTCAGACTATTCTGATTGCCACTTTGCCTCTGCTGTCCATTATGGTAGCTATGCTCACCTTGCCTTTGACAGTTGACTGCTGCCACTTGGCCCCTGCCACCTGGCCCCTGCCACCTCTGGATCCAATTATTCCCATTGTATTTAAATTTTGTAATTGAGTGACTGCGGTTCCCACCATTAGATCTGACATACAGAGAAGAATAATTACAGGGCTCTTCAAAGACGCAGGTGCTGCCCTCCTGAGTCTATTTTGCAAGGCAGTCAAGAGTATGTCTTCTGGACCCTTCCAGCTGGGATGAGTAGGTCTAAAGGGACTAATCCACACCACCACCCCAATCTCCCTAAGCCTTTGGATTCCTTCCTCTACATTAAGCCAAGGGAGATCAGGCATTTCCAGCTCACTCACAGTGGGCTGCCTTTAAGAGCTTGTGTCTGTTTTTCCAAAATTTTGGCTCTTTCTCTACAGGAGATAACACTCTCACTTAGGGTAATCTTAGCAGATTTGAAGCTCAGTATCTGCTTCTGAAGCCAGAAGACAGAAACCATGAGTTAATGATTTTCTTTCATCACTTTGTTCATTGAACTTAGGAGCAACCAACCAGCTTCATTGTGTTCCTTGGTTCTCCACATATGGTCAAATGTACTATGTACAGAGTCACTAAACTCCTTGACTTTCACAAGCAGTGAATCAGGAGTGTCAAATGCATTTATTTTGCGTAACTCTCTAAACAGTTTCTGCCAAGGACTATCAGTGTTTTCTATACCATTAGAAGTAGAGTCATTAGCATTTTTGGGCCTAATCATATTAAGCAGCCAACTCCAGAAAACCCAAAACCAACGAAAGAACTCCATTCTTAATATTCTGTTCCTCTAGAACCACTCCTGGTACCAAAATCTGTATTAGGGTTCTCTTAGAGGGATATAACTAATAAGACATATATATCTCAGGGAGTTGATTAAGTATTAACTTACACAATCACAAGGTCCCACAATAGGCTGTCTGTAAGCTGAGGAGCAAGGAGAGCCAGTCCAGGTCCCAAAATTGCAGAACTTGGAGTCAGATGTTTGAGGGCAAGAAGGATCCAGCATGGGAGAAAGATGTAGGCTGAGAGGCTTGTGTCCTCTCTCCTTTTCGTGTTTATCTGCCTGCTTTATATTTGCCGGAAGCTGATTAGATTGTGCCCACCAGATTGGGGTGGATCTGCCTTCCCCAGCCCACTGACTCACATATTTAATCTCTTTTGGGCAACACCCACACAGACACACCCAGGATCAATACTCTGTATCCCTCAATGCAATCAAGTTGACACTCAGTCACACATCACAGTAAGCTCTTTACAGGCCAAAATGCCTGTTTGACTTTTTACAGGCTTTCGCAGTAAGCTTCTTACAGGCCAAAATGCCTGTTTGACTTTTCTTTGCATCCATCCATCCATCCAGTGCCCCAAAATATACCTGCCAATAGGTGTTCAGTAAGCATTGGCTGAATCAATATTACTTTTCTCTTATGGAGGAATATCTTTCTGGAGTAGTCAAGACAAAAGAATAATCGTCCAGAATTTGGAAACATTAAGCCTGTAAGAAGAGTTATAATCATTCATGGACCACACTACTTCAAACTGCAAAAAATGCAAAAATGCCTATAAGTAGCCAGTTAAAATGAACATTAAACCTAATGAGTTACATTAAATAACAACTGGAAATACCTGCTTGAGATGTTCCAAACCACAAAGCCTACCAAATACTTCACCATTGCCTCTCTGAGGCCTGGAAGAGGCCATTTATTTTCTACCACATACACATATTTCAAAAAATGGGAGGTTCACTGTTAATTACCCCAATTGCCAAGGCAGCAGATAAAGCAAGCAATCTCCCCACTCCTCTCCTCATCCCCCATCCCTCCCACTAAGAAAAAAGGCAGAGCGATGCCCATTAGAACCCTACTACCACTCTGTAAGATAGGTCTCAATTTCATGAATGAAGAAATTTAAAACTTTAGAGAAATAAATTAACCTGCATAAATCCACGAAGTGAAGTAGCATCAGAAGTAAGATGCAGGCCTCCTGATACCAAAGGGCGGTGTTCTTCACCACTTCCCTCTGGGGACATTGAATGTGTATATTTGATAGCTAGGAGATTCTAGCTGGCTGAAATACCCCAGTTAGAACTTTTGATTATCCTTATGTGGTTACCTTTTTTTTTTTATAGAAAATTTATCTTTTCCTTCTACTTAGGTGTTAGTAACATAGGATGGTACAAAGAACCACCATTTTTATGTGTGGTAACTTCAAAAAAAGTGTAAATATTTGGATATGAACAAAATAGATCCTTGTTCATTAATAGCTCAGGCTATGCAAATGAATTGTCTTAAAGGCTACCTGTCTTGGCATTTCACAGTAATTTGATTAGATTATCAAAGAGAAAGCCACCTTTAGATCTGTCCATGGTAGAGTTCACTCATTCACTAGTATCTGCTTGACCCAAGAGCCTATTTGCTTGCACACATGGAAGCATGCATTCTACAAAGCCAGCTGAGGTGAGGTCTCCTGCATGGATGAGAACTGGTGGTGGCACTCTCTTGGAAATACCCCAGGCACCTGTGTTGCTCTCATGAAGACCTGGCTAGCCTGGAGCCCGGACAGAGAACTACTATTATTTGCTCTTAAAGGAGCACAGCAGGCATTTAAAAATCCTATTAATTGTGTCTCTGAACGTTAGTTTTCTCATCTGTGAAAGAATAATTTAAAAAATACCCTTTGAGTATGTGTGACCATGAGGAGAATGCAGGACCCTGTATGAAGTACGGGGCATAGAAAGCATAGACACTTAAGAAGATGGGACTGTCACAGCACAGTTCCTGTTTTCTAATAATTTTTAGAGTGAGTCTGTTGAGAAATAAGTATTTCAGGATAATGGTTCCTTTTTATTTTCTGTTCCTGAGGACTCGCTGTGTTAGTCCAGCATTTGAGGGGCTCCCAAGTCTCTGAGAATTGTGCTCCATAGTTCTCACATTGAGATTTGAGGAGGCTTGTAGAAAGCAAGTGGCCCAGACATCTGAGTGGGAGAAGGCAGCATGGGCAAGATATTTGTGGTAGCGAAAGATGCTTCTGTTTCCTGGAGGTGAAAGGCCATTAATCACCAGCAGGAAGAGAAGTGGAAAAGGAGACTGCTGCTGCATTGATAGGGCTTATGCCAGATACATAGAGTAAGCCCATGTTTTATTTTTTTCTCTGCATCCTTGGGGTTTCTCACAGTGCTTGGTAGGAGTTTGGTAAATGTTTGCTGAGTTATTGAGTTGCAGAGTGACAGCTGTGGGGGAGGAAGGATGGGCTAGTATTGGTAGGAATTCATGGACTAATGTGGGTACATGGATTGGTAGGAGTGTAGATGCAAGGTGCACATGGTTATAGCCCTCATTCTTATTGCTTGCTTGATTTTACCTGGCAAGATCTACTTCAGATTCATAATATAGTGAGACTGTCATCCTAGTTTCTAGTTTTACATTTATGTTTGTCCGTTCCATTGGGCTTTGGTCTGTTTGGGTTTTTTTTTTTTTGGTTTTATAATTTATGTTTATAATTTTATCTCCACCTCCAGCACAAGACCAATACACATAGTAAATACTTATAAAAAATAGTTGCCTAAATGAAAACTTGCTCAGCCTACAAAATTATGGGTCTGTTATATGGTTGTGGGCTGATCTTACAAAATAACAATCAGCATTGTTAAGCTTTTTGCAAATCAAAGTCCTTTAAGAGGTGTTAGGTGGTACTATGCTTGTTTTATAGATGAGGAACCGAGTGGAAACGAGGTTCAGTTACTTGCCCTAAGTCATTGAGGAACCAAGATTTAAACTCAGATCTTTTCTGACCCCATAGTCCTTGTGCTCTTTTATATAGCACAAGATGGGGAATAAACAGAGACCCTACCCTTGAGATCATTTCACTTGTATTGGGGAGATGATAGGAATAAATAGAAAATTGGCAATAAAAGATGTTAAAAGATAGTTTAGGAAAAAATGCAGGGGATTTTGTAAGTCAGATTTGCTAGCAAATAGATGATGAAGACAGTAAGTACATTATAGTTTAGTTCAGAGACAGCATTTTATCAGATCTGGAAGAGACAGGCTTTGGGAAACAGAAATAAATTTTATAGGTGCAAGAAGGGATAATGGCAAAGTTTTCAGATGAAAGGTGTTGATAATACCGTCA
This sequence comes from Colobus angolensis palliatus, assembly GCF_000951035.1. Lineage (NCBI taxonomy): Eukaryota > Metazoa > Chordata > Mammalia > Primates > Cercopithecidae > Colobus > Colobus angolensis. Next base: position 22,291,462 of record NW_012116265.1, on the reverse strand, counting down.
TGTGTCACTTAATGACCAGGATACATTCGGAGAGATGTATCATTAGGTGATTTTTGTTGTTGTGTGAACACCCTAGAATGTACTTACACAACCGGGATGGTATAGCCTACTATACACCTAGGCCGTATGGTGTAGTGCTCCTAGGCTAAAAACTGTGTAGCATGTTACTGTACTGAATACTGTAGGCAATTGTAGCACAGTGGCATTTGGTACTTAAATATATCTAAACATGGGAAAGATACAGTAACAATATGGTGTTATAATCTCATGGGACCCCCTTCATATATGTGGTCCATCACTGACTCGTGGTGCATGACTGTAATTGGCTATTAAAACAATTGTTTGATTTCAGAGTAAGGGCTAATATTCATAGTTAAAGCCATCTCAGACCACCCTAGCTAAAATAATAACCCCTGCCCCTTCTCATTGCTCTTCATTGTCTTAGTTGCCCTATTTTTGATCACAGCTTTATCACCATGACATTGCATTATATGTATTTACATATTGTCTGTCTCCCTCTGCTAGAATATACATTCCATACAAGCAGGGACTCTTTTATTTCCTGTTGTAGATTCAGCATCTATCACAGATTCTGATTCATACTAATTGTTTAAGAACTATTTGTGAAATGAAGGAAGGAAGAAAATGCATTTTGAAAATGAGTTGCAAACTCAAACACTCAAAAGACCAGTTAGGTAAAGGAAATGAGGGAAACAAGTGAGGTTTCTTCCACAATAGTAACAAGTTGTAATCTTTGCAAATCAAAAGCATGTTTTGTTTGTACATTACACAGATAGAAAGTTTTTACTCCCAGAAAGAAACACATTTATATCTATTTTTCTTGAAATATGGGGTCCTCTGACTCGTCAAGAGAGACCCGGATGCCAAATAACATTTCCTTTTCTCTAAAAGCAAAACAGCCATCCATGTGTGATGATGAGTGGAACCTGACCCTGGGGGCCTCAGGGTTGGGGTTGCACTAGGGACAGTGGAGACTGTGTTTAAGCGAGAAGTATGTGCTGCTCAGAAAGCCCTGTTGTCGCCAAGTTTTAATTCATTTAAAAATTATTAACTAATTTCAGTTAGAAAAATATCATGTATATCTATACTGCCCAATCCAAGAGAAACAGCTTTTGAGCTGGCTGCATTTTGTGGTGTGACCTCTCTAGAAAAAAAGATAACTCTAAATAACATGTCCCATATATTTTCCCCTTAAACTTCTGTGGAAGTGCTACAGTGTTTAGATTCCAAACCAAGCAGGAAGATGCCATTATATTATTTTGCTGACCATACATCTTGATACAAAGACTGATTCAGCAGCTGGTCAAAATAGAAAGGACACATTCACGAAGAATAAATTTATTGATTACATTTTAGACTTTTTTTTTGTTTTTAAAGGGAAGGCACTTTCATTTTCAGGACAGCAGGTGGTTTAGGGCTTGGCTGTTGGTTTCTGCTGATAGCCAGGGGTATGTGACAGGAGACAAAGTAGTGGAACTCTCCTGATCTTCATTCTTCCCATTTGCAGAATAGGGCTGAGAAATTGTGATTGCTTTGAGGTGGTTACTGAAAGAGAGTGTGTACCTGGAAACAATCTCTGGTTTAGTCAACTATTAATGGGGTCGCGGGGGCAGGATGTTCCATACCTCAGGTCACAGCTGGTGTGGGGTCTCTGCTGCTCCTCCCCACTCCTTGTCCTGCTGGTCCGTGTCAGACAGTGCATCTGTCTTCCTACCAAGGACCCGTTTCCAGAAAATGATTAATCGGATATGGCTCCTGTGTTCAAGAAACTTAAAATTCTGAAGAAGGAAAACAAATGGAGAGATGGAATGTGGTAAGCAAGGCCTATATGTGGAAAGTTAGGGAGAGATGACTTCCCACTGAGAGATTTCACTGAAGAGGCTAAGTAGATGAATTGAACCTTGGGGGAATGAGGGGTCTGGGGCCTGCAGAAATGGGGCCAGGGGACAGAGATGGCAAGAATGTGCACGGGCATTTCACTGTAAACAAAAGTATTCAGGTGATCAAATGCAAAGAATGTGCAAAGAATACTTAATACTCCCCATACAGAGAGTGAGGTCCTTAAAAACCTCTCTGTCAGGAGGAGTCCGTGTTGATGAACTTAAAACTTTAATGAAAACAAGGATAGGGGAAATCCAGGTTTAAGCAAAACTGCTCAATAAGTATTTGTCATGTTTACTGAAAGTAAAATGAGAAAACAAAAGTAGATTATGAGTGACATTTTACTCACCTTATGTTGGTAAGAGCAGTGTGTCACAGTGAATTTCCAGTTACTTCTTGCTGTTTTGCCGGCTGTCACCCCCGCTTACAGTGAAATTGCTTACAGGTGGTTTTGCTTTATTACAGTCAATGCACAATTCTCATGCACAAGGGCACTCTTCCATTCCAGGCTCTGTATACAAACGTTTAGTGCCTTTCAGTCAGAGAGGCTGACTGCTGACTCCTGGATCTCCCTGTGGCTAAAGGGTAAAGTAGATAGATACATCTTGGGATAAACTTTATTTAACTTAGTTGGCATGACTGATTAGGAAGTCCTCAGATACCTCACCCCCGTGCACAGGGTATTTAGTGTCATGCCAAAGCATATGCTACCAATTCCAGGTGTTCATTTTTTGGCTTCTTTTAGCTTTCAAAACTTCTCTGCAAAAACCACTTCCCCTGCCTGCCATCTGCCTTAAAACCCCCTCCCCCACTTGAAAAATATCTGTTTCTAATCTCAGGAGTCTTTTTTTGTTGTTTTCGAGACAGGGTCTCACTCTGTTGCCCAGGCTGGGTTGCAGTGTGCAGTCTTGGCTCGCTGCAGGCTTGACCTCCCAGGCTCAAGTGATCCTCCCACCTCAGCCTCCCGAGTAGCTGGGACTACAGGCGTGTGCCACCACTCTGAGCTAATTTTGTATTTATTATAGAGGCAGGGTTTCATCACATTACCTAGACTGGTGCGAGATTCTTATATTTTCTAATTATTCTTAACAAGATGACCAATTGATTATCAAAGATGTATTTGGAAATAGGTATAAGTTGAACTTTGCTTACTGGAAATTCTTGGTTGGAGGAGTTTTCTGTAGTTAAGATTACCATGTTGTTGGGTATATGAAGATGAACAGCGATGGATAAAACTAGAAGTGCAAGTTGGGGCCAATGTGAGAAGGAACTTGAATGCCATATAATAGTGATGATAGTGATGGAGAGTCAGTCTTCTCTCTGATGCAGACTAAACAAAAAAATACAAATACGCCAACTGAACTGAAGCAAAATCCAAGTCTCTCAAGCAAAAATAAATTTATCTGGCTGCATAATCAGAGAATTCAGGCCTAGCTGGATCCAGGGACTTAAATGACATTGTCAGCACTCTACGTGACACCTTGTCTTCTTGACTTCCTCCTTCTATGACACGAGATAAAAATAAGATGGTCACTAATATTTCTATCCTCACATCTTTTCAACAGTCACCTCACAGGGGAGGAATCTTCTTTCTTCCAGCGTCCTTATCTCAGTCTCAGGGAGGGACTTCGGTCCTGATTAGTCACATGTCTACGTTGGTTGGATCTGTGTGTCCGATAATGAGCATATTCTGGCTAGGACAGTCCACAGTGGTAACAGACACAACCTCTGGCTCCTTCATCATCCCTGCAGTTATAACCCTGCCATGATGTCACTTTTTGCATCACTGTACGTGAGAGGGCTGCAATGCCACCTTGAGAATCCAATATGCTGCATCCTTCCTCCAGATCTGCATTTATTTGCACTATTCTTTTTCAAACATACAATTCTACTGAAGTATAACATATTTATGTTATATGAAAAGTATTTATGTTATATGTAAAGTATTCAAATCATTGTTCAATAAATTTTCAAACAGTAAACACATCCATGTTCTCTCTCGGAGATCGAGAAGGAGAATATTACCATTCTTCCAGAAACTACCTCATGGGCCCTCCCAGTAAGTACATATTTCTTTTTTCCCATTGGTAACCAGCTGATTTCCTTTCTCTCTCTCACTCTCCCTCTCTCTTTTTTAAAGAGATGAGATCTCACTATGTTGCCCAGGATGGCCACGAACTCCTAGGCTCAAGCAATCCTCCCACTTCAGCCTCCCAAGTAGCTACCACTAACCTGATTTCTAACACTGTAGCTTTCTCTTTTTTGAAACAAATGAAATAAATATGAAATCATACATATATGCCTGTACTCTTTCTTTCTAGATCCTTATGCACAACATTGTTTGTGAAATTCATCTATGTTGCAGTGTGTAGCAGTAAACTATTTTTATTGCTGTGTAGTATTCTACTTTGTGATATTCCACAAACTATTCATCTACTGTTGAGGGACATTTGGGATATTTCTAGGTTAGACATATCATGAATAGCGCTGCTATGAATATTTTTGTGTGTGCTTTGTGGCACACATATGAATGTGTTTCTGTTTGGTATACACATCTGAGCCTGGATTGCTGGGTAATGGGGTGTGCATATGTTCAGCTTTATTCTATCCCTACAAAGGGTTTTCTTAAGTGGCTTTACCAATTTATATTCCTATCATCAGTTCATGAGTGTTTCAGTTTCTTTATGTCATTGGCAAGACTTGAGATTGTTAAACGTTTGAATTTTAGCCATTCTGGTGGGTGCGTAGTGGTGTCTTATGGCTTCGATTTGCATTTTTCTGGTGACTGATGATGTGCCTTTTTAATTTTTTTGCCACTTTTATTTGTCTTTTGCAGTGCCTATTCAAGCTTATTGCCTATTTTTAAATTAGATTTTTAATCTTTTCTTATTGAGTTATAGAAGTCTTCTTTTAAAAACAAATTTTTAATACAAATACTTTTACCTGTCATATGTATTTAAACTATCTTTTCCCAGCTCTAGTGGTTTGCCTTTTACTCTCTTTTGATGAATTGGAGATCTCACTTTGAATATAATCCAATTTATCAGTCTCTTCCTTTATGGTTATTGTTTCCTGTGCCTACTTAATAAATTGTTGCTTACCCTAAGGTTATGAAGCTACTCTATTTTAATTTATAGAGGCTCTATTTTTTTTTTTTTTTCATTTTAGCCTTTATCTTTAGGTTATAAAAGTCTACCTGTGGCTGATTGCTGTTTACGATGTGAGAAAGGCATCCATATTTATTTTGTTTTTCTTATGGACATCCAATAAACCCAGCACCACTTATTGAAAAATCTCTTCATTTCTACTGCTCTGAAATGTCACCTTTGTTATCAGTCACATTTGTGGTCTGTCTCTGTGTTTTCTAGTCCATTCCGTTTTTCTATTTCTCTAATATAATATTGATAACACACTGTCTTAATTACATGAGCTTTATAAGAGGTCTTGATATTCAGTAGTGTGCACCCTCTAGTTTGTTCTTATTTAAGAATGACTTCTAAAGAACAAAGCTGGAGGCATCACACTGCCCAAATTCAAACTATACTACAAAGCAAGCATCAGCGAAACAGTATGGTATTGGTGCAAAAACAGACACATAGACCAATGGAACAGAATAGAGATCTCAGAAATAAGACTGCACATCTACAACCATCTGATCTTCCACAAACATGACAGAAATAAGCAATGGGGAAAGGATTCCAGATTTAATAAATAGTGCTGGGAGAAATGGCTAGCTATATGCAGCAAATTGAAACTGGACTTCTTCCTTACACCTTATCCAAAGATTAACTCAAGATGGATTAAAGATGTAAAGTGAAACCAAAAACTATAAAAACCGTAGAAGAAAATCTATGCAATACCATTCAGGACATAGGCATAGGCAAAGATTTCATGATGAAAACATCAAAAGCAATTGCAACAAAAGCAAAAATTTACAGATGGGATCTAATTAGAATAAAGAGCTTCTGCACAGCGAAACAAACTATCATCAGAGCGAACAGGCAGCCTACAGAATGGGAGATAATTTTTGCAACCTATCCATCTGACAAAGGTCTAATATCCAGAGTCTACAAGGAACTTAAACAAATTTACGAGCAAAAAACAACCCAATTAAAAAGAGTGGGCAAAGGACAAGAACAGACACTTCTCAAAAGAAGACATTTATGTGGCCAAAAAACATGAAAAAAAGCTTAACATCACTGATCATTAGAGAAATGCAAATCAAAACCACAGTTAGATACCATCTCACACCAGTCAGAATGGTGATTATTAAAAATTCAAGAAACAACATGCTGGTGAGGCTGCGGAGAGATAGAAATGCTTTTACATTGTTGATGGGAGTGTAAATTGGGTCAACCATTGTGGAAGACAGTGTGGTGATTTCTTAAAGACCTAGAGGCAGAAATGCCATTCGATCCAGCAATCCTATTACAGGGTATCAACCTAAAGGAATATAAATCATTCTATGATAAAGATACCTGCAGGTATATGTTCACTGCAGCACTGTTCATGATAGCAAATACATGGAATCAACCCAAATACCCATCAATAATAGACTGGATAGAGAAAATATGGTAATATACACTATAGAATACTATGCGGCCATAAAAAGGAATGAGATCATGTCCTTTGCAGGGACATGAATAGAACTGAAATCCATTATCCCCAGCAAACTAATGCAGGAGCAGAAAACCAAACACTGCATGTTCTCGCTCGTAAGTGGGAACTGAACAATGAGAACCTGTGGACACAGGGAGGGAATGACACCTGAGGACTGTTGGGGATGGGGGCGATGGGGGGAGGGAGAGCATCAGGAAAAATCGCTAATGCATGCTGGGCTTAATACTTAGGCAATGGGTTGGTAGGTGCAGCAAACCATCATGGCATACGTTTACCTGTTTAACAAACCTGCACATCCTGCACATGTACCCCAGAACTTAACATAAAATATAATTAAAAAGAATAGCTTCATTATTTCTAACCATTTGCATTACTGTATAAATTTTAAAACCATCTTTTGATGGAATTTTGATTGGGATTGCATTAAATCTCTAGCCTAAATTGGGAATAAATTAATGTTTTTACAGTGTTGACTATTTTAATCCATTAATGTGGAATATCCCTCCATTTATTTAGATCTGTCTCTCACTTCTGTCAGCAATTTTGTATCCCTCTATATTGTAAAATTATTGCACATCTTTTAAATATATATTCCTGTATTTGAAATTATTTGATGCTATTATAAATGATACCTTTAAAAATATATCATTTCCTGATTGTTGCTGATATAGAAAAAATACAATTGAGTTTTATATATTGACCTGTATTCACTGACTTTGCTAAAGTCACTGATTAATCCTAATAGTTCTGTGTATTAGGTTGGTGCAAAAGTAATTGCATTCATAAATTATTATGAATTTCCATGTACACAGTTAAATTACCTGTAAAAGAGTTTTTACTTTTTCCTTTCTAATTATTGCGACTTGTATTTGTTTTTCTTGCCGGTTGTATTGGCTAAGACCTCAAATATAATGGTGAATAGAAGTGATAGTGAGCATTCTTGTCTAATTTCCAATCTCAATGGGAAAGTTTCACTATTAAATATTATTAAATATTTCTGTTTTACAAATACCATTTATCAGATCAAGCAAGTCCCCTTGCATTTAAAATTGGCTAAGAGTATTTTCGTGAAGAGGTGTTGAATTTGATTAAATGCCTTAAAGCCATAATTACACGGAATAGCGGGCTCACCTCTATACTTCCTTTTTCTCTTGGATCATGATCCCATGTGTCCTCATTGCCTTGGGAGTTCTTCTCTTTATACCTTATCTGCCTTTCTCGTTGTTCTTGAGGGTTGGACTGTTACAAGTTAGATCATCATTGTAGGAATTGGTACTGTAAATTCAAATTGTACTATTTTTGTCTGCCATCTACATGGTATGAGTAAAACTGTAAAACCCCCAAGAACCTATTCAATTGTTATTTCTTTGATCTATATTGCTTTTGCTTGGTGAACTTTATGAAAAGATTTTCTTTTGTTAAATTTTGCTATCTTAAGAAGAGGAAAAGGCTATCATTGCTGCTGCCAATGGAGGCATTACGGAGTCATTGAAGAGGTGCACCTTACATTACATTTAAATGCCTCATTTTACATATAAACATACTGATTTTACCTGTTCTTTTTTGAAAAAGAAAGAAAACAATGAAATCCTAAGGAATAAAACTGACATTCTTTAAAAAAGAAAAAGCCAATAGGAGTGCTTTTCTTCTTAGGTCCCCTGGGAACATGTCATCCTCTTCATCTCTTAGTCATCCACTTCTTGTGTATAAAAATTGGCAAAGCTTCTCTGTCACTCCCACTTCTTCTCTAGCAGTGATACAATCTTTCATGCGAAATAAGAGAATAATAAAATGTTATTTCTGCAGTCCCAATAGTCAGTAGTATTAGAAACTATAATCTTGGAACCCATACTTAACAAAATATAAGTCCTCTCATGTGAGAAGAGAGGGAAGACCCAAGCTCTAAACGCTGACTCTTATTGCTAACCAGCAGAGTGACATTAGAATGCAACTTGACGTTCCCAGGCCTTAGTGCCATCCTCTGAAAACCAAAGGCTTGGGCTTGTTCAAGGGACAGAAAAAATTATGATGTAAAGGGCTAAATAGTAAATGTTTTGAATTCTGGGGGCCATACAGTCCCTGTTGCAACAACTCAACTCTGCTGTTGTGGCACAAAAGTGATCATAGGCAGTAAACAAATGGGTGTTCATTTATCAAAGTGTATTTATGGAAACACTCAAATGTCATACAGTTTTCATGTGTCGTAGAATTTTGTTCTTTCCACTTTTTTTCAAGCATCTAAAAATATAAAAACCATTCTTAGCAAACAGATCATATAAAAACAGGCAACAGGCTTAGATTTGTCCCATGGGCCCAGGTTTACCAACCTTTGAGCCGGTTAATTGTCAAGGGCTATTCCAGAGCTCTGTGGTTAGGCATTGATATGCTAGCCTTTTAAAAAAGATGTTTTTTGTCCTATGAACATTATTCAAAAGGATCTATTTCTTTCTTTTAGACCAATTATGAATAAGAAAAATACAATATGTTGTTTTTACCTTTATTTCTTCATCAATGCTTGTTCTTTCTTTTTATAGAGCCAAGTTTCTGACCTGTATAATTTTCCTCTGCCTGAAGAACTTCTTTTTGCATTTCTTGCATAGCAGGTTTGCTGGTGATAAATTTCCTCGGTTTTTGCTTGTCTGTGAAAGTCTTTATTTTTTCTCCACTTTTGAAGGATAATTGCACTAGATGTAGAATTCTAAGTGGGTGTTTTTTTTTTTTTTTTTTTTCTCTTCAACATTTTAAGAATTTCACTCCACGTTCTTGCTTGCATGGATTCTGTAATTCTTATCCTTGTTCTTCTATAGGTAAGGATCTGGCTTCTTTTAAGATTTCCTCTTTGTCTTTGGTTTTCTGCAGTTTGAATATGATATTCCTAGGTGTAGTTTTTGTTTTTTTTGGGTGTTTGTCCTGATTGGTGTTTTCTGACTTTTCTGGATCTGTGGTTTATTATATGTCATTAATTTTGGAAAGTTCTCTGTCATTATTCCTTCTAATATTTATTCTCCTTTCTTTTCTCTCTTCTTGGGATTCTGGTTACATTTATGTTATAGCTTTTGATATTGTTCTAGAGTTCCTGAATATTCTCCTCTGTTTTTTTTTTCTCTCTTAATTCTTTCTCTTTTTAGTTTGGAAATTCATGATTGACCTTCAAGCTCATGGATTCTTTATAAAAATTTTTTAATTTTTTACTTTTTAAATTTTTGTAGGTACATAGTAGGCATGTATACTTGTGGGGTACATGAGATGTTTTGATACAGGTATGCAATGCATAGTAATCACATCATGGAGAATGGGGTATCCATCCCCTTAAGCATTTATCCTTTGTGTTACAATCCAGTTACACTCTTTTAGTTATTTTAAAATGTACAATTAAGTTGTTATTGACATTAGTTCCCCTCTTGTGCTATCAAATGGTAGTTCTTACTCTTCTTGGCCATTTGAGTCAGCTGCTGAGCCCATGGAAAACCTTCTTCAATTGTTACAGTGTTTTTAATTTTTAGCATTTCCTTTTCAAACGAGTTTTTAAACAGTGTTTCTGTCTCTCTGATTTCATTACCATTTACTTTCTTCATTAGAATCCTTAACATTTTTCATTGTAGTTATTTTAAATTTCTTATTAATGACACAGATAATTCCAACATCCATGACATATCTGAGTCTGATTCTGATGATTGCTTGTCTCTTCAGAATGTGTTTTTCTTGCCTTTCATCATGCCTTGTAATTGTTTGTTGAAAGCCAGACATCATGTGTTGGGTCATAGGAACTGAGGTAGGTAGGAACTTAGTGTGAGGTTTTACTTAATCTGGCTAGGTGTTGGGCTGTGTTTAGTGTTTGCTGAGCTGTAGGTGCTACAGGCTTCAAATCCCCTGCAAGGGTCCTTGTTTTTGTCTCCTCTCTTGACTTTAGGTTTCCCCAACTACTCTTCCTCAGGGACACTGTGTCTTGGACGTCTTTTATTTGTAATCCACTGTTATACCTGAGCCCGGTTGGTGGGGTGGTAGGGTGTACGTGAGCAGTAATGTTCTATTAACCATCTAATTAAGAGCAAAGATGGAAGAACTTCCCTTTGGTTCATGGTAATGTTACAGAAAAGGGGTCCCAATCCAGACTCCAAGAGAGGGTTCTTGGATCTCACGCAAGAAGGAATTCAGGGCAAGTCCATTGAGTAAACTGAAAGCAAGTTTATTAAGAAAGTAGAGGAATTAAAGAATGGCTACTCCATAGATAGAGCAGCACTGAGGACTTCTGGTTGCCCGTTTTTATGACTGTTTCTTGATTATATGCTAAACAAGGGGTGGATTATTCTTGACTCCCCTTTTTAGGCCATATAGGGTAACTTCCCGACATTGCCATGGCATTTATAAACTGTCACGGCGCCGGTGGGAATGTAGCAGTGAGGACAACTGGAGGTCACTCTTGTCACCATCTTGGTTTTGGTGGGTTTCAGCCGGCTTCTTTACCACATCCTGTTTTATCAGCAAGGTCTTTATGACCTGTATCTTGTGCTGACCTCCTATCTCATCCTGTGACGTAGAGTGCTTAACTGTCCGGGAATGCAGCCCAGTAGGTCTCAGCCTCATTTTACCCAGCCCCTACTCAAGATGGAGTTGCTCTGGTTCAAATTCCTCTGATAGCAAAACTTTTCCCCAGAAGAGAAAGGAAGATGGAGAACATGGTGGCTTCAATGAGGGTGTCTGAAGATGAGGGACTTGCCTTCTGCTGGCGTCCATTTCTTCCATGAATTTTGAAGTGAGCTCATCAGCTAAGACTATGTGTTAAATATGAGCTGGGAAAAGATATGACAGCCATTTCAGAAAGGGAGAAACAAGCTTGGTAGGAAAACATTTTGGGTTTGGCAGGCAGTGTTGACTCTTCATTTAATGTTTGTGGTCATGAATTTAATGCAGCTAGTCAGCCTGATTGTGTGACTTCCTCTCCACCCCAAAGTGTTTGTCTGTTTGGATGGGAGCTTGGGGTTGATGGATAGTTGGGTTCCATCAGTGTTGGAGTTTTGCAAGGATAGTATGACACAGAAAGGGAGCATATTAGGGTTCCCTAGAGGGACAGAACTAATACTATATATATATAGTATATATATATATAATAGAATATATATATATTCTTATATATATGAATATATACAATAGAATTATATGTATAATAGAATATATATATAATTGTGTGTGTGTATATATATAGGAGTTTATTAAGTATTAACTTACATGATCACAAGGTCCCACAATAGGCTGTCTGCAAGTTTCAGGAGGAAGGAGAGCCAGTCCGAGTCTCAAAACTGAAGAACTTGGAGTCCAATGTTCAAGGGAAGGAAGCATCCAGCATGGGATAAAGATGTAGGCTGGGAGGCTAGGCCAGTCTTCCCTTTTCATGTTTCTCTGGCTGCTTTATATTTGCTGTCAGCTGATTAGATTGTGCCCACCACATTAAGGGTGGGTCTGCCTTCTCCAGCCCACTGACTCAAATGATAGTCTCCTTTGGCAACACCCTCACAGACACACCCAGGATCAATACCTTGCATACTTCAATCCAATCAAGTTGACACTCTGTATTAACCATCACAAGGGGAGATGTGGGAGTAGAGGGTATGTGCAAGGGAGTGATTATGAGTGAGTATAATGATGGAGCCAACGTGGATGGTGAAGGGAAAGTGAAGGGTAGTAATGGATAGTAAAAATGCTGCGTGTTCAATGGATTAAATGTCTAAATAAGTTTAAAGATTGTTTGCAGTGAATGCAGAGTAAGTGAGCTGAAAAGAGGAAGGGTGGACAGAGTGGAGGATGCTTGTAGTGGGATTTGAGGTGATGACAAAGTTTAGGATGTGGCCATGTGAGATAGTGACTCAGAAGGAAAAAGGGTCAGGTGAGGAAATAAGGAACTGAGAATCTGGCTTTTCTGGTAGGTCTTTGACTCTGATGTTAAAGTTACTGAAAGTGGTGAAGGTGTTAGGGAAGCAGAAGCAACCCTCTGAGAGGCGGAAGCTGGAGTCTTCAGGGAATGAGAAGGCATAAGCAGGAGGGAGGTGGAAAACAGCAGTGAGGATGAGCAGAAAGTGGCGGAGCCAGATGGCCTGAGTGCCACAGAGCAGGGATTTGTGTTGGAGGGAGGGAGAGAAATCATTTGAAGCAGCAGTGGAGAGCCAGGAGGCTGCCTGCTCTACTCCCTGGTCTTGAGATATATGGCATGAGGACAGAGGGCTGCAGGAGAGGAGAAGGCAAGTTTCTATTAAGGTCACAAGTTTAAAGTTCAGAGAGAAGATGGAAGGACATAGTGGACATACTATTTACAGAAGTGTTCAAAGGGTGGGATGAGTCTGTGGGGAGTTGGAGGGGTTGGGGTTTCCAGAGCAGTGTGGAGTTCAGAGCCCTGGTGAGAGAGAATGCCTGGGTAGACCTGGTTTTCCAGCAGAGATTGCAGTAACAGGACTCCCAGGGCCAGCATGCCCTGTTACGTGGTGATCTTTCCACTTCTCCCTCCTAGCTTAATTTTTAGAAACTTTAACAGATGGAATGCAAAATTTTTATTTTTATTTTTACGTCAGAGATCAGTCTTCACCCTGTTGCCCTGGCTGGAGTGCAGTGGTATGATCATAACTCACTGTAGCCTCCAACTCCTGGGCTCAAGTGATCCTCCCACATCAGCCTCCTAAGTAGCTGAGACTACAGGCATGCACCACCATGCCTGGCTAATTTTTGTATTTTTTGAAGAGATTGGGTCTTGCTATGTTGCCCAGGCTGGTCTTGAACTCCCAGGTTTAAGCAATCCTCCTGCATATGTGTGTGTGTGTGTGTGTGTATATACACATATATGTGTGTGTATATATATATGTGTGTGTGTGTGTGTGTATATATATATATATACACACACACACACACACACACACATACACATACAACTTTGGTAATTTAATTAGTTTAGCCTGTCAGGGCAACTGTGGTAGCTTAGAGACCATTGTATTTATTTGTAAGTCTTAAGGTAGGATTGGAGTGTGGAGTGGAGAAGTTGACTTCACTGAAGTCAACTTCACTAGCAAGTAGAATGAAGGAAACACAGATTAGTTGAGGACCTACTATGTTTCAGGCTTTGTGCTAAATGTCTACTTTATGTAGGTGATTTCACAAGATGGACATGTTGGAAAAACCGTGGGCATTGGAGTCAGTCCTGGGTTTGAATTTTAGTTGCTTGGCTGGCAAACTGTTACTTTGGGCAGGTTACCTATGTTCTTCAGTCTTACTTTTCTCATTCATAGAGTGGGAATAATAACATCCACCTGTTGAGGTTGCTGTGACGAGCTGTCCAAGAAATTCTAATGAGCAGGCCAGGCTGAGAACCACTGCTGCAGAGTGATTAGCATTTGTTCCATTTTATAGGCGAGGAAACTAAGGCCTAGGGGGGCTAAATATGTTGCTTATGGCCACACAGCACTAAGTGACATAGCCAGGATTGAAAGCCAGTTTTTTTCACCCCAGAACCTTGTTGCATCCATTTCATTGAGTTTTTGCCTTAATACATGGGAAGCTAAAGGAGCCCCCCATCAGCATGTCTGCCCAAACATCAGGCAGCATGGGATGGGAGGAAGGGATCAAGTGAAGGGAAGGCAGGCCCTATGGAATCTAGGTCAGTGGTTTCCAAACCTGGCTATACTTACAAATCATTTGGAAAATGGTTAATCTGTAAATCTCCAGGGACCACCCTAGGCCTACTGGCTCCAGAACTTCTGGAGCATGGGAACCAGGAGTATGTATATTTAGAATATCTTCTAGGTGATTCTGAGACTGCTAGCCTAGTTCCGGTCCTTGGGCAAGTTTTTGGGAACCACTGAATTCTAATCGATGTCCTAAAATGATCAAGTGATTATATCCCAGTAAAATACTGGGTGCCTTCTAGTGCCACCAAAATGGGCCTTTAGGGGTTGCGTGCTGTTGCCGTACTTTAAGATCTTGGTGCATTACCTGAAACGGACACTGTCTGTCATTGAGCATTTGAAGTTCAAATACATAGGAAATGTCAAGTTGGCAGACTCTGCTATAACAGAAGGAGTGATTTGTTATTTAGAGCTGTTGTTCTTCCTCCTTTCCCCCTGGGATTCCTGCCCACTCAGTCAGATTAGAGCTATATAAACAAGCTCGTACTACTGAGCTAGCACACATATTGTAATTTTTTTTTCCTGAAGTGCTTAACATTGCTGATGTCAGAAAAAATATCCATTGGGTTTTAATGGGCTGAGGCAAACAATGAGAATTTGATATAATATGGAGGAGAGGAAATAACATCAACAGAAATTCTTATTTGGCAGCATAAATATTCAAACTATATTACAGTCAGGGTTTGATTACTTCTCCTACATGACATTTCCCTGAATAGGGTTTTGAGGGCTGGGCACTAAGAGTGGCAGGCTTGATGTTTAAAGCTTTTAGCTGCAAGCCATGGTAATTTCAGTGACATTGTAGGGTAATTGTAGTCAGTTCTCCTCTTAGCTCTGTGTCAGGATCACCTGAGGAGGTCATTGGACCGCTGAAGGCTTCACCTCTGATGCACGAGTCAGAATATTTGTGGGTGGGGGTTGGGGTGGGATTCTCCATTGAATCTGATGCCAGTGGCCTGGGAATTTCACTTGGCCAAACATTGGCTTAGAACAAGGTCACTGGTCAGTTTCTACATTCATTCTGTGCTGGGGCATTTCCATGGCTTATTCTCTTCCCTCTTCAAAAACAACCCTGTGTGATGGAGGGATCTCATCTTCCAGGCAAGGAGCTGGAAATGTAGGGTGGGAGAGTCTATTGTCAAAGGCCACATAATAGCCTTAGTGAGGCTAGAGCTGAGATGTGATTCCCAGTCTGACTTCAAAGCCCTTTCTTTTCCTATACCGTCGAGGCCCTTCCTTCCTGCTTTGCTCAACATTGTTAGCTGCTGAACCCTAGGCTTTGCTTATTCCAGAGGGGCTGGCGTTATAAAGTAAACAGCAGGTATTTATTGTAACTGCAAGTTACAGATGCAATGTAAGTCTGGAGTAGACTGCAGGCACAATCCTGACTTTCAAGGATTCACGAATCTGTTTGTGTCACAGGTGCTCAATTGTCCTGTTATGCCTAGAGCATCCCCCTCACTGTTTTCTACCCTCCCCACATATTCCTTCTTACCTAAATTGCTTGTGAATTCCAGAAGTGGATTGCTGAGTCCAGGCTGGTTCATATCAATAAACCTTGGGGAAAATCTTTATGTATGATGCTATACATGGGTCTTTGTTGATCAAGAACCTTCTTTATTGGCCACTTTTAATGGCTTGTTATCCAGATGAATCTTCTGGAAGGAGGACACTGCATCCTGGTAGAATTTTCTCAGTCCCATCATTCATTCAAACATATTTAAGTACCTTCTATGTGCCAGGTTCTGCTCTAAGTGCCAGGGAGAGAGGGGTGAACCCCAACAATAAAGTCCCTGCCTATGAAGAACTGGCTTTCTAGTAGAGGAAGTCCCTGATAGACAAGTAAACAAAGTCCCACAAACTCAGATAGGTGTGAATCCCTGTTATCTCACTCACCACACTTGGCTGTCTCCCACTTAATCTTTCTGGGATCAGATTATCTTTGTGGCTTTTTTCTCTTGACTGTCTAGCACAGAGCTGAGCCACTTCTGGGGCTTCAGATTTCTATGCCCGTGTGTGTGCATAGCCTTGGCTGGAATGGCAAATTTTGCCTCTCCCAGGCTTCTGCTCATCTGTCACCTCCTCCTACTCCGTGCCATCATAATTGAGCGACCACATATAACAATGTCCTTTCTGTGAACACATCTGTTATTCCTACCAGTCTCTGAACATTTTAAGGAGAGGATCTGTGTCTGACTTATCTGGATATCCCCAGGGCCTAGCATGGAACCTTACAAAAGTAGGCGCTCAGTATATTTGCTCAAAGATTAAATGTTGAGTCCCAAAGAACCTAAGGGTGGGTGGTGTGGTATAGGAATTCCGTCATGGAGAGGGATGCTGAGTCAGACAGGGGATGCTCCACTGCGGTGGTTTTGTGATTTATTCTTTGAGACGTCGAGCACTGTCATGAATAGAAGAGATACGCAGTAATGACAGAGACAGGTGGCATGGAACATTCTGGTGAGAGTCTTTGAAGGAAAGTTAGAAATGTGAGGTTCTGAGGGCCTAGCTCAGAGCTGGAAGGAACTCTAAGGATGCTGGATTTTATAGTCAATGCCCAACTGAGGTCCAGGGAAGCTATGTGTCCTGGTTCGGATAGCTGGTTAGTTGCAAAGGAGTGAGGGGTGGGGCAATACCAGGACTCCTAGTTCAGAGGGCTTTCCATTATGCTGGGGCTGTGGTGTGTGACAGGTAAGGGATTAAAAGCACAGAGAGGAGAAGGAACTTGCCTAAGATCACACAGCTAGGAAGTGGTGGAGCCTGGATTCAGACATGGATCTGTCTGATGAGAGGCAGCTTGTAACCACCAAGCCGTATTGTCTCTTCTTGGAGATTGTGAAATGCAAGGTCCTAGCCCATTTTCAGTTTTCCTCTTGGGTTAGCTGTGAGTCCATATAGGAAAATAATATTAACATGCTTTCTTTTGATATGCAGTTACATGTTTTCACAAAATGTTCACATTCTTCAAATGTTAATATAGAAACCCCTGGGTTGTTTACTGTGTATGTATATGTATATGTAAGTACAATGAAGAACACTCTTGTTTTTCTCTACCGCTAAATTTAAACACTCCATTTCTATTGTACTCCATTTAAAAAAAGTATTTTACATCATACTAGAATGAATGAAAACCTAGTCCTTTAATTTCACAAGCCTCAGCTTTAATAGTCAATGAATTTAATTAGAAAATCTTTACCTATGTAGGTTTTACATCCAGTTCTATCTAATATCTGTTGACATGTGGACTAGAAAGTATATTATTATGTTAGATATGATTCTTTCTAGATACAGGAAAGCTAAATAGCTTGTCTGAGTTTCAAAAGGAGTTAATAGAGGAACCAAAAATAGAAGCATTTGTACTGAATACGAGGCTTACTAAAATTCTTAACACAGAGACTATCTGCATTCACTTGAAACTGTAGTTTCAAGTCTAGACTCTGGAACATCAGCCTGTTTTAACACACAGAAACGGTTCTGTTGGTGGGAGGGGAGAGGGAGGCCTGACACGTTTGTTTCTAGGTCATTTCTAACCTTGCTATTATAATACAGTTTTCTAGGTAGAAGAGAATATGCTCATTAAAGTGAAAGTGTTCATTTTAAAATAAAGCAACATCTCTATTACATAGATACATGAATATATATAAATGAACTCAATTTTTGTTTTCATGCTCTGTCATATTCTGTATTAAGGCAAAGGAGTAGGCAACTAAGTAGTTGTTTAAAAATAAAACTGTGTGTTCATTTAATTTTAAAAGCCATTGATTAGGATAATCAGTGTTTCCATGTAGTACTGTATTCATAGAAATCCTGATATTGGGCCAGGCATGGTGGCTCATGCCTGTAATCCCAACACTTTGGGAGGCTGAGGCAGGCAGATCACAAGGTCAGGAGATCGAGACCATTCTGGCTAACACAGTGAAACCCCATCTCTACTGAAAATACAAAAAACTTAGCCTGGTGTCGTGGCGGGTGCCTGTAGTCCCAGCTACTCCGGAGGCTGAGGCAGGAGAATGGCGTGAACCCGGGGGGGCGGAGCTTACAGTGAGCCAAGATAGCACCACTGCACTCCAGCCTGGGCAACAGAGCAAGACAAGAAAAAAAAAAAGAAATCCTGATATTACAGTGTAGAGAGATAATATAGAATGATGCTCTTTACCTCTTTATGTAATCTAATTTTAAAAACCATTGTAATTTATAAATAGTGAAGAAAGCAGATAGTGTTATTCGAATGGGATATTTTGGGCAATTAAATTCTTAGCATAAATTACAAATTCCTCTCTCTCTCCCATTTTCCATCCAAATTTGTTTTTATGGAATGACCTTTGATAGCAACTTGTTTTATAATAAAATGTTTCCTAAGTTTTTATTTTAAATTGAAATAGCCTTTTCTGTCACGTATGGTGATTTATTATAAGAGTTTCTTTGATGAAAAGCCTATGAATTTTGTGCAAGTAACCCAGGCAGGCTCTTAGATTAGGGATAGCATTTGTATAGAACTTTTATGGCTTTATACTCTGCTCTCACACTCAGCTTATTTGACCCTTACCTGCGGGGAACCTGGTGGAATTCACATTTTACTGCTGAGGGCAGTGTAGAGGAAGGTGCCTTAGCATGACTTGGAGCATATAGCAGGCATTCAATATATTTGTTTTAAAGGGAAATTAATAAAAGAAACCCAACAGATTCTTGTACTTGCTCAAGGTCACACAATAAATATAATGTCACACCAAGGATTGAACTTCCTTCTTCACTCAAAAATTCCATGTGCTTATTCTTATTTCACTGTTATCTTTTCAGGCTTTTCAAAAAGGCCAAATTAAATATATTTATTTTTCTGAATTGAGGTGAAATTTACATAACATAAAATTAGCCATCTTAAAGTGTATACTTCAGTGGCATTTCTTGCTTTCACAGTGTTCTACAGCCATCACCTCTATCAAGGCCCCTGAAGGAGACCCTGTATCCGTTAAGCAGTCACCCATTCCATCCTTCCTGCAGCTATTGGCAACTACCAATCTGTTTCTTGTCTCTACGGATTTACCTATTCTGGGTATTTCATAAAAATAGACTCAAACAATATGTGACGTTTTGTGTCTGGCTTTTTTTCACTTAGCGTGTTTTCACTTAGCATGTTTTCAAGGTTCATCCACGTTGCAGCATGTAGCACGTTGTAGTACTTTATTTCTTTTTATTGCTCAATGATATCCCATTGTGTGGATACACACGTTTTATTTATCCATTCATCCACTAATGGACATTTGGGTTGCTTCCACCTTTTAGCTATTGTGAATAGCGCTGCTTTGAATATTTGCGTACAACTATTTGGTATTCGTTCTCAGTTATTTTGTGTATGTACTTAGAAGTGGAACTGCTAGATCATGTGGTAATTCTGTGTTCAACTTTTTTTGAGGAACCACTAAGCAAGCTGTTTTCTTTTCTTTTTCTTTCTTTTTTTTTTTTTTTTTCGAGACGGAGTCTCACTCTGTCGCCCAGGCTGGAGTGCAGTGGCCGGATCTCGGCTCACTGCAAGCTCCGCGTCCCGGGTTCACGCCATTCTCCTGCCTCAGTCTCCCAAGTAGCTGGGACTACAGGCGCCCGCCACCGCGCCCGGCAAGTTTTTTTTTGTATTTTTTAGTAGAGATGGGGTTTCACCGTGTTAGCCAGGATGGTCTCGATCTCCTGACCTCGTGATCCACCCGTCTCGGCCTCCCAAAGTGCTGGGATTACAGGCTTGAGCCACCGCGCCTGGCCCCACTAAGCTGCTTTCAACAGTGACTGTATCATTTTACATTCCTACCAGCAATGTTTGAGGATTCTGATTTCCCTATATCCTTGCCAAGACTTACTTGAGGATTTTTTTTTTTAAATTATAATAATCTTAATGGGTATGAAGTGGTATCTCCCTGTGGTCTGGATTTTGATTTCCTTAATAAAATATTCATATTTTAATGCATAGAATTAATCAGAAAACGAGCTTTGGCAGGGTGAGCTCAACAGCAAAATGGTTGGCTTCATTTGTCCTCAGGAGGTTATTTAAGACTGCCGCAGCCGGGTGCAGTGGCTCATGCTTGTAATCCCAGCAGTTTGGGAGGCTGAGGCTGGTGTATCACCTGAGGTCAGGAGTTTGTGACCAGCCTGACCAACATGGAGAAACCCCGTCTCGACTAAAAATACAAAAATAGCTGAGCGTGGTGGCACATGCCTGTAATCCCAGCTACTCGGGAGCCTGAGGCAGGAGAATCTCTTGAACCCAGGAGGTGGAGGTTTCAGAGAGCCGGGATCGCACCACTGCACTCCAGCCTTGGCAACAAGAGCAAAACTCTGTCTCAAAAAAAAAAAAAAAAAGAGACTGCCGTATATTCACTTCTGAGGTGTGCGATTCTGAACTGAAAATCAACAACATGTTGTTTGGGGATTAGAAGAATATTTGTGGATAGTAAGACTACAATCATTCCCTAACTTAAAAAAAAAATCACGTAATATGTTTTGTGTTCATGGCATCTGCCAAAAGTTTCTTAATTCTTTACATTTCAAAGCCCTCTTTATATAATTCCTTCATGACTTAATGGTCTATTCATTTATTTTTGCAGTGTGAGTGAAGAGACTCAGGATGGCTCAGGGATCCGGGGATCAAAGAGCAGTGGGGATTGCTGACCCAGAGGAGAGTTCTCCAAACATGATTGTCTACTGCAAAGTAAGGCATCCGGTCAAGTGCCCTGCATGCTGCCCCTGTGGACTGTTGTGTTCTGTGTAGGGTTGACAAAAAGACAAATGTTTTCTGCCTAAACTGCCTTACTGATAAATGCATATTTTCTTCTCACATCCTCTGGTTCTCTAGTTCTAAAATTCAAGAAAGTTCATACTTGAGCACTTGGCATTTAACACTTGAAAAATATTATGCCATTTAGTTTTCTTTAAACCCAAAGGTTGCCTAAGCAATGCAGATGGGGAAGACACATTCTCCTTCAGTGGAAAGGCCTTAGTGTAAGATATATGAACTGAAAGTTCTTCAAACTCATAGTATGTACAAAATCTGGGCTGAATGCTGTGGGAGATACAGAGGTATATTTGTATGAGATGATTACAGTTGGTAGGAGACATAAGATGTACACAAATAACTGTTGTAGAGTCTAAATGTTAATTTCCAAAATAGACGTGCAAGTAGAGTGTTATGTAATTTCAGAGCAGAAGGCCAGTTCTCCCAGCCTCAGAGGTGAGAATGGGCTTGTGGAAGAATGGTCTTTGAACTCAGTTTTAAAATATGTTCAGAATTGCTTTATGTGGAAGGCAGAGAGGAAGAACGTAGCAGGTGATGAGATGTTTCAGCAAGGGCACAGAACTGAGGAAAGTAACAGCAACCAGAACTGGTTAGCTTGGGCATAGGATGCATTACAAGGAGTAAATGAAGATAGGATTTTGGAAAGAGAGGCTGGCTAGAGCCACATGTTAGTGTTGAATTAGGCAATTTAATTGTGAAAAACTTTTGTGCCAAGAGTTGCAACATTGAGATCTCTTTGGGATTATGACTCTTGCCTCAGTGTGCTGAACGGATTGTTATCAAGATAGAGCGGAGGCTCTAGGAGAGAGATTTCTGTGTCTGTGTGAAAGGTAAGGAGGGAGAGACTATAATTCAGCTTGTGAAATCACCTTCAGAATTGAGAGAAACTGATAAGAGGAATTAAAGTCCGGATTAAAAATGACTTGGAAACTGAAGGAATATAGGCGGCAAGTAGAGAGTCAAAGATGACTAGGTTTTTGACCTTGGGTGAATGAAAATTATTGGTGCTATTAATTCAAATTGAGATATTTGGAAAAAGAATACATTTTAAAGGAAGAAAATGGCACTTAAGTTTATTTGAGTACCTGCTGAATTTGACATAATTGCTTCTTATTGTACACCTTTTTAATGTTTGCATGTTTGTGAAAATTTAACCTAACTCTCTTGTATGTTAATAAGGAAATAAGTTAATGTTCATTTCACTAACTACTTGAATTTCTGCTCAGTTCTGTGCATTCTGAGAGGCTCTGTGTATTACTTATATGGCCAGTGTGGAACTAGATATTCCTGGATGATCAATATGGTGAATTTTTCTCTTTTCCTTGTAAAAATAGAGTTCTCAAATTATTCTTGCTTTGAGTGTAAAATTCTGTAGTTCTTTGCTTTGCAAGAGAATGTCTAGATAACCCATCTATAAGAATAATGCTTATTAAATTGCAGTAAAGAAAAAAATAGATTAATGGGAAAAAAATAATTAATTAGTGAAACATACAGAATAATAGACATTGAGTCATTGTTACTTTCTTAACCCACCCCCATACTGGGAGACCCCGTGCCAGGCTGGTAGGAACACGGGCTTTAGAGTGAGACTTAGGTTAAAATTCCAACTTTATCACTCTTTAGCAATGTGACTGTAAGTTAGTTCTTTAACTTCCATGAGCCATAGTGTTTTCATCTGTAAAAAGAAAAAAAAAAATGTGGGAGGAAGGTAATTATGAAGATCACTTTATATAAATCGAATGAGGCATCTTATATCCTATTTAGACCACAATGTGGTCCATAATGAATATCTCTTTTTCTTTTCATGTTTAGGTCTTGTAGAGATAGTGACACTTAGAGAGAAAATAAATGATAAAATCTCTAAATGTTGGTGCTGTTAATAATTTGTCTAGAGCAAATTTATACAGTGAGTTTTTTTAAGACACAGGAAAACAACAAAAATATTTTTATATTCTTCAGAGGATTGCAAATTCATGGATTATTAAATAAGAAATGCAAAGGTCATGTAACCCAACCACTTTTCTACTAGAATGTTTGTATTATGTTTACAGGAAAAAAAACTTCCTGCAGGTTTATGAGAACTTGGTTTTTACTTTTTGGGTGGTAGTAAGAGGCTCTTTTCTGGTTTAATTTAGTAACAAACATGTCAACTGCTGTAGTTCTTTAGAGAAATGACAACTAATAATGAAAATATATCTTTCATGTGACAAACTTGTATAGAGAGTATATATATGTTCATGTGTATTTGCTATATTAATTACCATAAAAGGGACATTGAATTGGTTCAGTCTATTAGAAAGAAAGAAGACACACTTATTGCACAGTGTGAGCTTAGACCCTGACACGATTTTAAACCTAGTTAACCTGACTGACTTAAACCATGGTTGTACTTGAACTATGGGATTTTCGTATAGTTTTCTACTCCTGATGCTGTAGGCTGCCCTTTGGCTACAACCAAGAATTTACCTGCTGTAGCACGTTGTCCTCAAGGTATCATCAGTAAAGGTTGGATTTTGAAGCCAGTGGCAATTCAAAGCATTTTCTTTGGAAGTCCTTTAGTGTAATCATTTATTCAAAGTCGTAGCCATAAACCCAAACCTTTCCTTAGATACCCACGACTAAAATTTACATTTAAAAAATTGTGCTTTCATTTTTGTTTTCTTTCTCTTGTTTATTTGTTTTTTTTTTTCTGTTGTCAGACACTTTCAGTGTGAAATTTTTGCTTGGACTGCATTGTGTTGATTCAGATGCTGACATTTAAAAAGCCAAATCTAGAGAAATGAAGCTTTTGGGTAAACGTTCAAGTAATAAGTGGATGATTATGTCAATAATGTTGTTGTGACTTTTAAATGATATTTAGGATGGTAACCTCTTGATATATGAGTAATGATGGGTGGGTTTTTAAAGCCCATGCTTTTCAGAACACTCTTCATTTCCTTTTCATGTTTTCATGTCATTAACTGTGAGAAGTTGTACTTTCCCAAGGCATGACTTATTTATTGACTTGAACAGACTTTCTAATTTAGTTTTTCATCCTTCATATTCACAGTTTGGGTTGGAGGTGTGTATGAAAAATGTATTGGTCACATTAAAAATCTATTTAAAAGAAAACCTTAATTATTCATGAAGACACCCAGACCTGTTAACCTTTTTTATATTCCTGTATCCTTAGGATCCTGAGTTATTGAATTGCCCAGTGTAATGATGATATTTGAACCTAGCTATACATCGCATTATTTAGGGTGCTTTATAAAAATGTTAATCCTCAAAGGAGCCCCTCTACAAGGTATTTCTATTTAATCGGTCTGAGCTGGGTCCTAGGAATCTGAGTTTCAAGATGTTCTCAGGAGAATCTGATGCCCAACAAAGTTTGAAAAGTGCTGACTTAGTCTTTTACAATATCCAGGCATAGTATGTGTTGCAAAGTGATGAGAGAGTTAGTGTTTAGAATTACATTTTTGATTTCATAATTATTTGTAGATCTCTCAAGACATAGAAGAACCAAGCTCTTGTCATAGGGATTTTAGTAGCTTTTCCTTAGAGATTTTCTAGTCTTATTTTATAGATGAAAGAACTAAAAGTATAGAGAGGGTCAGTAACTTGGTTAAGGTTCCTCAGCACTTTCCCATGGAAGCCATGATGGTGTCCAGGGAGCTTGGCCCCTCCAGTCAGTTGCCTTTCTAGCACCCTATGCGACTACCATGTTTTCAATCACAGACTACTGTTACCACATTGTTGGAGTTGAGTAGCAATGGGGCATGTTAAATTAATGAAAATAAAATGTGGCAGGTCTTTGGCTTTCATGCTTATTCTGGGAGAGTTGACTTGGATTAATGTCTCATATTTTTAATGCTGAAGTTTCATTCTACTCATTGGTGCTTTTGCTTCTCGGGTAAAGATTTTCTAAAATGTTTACCCTCTTTTATAGGTAAGATGGCTTTTGAGTAAGAGCAGGTTGCTTTCTGATCTTGTTTGGATCTTCGGTGTTAACAATGCCTCTTGACAAAGTTCTCCTAACTAGACTGGTAATTTGATTTGTTTGGGTCAGGAGGCATGGAAGATGTCACACAGAGAGCTGGAGACTCTGCCTGTCTGGTCCCAGCTCTGTGTGGAGAACTTCATTTTCCTGATTCTACTTCTTGTTTTGTTTTCTATCTTCTTCATTCTTTTCCTCCTTCCTTCTCAATTATGAGATACTTCTAACACAAAAAGAATATATTCAGTGTCCATGTAAGGTAGAAAGAAGAATTAAAAAATGAATTATATGCACTTAATGTTAGCTTAGTAAATAAAATATAATACTTTGGCCTCATTTCCTTTTCTGTAAAGGGAGGAAATTGGTCTAAAAATGTGCCAAATACCTTTCTGCAATGATTTCAAAGTTCCATTCTATAACTTTTTGAGCTTTCATAAGTTAGTACACTTCCCTGATATCAAAACAATGTTGTGAGACTATATGCGCTTTGAAAGGTCTTTTGAGCTTTTGAAGAAATATTTTAGATAGTTCTAGATAATCTAAATTGGATTGAGATAAAGCCCAATTAAGTCAGGCATTAGAAGAAAAAGTTTTAATTGTAATGATTTAATATTCAACAGTGAAAATTAGATGACATCTTCTTGGTGGCAACCTGTTTCTTTGGTTTGCTAATAACATTTAAGACATTAATAAAATTATTTTGTAGTACTAATTACATGTTATATACATAACAGAAGTGGTGTTTAAGTAGCAACACTGTACATTGCCAGTAGCATATAGTGTCGCAGATGAAATAGGAGTTTTAGAGGAAGACAAAAAAAGCCAATGTTCTTGTATATCAAAGGGTTAGTTACATAGCCTCGTCATTGATGGCTTCCTTCACCCATTCGTTTCTAGTTATCGACTCCTTTTCTGCTGGAATTTGAGTCTAGCCTTTATGTTGCTCTGATACCCCAAGGTCACTCTGCCTAATGATTTAGGGCCCTTGAAGTCCTGGGCAGTAGTTGGTTTATGTATACATCCAGAAAGTAAATGTCACACTCTTTTAGTTACATTGGCTGTGGTATGCAGCAAGAAGGGAAAGATCTAGCCTGGAGGAATCCAGTGCTATGGAGGAAGCTAGGGACAGGGTGTGGTTTGGAATTCATAGGAGGCAGTGGTAAAAGCCAGCACAGTTGAGAGTCTGAGGACCTGCAGGTCCTGGTGACTAAGGCATGATGAGGATTAGAAATTTCGAATCAGGAAATATATATTGAGTGTCATTTGTGTGCCAGACACTATTAGATGCTAGGAATGCAAGATGAGAACTGAGCTCTGAATGAGCCCACAGGCCAGCTGGGGAGAGGTGGGGAACTAGACAATTACAGTGTTGGTAGAAGCAACTGAGGGTGTGGGAGGAGGTAGAGGGGTCATGTAGTCCATCCCAGGAGAGGGGATGATGATGTAGAAGACATCCAGATGATTTGGCACCTTCTTCGATTCTTGAAAGATGACTAGGAATTAACCAGATGGAAAAGGAGAGAGAAGATGTAGGAGGCAGGACTAGTGCCTGTAAAAGAGCAGATTTGTGATGTCATTCAGGAGACTTTAAGTGGTTGTTATGAAGCCAGGTTTCTGTGATGAAAGTTTGAGGAATAAAGCTAGATAGGTAGATTAGGGCCAGATCACAAAAGACCTTATGTATCCATGCCAAGGAGTTTAGACATTGTAAAAGTATCTTCCCTTTGCACCTCCACACCCATGTTCAACTCCTTTCCATGCTGCTCTCTGCCCCAGAGGCTGAGCTGTGAGGACTACATTTACAGGGCTCCTGTGACCTCTGGGTTTCAGTTGGGTTTGGTTAGTAAAAGTCTGGAAAGAGATGGGAGGAAAGGAGAAGAGCAATGTCAGAGAATTTCTTCTCCTGGGTCTCACTCTGCAAAACCTTGCACTGGCCATATCCCTCTACTGAAGTTTGCTGATTTTTGCAAGGCAGACTACTTTCCTCTTCTGGGTCCGGATCCTTTTTGTCGACTCATCCTTTTGGGTCTTGGGGTGGTTCCAGTTTGTATTTGTTATCTGTTGCTGTGTAACAAATTATCTCAAAACTCAATGGCTTAAAAACATTTATTATGTCACAGTTTCTGTGGGTTAGTAATCCAAGTGCAGATTTTGTGAGTTCTCCAGCACAGTGTCTTTTAAAAGACTATAATCAAGATGTTGACTGGGATTGTGGTTTCATCTGAAGTCTCAGCTGGGGAAAAGCCTACTCCCAAACTTACTTGTGTGACTGTTGGCTGGATTCAGTTCCTTAAGGGCTGTTGGAATGGACTCAGTTCTTCATTGGCTGTTTGCCAGAGGCCAGTCTTAGTTATTTATGACATGTGACTCTCCATAGTGCAGCTCATAACATGGCATTATTATTATTATTTTTTAATCAGAGTGACAACAGGCAGAGAGGGAAGGTGAGTGATAGGAGTCTTAGTGTTTTATAACCTAATTTTGGACACTTTTTTCTTTTTTTAAAATTATATTTTAAGTTCTAGGGTACATGTGCACAATGTGCAGGTTTGTTACATAGGTATACATGTGCTATGTTGCTTTGTTACACCCATCAACTCATCATTTACATTAGGTATTTATTCTAGTGCTGTCCCTCCCCCAGCCCGATTTTGGACATATTATCCCATCCCTTTTGAGAGTAAGAAGTCACTAGGTCCACCCCTCACCCAAGGTGAGGGATTTACACAAGGATGTGAATACCAAGATCCAGAATTCAGAAAATCTTTGTGGGCCATTTTGGAAACCATCTATCACACAGCTCTACTTCTACTAGCCAGGGGTTTCTGAGTGTTTTTATTGTTTGTTTGTTTTTATAATTTCCGTGTACCCTGGAACTCCTTTCAACTTAGTCCTTTTGGAAATACATTTTTCTTCAATTGTCCTATGTATGTCTTCCATTGACCAGTAAGACCCTAACGAATGCAGGTATTATCACACAAGCAAAGGGAAGCCATTGAGACTCTGCGTTTCTTGATAAGGGAATTCTTCATGAAAGGATTTGAAGCAGGGGAGTCATTTGTTCAAAGTGGAGAATGGGATTTGAAATGGGGAAGTCAATGTGGAGAAGATTCAGTGTGGAGATCAATGGGTGATTGGTGTGGAGGGGTTCGGTGTGGAGGGAGAGTGTTGGAGAAGTGGTAGGATTGGAGGTAGGAGGACAGTTTAGAGATTATACAGGAATCCAGGTGAGGAAAAATGATGTCCAAATCAGTGGCAGTGGTAATACAGATGGGAAGATGTGTCTGAGAGGTGTTTAGGTGGTTCAAGCAACAGGATTTGGTGACTGAGAAGATGTAGGGAGAATTTGAGAATAATGAGGAGGAATGAGAAGGAGTCTTTTCCCTAGGCTCTATCTGTGAGCTCTCAGAAAGTCTCCCAGGATAAAGTTTTGAAGCAAATACCTGTAGAACTGGATTGCCTTCCCCTCTCTTCCCCATATGTAGATAAATTGAGAGAGCCCAGGAAAGAGTCTATAAATGTACGAGGATATCTGGGTATTTGTTCTGGTTGCCCCACTAGCTCACGTCTGGCCATGCATAAGTTGTTCCTACTTTTTGTTAAGTCTAGCTCTTTAATTTGTGAAGTGAGGGGTTAACTATGCTAGGTGATCTCTAAAGCATTTTTTAGTTCTAACATTCTAGGTCTTTCATAATCTAAAATAGAGAAACCCACATTTTATTATTTGTATTATTTCATAGCCTCCTTCACTTTATTTTAAATTTTCTTTAAAAAGTGAACCCAGCCAAAATTTTAAAAACAGGTAAGTCAGAATGTTTAAAACAAATGGCTTTTGGTCTTCAGCACTTAGGGCGTGTTGTTTTTTTCTTCACTCTTTTTTGTTTGTTTGTTTGTTTAACATTAAATAAAATTCCTGGCCAGGTGCAGGGGCTCATACCTGTAATCCCAGCACTTTGGAAGACCAAGGCAGGCCAATCACCTGAGGTCAGGAGTTCAAGATCAGCTTGGCCAACATGGTGAAACCCTGTCTCTACTAAAAATACAAAAATTAGCCAGGCGTGGTGGCACATGCCTGTAATCCCAGCTACTTGGGTGGCTGAGGCAGGAGAAGCACTTGAGCCTGGGAGGCGGAAGCTACTGTGAGCAGAGATGGTGCCACTGCACTCCAGCCTGGGTGACAGAGAAACACTCTGTCTCAAAATACAATAAAATATGATATAGTAAAATAAATTCTCAAGGACTAACTTCAGAAAGTGTTCAGAGTAACTAATTTAATTGTTCAGTCTACATTTGAAGATTCCTTTCATTAAATTTTTTGAAGCTTTTTTTATTGCCTTAGGAAAAAACTGTTCTGTTTTTCTTTTCCCCAGGATTAGACTTGCTGGAAGAAAAGCTCCCCCATCACATTTTCTTGGTTGGCAGGAGACAGGCATGCAGGCAAGTCCCAGACCAGTGGTATCAGTGTCCACAGGCGAAAGGGATGGTATTTTTAGTGTGAGGAATAGCTCAGTGTGGTTTAGTATGATGCATTTTGATGAGTATAACTTTCTAATTTGAAAAACCTTTGGTGTGTTTAAGTCTTCATTTCATCTTTCCAATTTTTCCCCCTCATTTCTTTTCAAGGAGTCTAAGATTTTTCATTTTGGCAGGCAGTTGATCACTCTTGTTGTTGACACTCCTTTTCAGTATTCTTACACTATGGAGAACCTGAATGGCTGTAAATTCCCTATTGGCAGGATTTCGAACAAGAAAAAATAAAAGCGGATAGATATCTGTGAAAGAAAAATAAATACATCTTTAAATTATTGGAGAATAGAAGGATTACTTTTTAAAATTCTGTTAGTTTGCCAATTCAGATCAAAACAGAAAATGGACACTTTTTTTGATCAGCATTCTCTATTCTAAAAACTTATTTCAATAAAGTAAAGAATATGCAAAGACATATATATATATATATATAGATATAGATATAGACATACACCCACTCCAAAAGAATAGTGATATCTTTCTGGTAAATAATATCCAAAGTTTGGAAAGAAATCAAATATCCATTGAAAGGAAACTAATTTTAGGGGGATAGGATTCACATTTGGAATGATCTCAGAGTTAGTTAACTGGATGTCTGTTCTGGTTAACCTAATAATTGTCTTGAAAGAGAGATGGCCACTGACATTCTGGGATATGGTTAGGGAGAATATTCTTTATTTTTAAAACCCTACAAGATTTTTTGATTTTTTAAAAATAAAATGTTTTATCTTATTTGTTAAATATGATGGTTATGTAGGTTTACTCAAAAGTGATTTTTTTCATTGCTCTTTATTATTTTCTGCATCTCTGTGCTTACATCTGAAATAATTTTTAGTATTTTCTTTAGTGCAGGTCTGCTGAAGATAAATTCTCTCAGTTTTTGTTTGTCTAAAATATCTTTGGGCCAGGCACTTTGGCTTATGCCTATAATCCCAGCACTTGGGAGGCCGAGGCAGGAAGATCACTTGGCCCAAGAGTTTGAGGCCAGTCTGGGCAACATAGGGAGAAAATGTCTCTACAAAAAGAAAGAAAGAAAAAAAATTAGCTGTGCATGTTAGTGCATGCCTGTAGTCCCAGCTACTCAGGAGGTGGAGGTGGGGGAATCACTTGAGCCTGGGAGGTCAAGGCTACAGTGAGCCATGATTGTGCCACCTCACTGTAGCCTGGGCAACAGAGTGAGGCACGGTTTCAAAGAAAAAAAGAAAGTCTTTGTTTCATCTTCATTTTGTGAAGGGTATTTCTTCTAGATTTAGAATTCTAGATTGTCAATTATTTTATTTATCATAACTGTCATTGTCTCTTGGCTTTCATTGTTTCTCTTGGGCAGTTAGCTGTAAGTTTTATTATTCCTCCTTCAAATGTAATCTGTTTTTTCCTTTGGCTGCTTTTAAGATTTATTTCACTTTGGTTTTAGCAGTTTTATTATGAGGTGTGATTTTCTTTTTAATTTATTCTTGTTAGAGCTTGTAAGACTTCTTTTTATTTGATTGGAGTCTTGCTTTTTTTTGTTTGTTTGTTTTTCTTTTTTTGATGGAGTCTTGCTCTGTCGCCCAGGCTGGAGTACAGTGGCATGATCTCGGCTCACTGCAACCTCTGCCTCCTGGGTTCAGGTGATTCTCCTGCTTCAGCCTCCCGGTAACTGGGACTACAGGTGCACGCCACCACACCCAGCTAATTTTTGTATTTTTAGTACAGTCAAGATTTCACCATGTTGGCCAGGATGGTCTCGATCTCTTGAACTTGTGATCCACCTGCCTCAGCCTCCCAAAGTGCTGGGATTACAGGTGTGAGCCACCACGCCCAGCTGTGCTTGGGAGTTCTTAACCATTAACTTTTCAAATATTGTTTATGCCTAGTTCTCTCTTTTCTCTCCTCTTGGGATTGTGTTCATATGTTATGACATTTTTTCCTCTAGATTTCATATATTTCTTATGCTCTTTCCTGTATTTTTTATTCCTTTGCCATTTTGTGCTTCAACATGGATGTTTTCTACTGACTTATCTTCCAGTTCACTAATTCTCTCTTCAATATATTAGTAATCTGTGGTTAAAGCCATCCCATTGAATTTGTAACCTTAGTTATTGATTTTTAAGTTCTAAAATTTTCATTTAATTTCTTTTTATAGTTTCTAGTTTTCTGCTAAACTTCTCTATTTTGTCATTTAATTCCTAAACATATTAATCATAATTGTTTCAAAGTCCATATCTGATATTTTAAAGTCTTTATCACTTGGTGAACTGTTTCTGCTAACCTTTTCTTTCTTTCTTTTTTTTTTCTGTTTATTTTTTATTAAGTTCTGGGCATTATACAAATAATATAGAAGTCATTTACGGCTCTAGGACAATGTTATGTTACTTCTGAGAGAACTTAACTATTTTTTTCTTTTATGTCCGTCAAAATAGGAATGGATTACCTTAATCAAGTCAGACACAAAGATTACGTGTAGCTGGACTTCAGTTCTTGTTAGGGCTAGATATATTTCTAGATCACCTTTACTCTCTGTAGGGAGCCCTTCTGGTTCCAACCAAAACCCTGGTTCCAACCAAAACCCTTGGAACCCCTCTGGTTCCAAGGTGCCCCTCCTCCTTGGAGGACTCTGACCTCTAATTTTTGTCCCTTAAACTCTGTGACACTGCTAAAAGCTCTGTTCAGCTTCTTGATCATGCCTTTTGTTTAAGGAATTGACAATGCCCTTGAGAGGAACAGGCAGCTCCAATTGCTGGGCTCATCTTCTTAGTTTTCTTCTTCTTTCAGGTCATGGCCTCACAAATTCTTACCGTCTTGGTTGCTTTCTAATGCCTTCAAACATGTTTGACAGAATGTTTTCCAGCATTTCCAGTTGCTCTCAGCGGGAGGGCGATTCTGAAATATCTACTTAGCCATTGCCAGAAGTAGAACCCCATAACAGAAGCCCTGAGAGAAGATGGATCCATCTTTTATAGTCTTGGTTTGCTCTTAAAGTGTTTTAGAAAAGACATATCCTGAGTGTCTTAGTGGTCTAGGGTGATAGTGGTAGAGGTGAAGAAAAGTGAAACTTCCAGTATATTTAAAAAGTAGAATTAACCTGTGATTAGTTTTCGATGGAGATGAGAGAGGAGGATTGAAGGCTAATGGTCAGGATCTGGCCTGGGCATCTGGATGTTCAGTCACTAGGATCAGTGGTTGGGGGAGTGACACTGGAGCCTAAAGTCACCACAGTAGCAGAATGACATTCACCACAACCTAGTTATGTAAAACTCTAGACAGAGGGAATAAATCCAGGCAAATACCACTAAATATGAAGTGAACCCAAAAAGAAGCTTTACCTGGAGGAAACCTTACCTGACTCCAGAGACCTTTTTGGTTTAGAAAACAGGAAGTAGCTTGTATCTGTCAGTATGACACTTTTGAACATTTCTGTATTAGTTTCCTAAGGTGCTGTAACAAAGCCCCACAAACTGTGTGGCTTAAGACAACAGGAATCTATTCTGTCACAGTTCAGGAGGATAGAACTCTGAAATTAAGGCATGGGCAGGGCTATGCTCCGTTTGAAGGCTTAAGGGAGGTCCCCTCTCTTGCCTCTTCCTGGCTTTCTGTGGCTGCTGGAGATCCTTGGTGTTCCTTGGCTTGCAGCGGCATCACCTTGGTCTTCACCTTTGTCCTACCTCACCTTCCTCATGTGCCTACCTCTGTGTTTCACATAGCCTTGTAAGGACACTAGTTGTGGGATTTAGGCCTACATCCCCCTACCCCCAATTGATTGTGACCTCATCTTAATGAATTACATCTGAAAGACCCTAATTTCCAAATGAACTTATGTACACAAGTCCCAGGGTTTAGGACTACAAAATATCTTTTTGACAGACACAACTCAGTCCACAACAATTTCTAGTTTATCATTGCGTGAAGCTTAGGGCTCTTTGCAAAGATCCAATGAACAAGTAGTGTACTTACTGAGTTATTGCTTCTGACAAAGCACTGTGTGGGGAATAAAAAGTAGCATAGCACACAGTCTCTGTCCTAGACAACTTTACCATCCAACTGGGGAGACCAAGAGTGATGCAGAACTCAGGAGGAAAATAAGCTTTGGTTGGCCACCTACTATGTACCAGATACTGCAGTGGTGCTGTACATATATTGAGCCATTTAATCATCAGAATAGCTTGCTGGGTAAGTGGTGTTCACCCTATATTACAGATAAGGGAACTGAGGGTCAGAAGGAGTAAATAACTAGTATTAAGTGGTGCTATCAGGATTTGAATCTAGATTTGCTGTATTCTGAAGTCTGTGGTTTTGGGGAAGAAACTGAATTATGTTTAAAAAAAAAAAAAAACTTAAAGCTGTTTGAAATTAACCATAAGAGAGTTAGTGTGAGAGCTGGGTATGGTGGCATGAATCTGTAGTCCCAGCTACTGAGGAGGCTGAGATGGGAGGATTCCTTAAGCCCAGGAGTTCGAGACCAGCCCATGCAATACAGTGAGATCCTGTCTCAAAACAAACAAACAAACAAACAAACAAAAAAGTGGGTGTGGACAAGGAAGGCTTATTGAGGAAGAAGAAATTTGAAGAGAAATAATCTGAACTGTATTTGTAAGAAAGGGTAGGAGTTGGCCGGTGGAAAAGAGCCAAAAACTGATTCCAGGTAATGGGAGCTACGTGAACCAAGGCAAGGTGATAGAAAATATCAGATGTATTTAGGATAAAACATATTTAGATACTACATATAAGATATGTGCTTTATGTAATTATAGCCTCATTCTTCATATGGAGACCTTGAAGCAAGAAAACAAACATTTTTAGCTCTGTAGCTCACATGGTAAGGTACTGGCAAAGCTGAACCTTCTGCCAATTAATTTTTTTTCCATTCCTCTTCAGAAATAATCATTTTCCATTTAAAAAGTAATAATTCAATTTTGAAAGAATCAAAGCATAAAGTAGAGAAAAAAACTCACATATTCCTATCATGCAAATATGACTAAAGTTAACATTTTGGTCTGTTCTCCCAGTCTCTGAATTTGTAACAGTAGTATACATAACACATTAACCTAGAGGGTAATCATAGTGTATGTGCTATTTTGTGCTTCTCTACCATAGCCTAAGCACTAATCTGTGCCGTAACATGTCATCATTATCATAGTTTTATTTATTTATTTATATATTTTTGAGATGGAGTCTTGCTCTGTCACCAGGCTGGAGTACAGTGGTGCAATCTCGGCTCACTGCAACCGCCGCCTCCTGGGTTCAAGTGATTCTCCTGCCTCAGCCTCCCGAGTAGCTGGGACTACAGGCACACACCACCACGCCCAGCTAATTTTTGTATTTTTAGTAGAGACGGGTTTCACCATGTTGGCCAGAATGGTCTCCATCTCTTGACCTTGTGATCCGCCCACCTTGGCCTCCCAAAGTGCGGGGATTACAGCCGTGAGCCACCATACCTGGCTATCATAGTTTTCAAGGTTGAATAATATTCTGAGTAGATAATGTACAATAATTTACTTATTTAGAGTTTGTTATTAATAGCAAATTAAAAAATTCCTAGGTCAAAATGCATGACCTGTGTTACAACTCCTATTATATATATGATTTTCTGGAAGGTCAATATTGATTTCGGCATTACATATAGACTGGGTTTCTCTGGGTGGTTGTAAAAGTTCTATGTCATTGAACTACAGAAAGAGGGTGAGGGGATTTCTAACAATTAGAGCCAGTGTTTTCTTCCCCTCTAAACCACATCCCCATCCTACTGTCCGCCTGGCTTTGCAACACCATCCTTATCCTGAGAGCTTCATTGACGCCGGGGGATATTTAGAAATTTTCAACTTGGAACCCTTCCAAGATGTTTGCTATTTTATTCTCTATTTGTTTTTCTTAAGCAACTAACTAAATAAGAATAACATTTCAACCTCTTTCCACTCCCCACAGCATTTTTTCCTGCCTGTACCACCTCTGCCTACAGTTTAACCATGGGGGTGCTTCTTATATTTTAAAGCTAAATACAAAAGCACAGTTCTGAGAAGCAGCCAAGTTCTGCAGCCAAGTTTGAAGAATAAAACTTTAAAACAGCTCTTCTGTCACACACTTGAGAGGGGAGGCAGGCTTTGCTATAAATAAGTCACATTCCATTTCTATCTCATCCTTTGCAGTCCTCTTGGGTAATGCTTTTTGTATATGACTACAGTGTTCTCGAACTGCCCACTCACCCCTTTCAACCTTCCATTTTATGCCTCGCTTTATTTAAATGTTCAGTAGTTTTGGAGTTTAGGGGCCCTGCATGAAAGAGGAGTAGACTTTTCCTTTCATTCTTCAGGCTTAGATGTAATGAGGTTCAGTGGCTAACTTATTAGAAACCATACTTTCTCCTTGTCTGTAACGTTTTCAGCAGCTGTCTGGATTAGTTTCCTATTGCTGCCATAACAAATTGCCACAAATGTGATGACTTAAAACAAGGCCAGGCACAGTGGTGCATGCCTGTAATTCTAGCACTTTGGGAAGCTGAGATGGGCAGATTGCTTAAGCTCAGGGGTTCAAGACTGCCTGGCCAACATGGCAAGACCCCATCTCTATTAAAAAAAAAATACAAAAATTTTCTGGGTGTGGTGGCACGCACCTGTAATCTCAACTACTCAGGAGGCTGAGGTGGGAGGATCACCTGAGCCTGGGGAGGTCAAGGCTGCAGTGAACCATGATCAAGCCAGTGCACTGCAGCCTGGGTGACAGAGTGAGACCCTGTCTCAAAAAACAAAAAACCCAGAAACCCCACAAATGCATTTTCTTATAGTTCTGGAGATCAGGAGTGTAAAATGATTTGGCAGAGCTGCATGCCCTCAGGGGGCTGTAGGAGAATTCATTTCCTCCCCTTTTCCAGCTTTTAGAGGCTGCCTACATTCCCTAAGTCATAGCCCCACATCACTCCCACTTCTGCTCTTGGCATCATATTTCCTTCTCCGACTCTGACCCTCTTTTCTGTCTCTTATAGGACCCCCTGTGATTACGTGGAGCCCACACACATAATCCAGGGGTACCTCCCCATCTCAGAGTACTTAACTTAGTCCCACCTGCAGAGTCTCTTTTGCCAAGTCAAATAACGTAAGTTTGTGGGATTAGGGTGTGGACATCTTTGGAGGGCCGTTATTCTACTTATCACACTGTCTTAGAAAAGGAAAGGAAAACAATTTTGGAATTTTTGTCTTTTTCATAGCTAGGGAGGGGGTACACTGAAGTTTTGTTTTTCCTTTCTGTATTCGTGATGGTTGATACGTGGCAATCTAAACTAAGTCTGGGATGTCTGTTTGTATTGGCCGAAGTTCATTGGAGGGCAGAAAAGAGGAGAGTTTCAGAGACTGGCAGTGAAGATGGGAGGGTAGTTTAGTTAAAGACCTTCACACCTTGCTCACTGGGTGCTCCTGTTAGGCCCGACTCGGGGCATAAACAAGCCCGTGCCATTGAGGAGAAGTGACTGAGCAGATACATTCAAAATGAATGAAGGAATATCTCATTCACTGTAGTCCCATCCAGTGTGAATTCCTTATAGGACTATTTGTCTCCGATCACTTAATATATTATTTTATTTTTTGAGACAGAATCTCACTCTGTTCTCCAGGCTGGAGCGTAGTGGTGTGATCTCGGCTCACTCAGCCTTGACCACTGGGGCTTGATCCTCCCATCTCAGCCTCCCCATAGCTGGGACTACAGGCATGTACCACCATACCTGGCTAATTTTTAAACTTTTTTTGTAGAGACAGGGTCTCACTGTGCTGCCCTGGCTGGGCTTGAACTCCTGGGCTCAAGTATATCCGCCCATCTCAGCATCCCAACATGCTGAGATTACAGGTGTGAGCTACCACATTTGTCCTATATTTTTAAAAATATTAATTATGATACTAAATACAGTGAATAAATAACCTTCTCATGGCTGTCCAACTGGCACAGTAGAAGACTTTATGTGTTTTTTTCAAACAATGAAATTGCTGGCAAATTGTACTTCCCTGAGCTTGAGAGACATGTGCCAATCTGCTTGTTGACTCTGCCAAGGCCTCTCTTTCCATTATTTTCCATGTTCTGGTCAGGAGTTGTGATATATAGTGGCTGACAAAAGGTGCACAAGTGATAGTTTGGTGGCCAATCTGCCAGGGAAGAGTCTGACCCTGGGTAGTAATGTGATTCAAGGTAGATGAGCCCCTTCGAGGAGCTAGTCAAGGAAACAGATGATAAAGTGTAACTGTTAGTGAGTGAGCACGGAGTGAGCATTTTCTTTCTGAAGGGAGTTATTACTTCATTGCGTTGCTGAGAAGGAGGGCTCAGTAGTTGAAACAAAAGTCTCCTGTGGCTGATGACATGTTACAACTTTATGATCGTTGTCAGCAAACAACTTGCCCTTGGGCCTAATCTGTCCCCAGCCTTTGATCCCTTGACCCTCAGGATGGTTTCTACATTTTGCAGTGGTTGAAAAACTTGAAAAGAGAAGCCATATTTTGTGATATGTGAACATTATATGAAATTCAAATTTCAGTGTCTGTATATCAAGTTTTATTGAAACACAGCCACATCATTTGTTTATGAATTATCTATGGCTTTTTTTTGAGCTACCACGGAGGAGTTGAGTGGTTGTGACAGAGACTGTCCGTATGACCGGTGAAGCCTAAAATATTTACTAACTAGCTTTTTACAGAGAAGTTTGCAGCTTCTGTTTTAGGAGATTTGAAAGAGACTGAAAAAGCATCCGCAAATGTCCTTGTTGGGACAATATTTCCATAGGAACCAAGACCCAGTGATTCCATGTGGTGCTGATTTATTTCCAGGAACCCATGGAGGGTCTAACTGGGGAGGGGGTATACAAGATAAGTTAGAAACCAGTGCACATTCCTGTACTACCAAAAACATACGAGATCTGCCATTCGCCCCTCAAATAATATGATTTCTTTACTGAGGGCTCACATAATTTATGCCAGTACATTATTGATGAGATTTTTGTTTGTTTTCTAAATAAAAATGGGCATATTGAGCTGCTGGAAGTGTTGAGCTGGGTGTTCTGAAATATCCCACTAGGATATTCCACTTATGGCTGGCTACCTCCATCTCAGATGCAGTGTCCAAATGGCTGTCATTTCTGCAGGACCCACTTTGTGCCAGGCATTGGGCCAGTGCTTTCGGCACGTGAATTGCTCACACTGACAGCACTGCTGTAAAGTCATTGTTATTCCCATGCTGCATGTGAAGAAAGGAGCTTACACTGGGTAAACCCGTGCCTGGGGCTCCCCTGTAAGTGGGAATCCCGAGTTGCAGGTCAGTCTGTCTCTTCTTCACAGAGCATGCTCTTTTCACAAGACCTGGAAGGAACAAGACAACTACCTGGGGAGCTGCTTACTTCTGATCTTTTCTTTGGGATGCCAGAGCTATCACAACCTCATAGGCAAGATGCTCTAATCACTGAGTTACGGTGTTCAGTGATAATATCGACTTCCATTTTTATAATTTCTTCTAGCACTCTGCATCCTGCATGTTATATTTGTAAAAGGCCTCTGAAAAACATAAGGCAGACATATCTATCTCTGCTTTGTAAATGAGGAAACTGAAGCTCAGAGGTAAAGAGGCCTGTCTAGGCTCAACCAGCTTTTAGTAGCAGAGCCAGACCTCCTGACCTGGGATCTGGTGCCTGTACACTACTTCCCATGGGCCAGGCCTACAGGAATAGAGCTGCATCATTCACACTTACCTTAGCAGAGGCTGTGATAGACTGTAAGCCGTATGGTTAGTAAGTTTATCATCAGTGAACCTCAGGTCATCAGCTGACCTCCAGAGACCAATTTCACATTGTAGTCTCTGTAAATTGTTTTACA
This sequence comes from Colobus angolensis palliatus, assembly GCF_000951035.1. Classification (NCBI taxonomy): domain Eukaryota; kingdom Metazoa; phylum Chordata; class Mammalia; order Primates; family Cercopithecidae; genus Colobus; species Colobus angolensis. The sequence continues at coordinate 22,252,180 of NW_012116265.1, read as the reverse complement.
ATTTGCAATTGTGACTCTGCTGAATGCAGTGTACCTTTCTCTTCCTTATTACCACATCCATTGCTTGAGTTTCAGTCCTGTCTTAGTCCATTTTGTGTTGCTATAAAGGAGTACCAGACACTGGGTATAAAGAAAAGAGGGTTTATAAAGAAAAGAGATTATTTAGCTCACAGTTCTACAGGTGTACAAGAAACATGGCACCGGCATCAACGTGTCAGAGAAGGTCAAAGGAGAAGTGAGTACGTGTGAAGAGACACCATACCCAAAGGGCATCCTGGCTTTATATAATAATAAACTAACCTCATCCCGTCTCGCCTGAGTGAGAACAGCAGCACAGCACTAAATCATTCTTGAGGGATCTACGCCCATAACTCAAACGTTTCCCCCTAGGCCCCCCTTTCTGACACCACCACAGTGGGGAGCAAATTTCAACATGAGATTTGGTGGGGACAAAAAAAACCCATATCCCAACCATAGCAAGCCCCAAACCAAACCCAAAGCAGATCCCCATTCATGGTTCCCCTTCCCACATGGTTCCGAATGAGAAAGGGCTGAAGTCATGTGTTCTGCTCAGAAAAAGGCTGAGAAGTTATTGGGAAACACATCTTCAAATGTTTGTCTCCTTTGGGACATGGGGAATATGTTGTTAACCAGGACAGCTGCTCACAGCTGCACAGGGATGTATTGAAACAGCTCATTTAAAGCAAATTTTAAGTAATGGAGAGGATCATTCCTGGACACAATTTCACAAGCATTCTGTCTTGATTTTACCCCAATCTCTGCATGTTCCTTCTTAGTCTTCATTCCTGGGGCAGCTTCCTCTGCCTACCTCATGAAACTGTGGCTCCTTCTCTTCTATATGCTGTTCCGGGGCCATGTTCTCCTCTCTGCATGCCGAGTTGAGGATCCCCAAATTGCTATCCTCTCTCCAAACTCCAAATGCCTATATCCAGCTGCCAAAAAGGCATCTCGTGTGAATCTTCCTCACTTACCACAAACGTAACAGGTAGCACATAGCTTATTTCTTGCCCTCCCAAAATTGTTCTCCCTCTGAGCTTCAGTGTAGCATCCTCCACACAGTTAGCATCTGAGGCAAAACCTGAACCTGATTCTCCTTGACAGGCATTATCACTCACCACTCTATGCCCTATGAAAATGACAGGCCATGTGAATCCAATGCCATGTAAAAAAAGATAACATTTTCTGTTTGTCTCCCTAGGGTATTATAAATGCTTGGCACCAAATAGGTGATAAATAAATGTGAAGGACAGACCTGTTGATTAAGCATTTCTGAGACATACCCTTTATCTGCCTCAGATGAGATTCTCTGCCATATAGCTTATCCTTATATTAGGTGGATTGTGTAACTCTGAGGTCCAAACATTGGTTCTTGCCTCTAAACCTTGCACAGTTATTGATCTCAGAACTATTGAGTTTGGCGGCTGTCCACATAATGTAACAATTCTGCTATTACATTCCCTTCTTTGTTTTCTTCCTTCCCTCTCTCCTCATCTTCCACATTCCTATCTGTGAGAGAAGATGAGAAAAAACAGACAAGAAGACAAATCCGTATTTCTCTCACCAATGAAAAATACCTTTCCATTTTGTTTTTAGCATTAAATGTGTTATTTGCCCTCTGTATCTCAATTAAAACAGGTTATTTCCTTCTTAGTTCCTTCCTTTTATATATTTTTTCTTGTTTCAGAAACAGTTCATGTTAATTGTAAAAGAAAAATTCAGAAATTATAGATAAGCCCAAAGAAATAAATAAAATATGTAACAACCCCCCTGCTCAGAGAGTGGTGGTTAACTTTTGAAGTACCTACTTCCATACTTTTTTTTAATGTACATATTTTAACAGACATAGAGACTTACTGTACTTGCTGTTGGGAAACTTCTTGTCATTTAATAGATTAAGAATATTTTCTTGTGACAGTCAATATTCCTCTAGACCGGCAATTGGATCACTTTGTTTAAAGGGCCACATAGTAACTGTTTTAGGCTTTGTGGGACTTACCATCTCTTTCAACTAATCAACTTTGCCCTTATAAGTGCAGAAGCATTCACAGAAAGTGTGTAAATGAATGGACATGGCTGTGTTCTAATAAAACTTTATGAAAACAGGCAATGAGCCAGATTTGGCCCATGGTCTGGGCTGTAGTTTGTCTATGCTCTGTGCTTGTCTAGAATATGTTTTCTTGCTCTGTCACCCAGGCTGGAGTGCAGTGGCGTGATCTAGGCTCATGCAACCTCTACCTCCTGGGTTCAAGGGATTCTCCTGCCTTAGCCTCCTGAATAGCTGGGACTATAGGACTGCACTGCCATGCTTGGCTAATTTTTTTGTATTTTTAGTATAGACAGAGTTTTGCCATGTCGGCCAGGCTGGTCTCGAACTCCTGACCTCAAATGATCCTACCACCTTGGCCTCCCAAAGTGTTGGGATTACAGGCGTGAGCCATCACACTCCACTAGAATGTCATTTTTAATGCCTAAATAGTGTTCTGTTTTATTGATATATCATTATTTACTTAACCAGTCAGTGTAATAGCTAACATTGCTTGAGGCCCTACTGTGTGCTTGCAACATTGCTGCGTTTGTTCTGTTTGCATTCTCACTTATACCTGCCCACAGCCCTGTGCAGTGTAGGTATTATTCTTTCTATTTAACAGATGAGGGAACTCAGATAAAGAACAGGTAGGTAATTTGCCTAAGGTTAGATGGTTAGTAAATAGAAAATTCAAAATTTAAATTTGTTTGATTTTTTGTGGCCCATTTTTATGGGCCACAAAAGTTACCCCTAGTTGCCTACAAATGACTGCATTATACATACCTAATTATCTGGGCAAACAGACCTGATCCAAACACAGTTTGTACTTTCCTTTCCTTTCCTTTCGTTTCCTTTGTTTAGCCTGTTCTGTCTACTTGCGGTGTCTTTGATTTCTCCAACCCCAGTCTCCCACTGTTAGAATTCAGGGCCTCCCTCAATACCAGAGTTAAGTACTACCTAATGAAGAATTTTGTATTTTTACTGACAAAAGCAATTTCTCTCCTCCTATTTGATTCTTATGGTTATTTATATTACTCTCAAGTTGATCATAACCTTTTTATTTGTAGGATAGTTTCTCCCTGTAGGATTTGCCTGATTCCTCGAATACAGTACTTTTCCAAAGGTAAACAATGACATGCCTTAATATTGTTCTTAGGGATTCTGACTCTGAGAGACATGAAACTACTGTTTAGAGTCTTGTGGATTGAATTGTGTCCCCCTGCACCCAGTCCATATGTTGACATCCTGTCCCCCTGTGTCTCAGAATGTGACCTTATTTTGAAATACGATTGTTGCAGATGTAATTAGTGACGATGAAGTTGTACAGAAGTAGGGTGGACTCCTAATCCAGTTTGGCCGTCACATGGAACTATGGGCGTGCACACACGGAGAACATTGTGTAAAGATTGGAGTGATGCTGTCAGAAGCCAAGGAACTACCAGAAGCTAGAAGAGAGGCCTGAACAGACCCTTCCCCAGAGCCTTCAGAGGGAGCATGGCCCTGCCAACACCTAGGTCCCAGTCTTCCAGCTTCCAGAACTGTGGGACAATACATTTCTTTTGTTTAAGCCACTCAGTTGGTGGTACTTTGTTGCTGTGGCCCCAGGAAAGTACCACAAGCCTGAGGTTTTCACCATCCTTACAACTAGCAAGACGTGATGTTTTAGATGACCCTGTCCTATGTGGAACTAGGGGCTGAGGTGGGGTGGCCTGATAACAGTCACCAAAGAGCCACCTCTCTTATCTGTACTCCTGAGTTCTCACAGCCTCTGGGCGTCTTCAGCACCAGCAACTCAGCATGTCAAGACTGAACATCCTTCCTCTCCAAACCCCTTCTCCCTCATAAGCCCATCTAAATTATGGTTACCGTGTTCCTCTCAGTCCCTCTGGAATTCTTCCCTTTTCTCATCCCCAACTTTTAAAAAATCTGGAATTCTGCCTTCTGCTGGAAAATAAGGAAGATCTGGCAACACCAGGCCTTTGTTACTGCATGGCCATAATTGGCCAGACAGATGGGCTACCCCTGAACATAGAGAATGTGTCCTGGGTCCTGTTTGACATCACATGCCAGGCCCTGTGGGCATTGGAGCCTGGCCCCTGGCAGGGTAGAAGTGATTGCCTCTCCCTCACAGGGACATAAGTGGAAAGCTTGAGATCATTCTCTGAGTCAAGCTGCCTGGTTTATGTCCTGCTGTGTCACTTACTGGCTGGGGGCAGCCACGGGGAGTTTCCTTAATCTCCCTGTGCTTCCGCTTCCCAGTGTGTAAATGGAGATAATAATGGCGCTTGCCTCATGGGGGTATTGAGAGAATTAAATGATTCAGTGCACATCAAGAGATTGGAACCTGACACATAGCAGGTGCACCAGAAATGTTCACTTGTATTCTTACGTAGTCAAGAAAATCTTGTCACCCTTTATCTAAACCGCTTTATTATTTTTCACAAGGCAGGGCATATTTACTTCTTGGTTTTACTTTGCTGCTCTCCATCCCCCACCAGCTTCACACACATTAAGAAAATGTGGCCGTAGTTTATACACACAGATTCAGGGCTGGCCTAGCAGGGAGTTTGGACAAAGCTCCTGGGATCTCACTTGGTGGAGCTCCTGGGCCCCTCCTGGCTGCCGAGTCCCCTGTGCTTTCTGCCTTCTGTGTTGTTTCGGTTCCAGTGACCGAGGGCACAGTTTGGTGACTGGCCTCCTGAGGCCTTCCGAGTCACCGGGGGATCCCTCTAATTAGATACACTGTTGAGCATGCAGGTATATATCCTGCAGGCAAGAAGGGCTGCTGGAATAGTTGCTTACCATGAAATCTAGGCAGCAAGCCGGATGTTCTTTAGAAGTGTGTTTTCTGTGTGTGATTTGGGACGCTGACAAAGCCCAGACAAACCTCCCCACACCAATTGTTTCCCCCAGCTGTATTCCCCTTATTGGGCCACTCCTAAGCAGTGCTGATGACTTATTTAGCTAATATTTGTTGACTGAATTTTTATTAATCAATAGAGATTTATTAAGTAAATAGAGCATCATTCAGACATGATGGCATCAGATCCATTTCTTCCTGGGCATCAGATCCATTACTAGACGTCAGTGATAAATTGGTAGGTAAGACACAGTCCTGCCTGTAAGACATGTGCAGTTTAGTCATTGGGAGAGA
>NW_012116265.1:22195239-22246199 GCF_000951035.1 Colobus angolensis palliatus | reverse complement strand
GTTTTATATTATTTCATTTGATCTTCATGATAATCTTATGTCATAGATATTGTTGTTATTCCTACTTTATACATAAAGAAATTAACACAGAAAAGTTAAGTGGCTTGCTCTGGCTTATACAGTTGGTGAGTAGTGGAGTTTGACCTTGACCTTAACTTGGATTTTCTACTGCTTGAGTCTTACAGGTTTGTTAGCCTTTAGGGTATATACTGAATTCAACAGCGGTAGCATGGATGGCAAATCTTGATGCCATCTACAGTCTAAGATAGTGCTAGCATCAATGGGCCACAGTGAGTCTGACCCAGAATTTCATAACTCATATTATTATGAAATCAGAGTTCTGAAGCTTATTGGATTAGAAGAGCACGAGGGGGTAGATGCCCCAATATATTCTAATTTCTCTTGAGGACCACCAAATTGGCAGATCATCTCTGATAGGGAAAAGGAAGAGTCAGAAGGCATCTTAGCCTCTAGGACAGAAGAACCATTCTAGGTATTATTCTTTCTATTTAACAGATGAGGGAACTCAGATAAAGAACAGGTAGGTAATTTGCCTAAGGTTAGATGGTTAGTAAATAGAAAATTCAAAATTTAAATTTGTTTGATTTTTAGAGGTCATGCTCTTAATTAGCCATTATGTTTTTATACACATTAGTAATTATTTGCTTGGATAAATTCCTAGCTTTAGAAAAACACGTGCATTTTAAGGTTTTGATATTTGTTGTCAGGTTGATATATATGGCCAAGTCATATTTCTCGAGTAGTATATAGCAGGGCTGTGTTTCTACACCCTTATCTATAACAAGGACTCTTTTGACACTTTGCTGCTTTAATAGTTAAAACAAGCTTCTTCTTTTTTTATCTTATGCATATTGTCCTCTATATTTCTTCTAAGATGAGTGTCTCGTGCATATTCTTTCCCCGTTGTTCAATAAGGGCATTTGTCTTCTCTATTAATTTGTTCGAGCCTTTTATGTAAGGGACTTCTGTGGTTTTTAAGTTGATGCTACATGATGTGTTATGAACATGGCCTTTTACTTTAAGGAGATGTTGTCTTTACAACTGAAGAGAATTAAACAGAAAAGTATTTAGTTTTAACACAGCATTAGTTAGACTCCTGGAATTGAAAAAATTCCTAGAAACTGTAAGGTAAGAGAGAACTTATTCCTGTTGGGGAACTTGTCCCTTTAGTTTCTATCTCTTAAGTACTAGAATTTGTGTTCTTTCATTGGAACTATTGCTTTGCTGTGGCCATGGCAACATGTCTTAGCTGCCATGAACAGCACACACTTTGACAAAATATTTTTTTAGAGAGTGGCTTTTAGATGGAATTCATTATCCAAAGTGTTCATGGAGTCTAGATGAATTAATGGATGGCAGACCCATATTTTTATAGTAATGACAGTAATAATAATGAAATGAATAGTTACTATCTATTGATCCCTTACTGTATTCCAGCCACAATGCTGTGTTTTATATTATTTCATTTGATCTTCATGATAATCTTATGTCATAGATATTGTTGTTATTCCTACTTTATACATAAAGAAATTAACACAGAAAAGGTAAGTGGCTTGCTCTGGCTTATACAGTTGGTGAGTAGTGGAGTTTGACCTTGACCTTAACTTGGATTTTCTACTGCTTGAGTCTTACAGGTTTGTTAGCCTTTAGGGTATATACTGAATTCAACAGCGGTAGCATGGATGGCAAATCTTGATGCCATCTACAGTCTAAGATAGTGCTAGCATCAATGGGCCACAGTGAGTCTGACCCAGAATTTCATAACTCATATTATTATGAAATCAGAGTTCTGAAGCTTATTGGATTAGAAGAGCACGAGGGGGTAGATGCCCCAATATATTCTAATTTCTCTTGAGGACCACCAAATTGGCAGATCATCTCTGATAGGGAAAAGGAAGAGTCAGAAGGCATCTTAGCCTCTAGGACAGAAGAACCATTCTAGGTATTATTCTTTCTATTTAACAGATGAGGGAACTCAGATAAAGAACAGGTAGGTAATTTGCCTAAGGTTAGATGGTTAGTAAATAGAAAATTCAAAATTTAAATTTGTTTGATTTTTTGTGGCCCATTTTTATGGGCCACAAAAGTTACCCCTAGTTGCCTACAAATGACTGCATTATACATACCTAATTATCTGGGCAAACAGACCTGATCCAAACACAGTTTGTACTTTCCTTTCCTTTCCTTTCGTTTCCTTTGTTTAGCCTGTTCTGTCTACTTGCGGTGTCTTTGATTTCTCCAACCCCAGTCTCCCACTGTTAGAATTCAGGGCCTCCCTCAATACCAGAGTTAAGTACTACCTAATGAAGAATTTTGTATTTTTACTGACAAAAGCAATTTCTCTCCTCCTATTTGATTCTTATGGTTATTTATATTACTCTCAAGTTGATCATAACCTTTTTATTTGTAGGATAGTTTCTCCCTGTAGGATTTGCCTGATTCCTCGAATACAGTACTTTTCCAAAGGTAAACAATGACATGCCTTAATATTGTTCTTAGGGATTCTGACTCTGAGAGACATGAAACTACTGTTTAGAGTCTTGTGGATTGAATTGTGTCCCCCTGCACCCAGTCCATATGTTGACATCCTGTCCCCCTGTGTCTCAGAATGTGACCTTATTTTGAAATACGATTGTTGCAGATGTAATTAGTGACGATGAAGTTGTACAGAAGTAGGGTGGACTCCTAATCCAGTTTGGCCGTCACATGGAACTATGGGCGTGCACACACGGAGAACATTGTGTAAAGATTGGAGTGATGCTGTCAGAAGCCAAGGAACTACCAGAAGCTAGAAGAGAGGCCTGAACAGACCCTTCCCCAGAGCCTTCAGAGGGAGCATGGCCCTGCCAACACCTAGGTCCCAGTCTTCCAGCTTCCAGAACTGTGGGACAATACATTTCTTTTGTTTAAGCCACTCAGTTGGTGGTACTTTGTTGCTGTGGCCCCAGGAAAGTACCACAAGCCTGAGGTTTTCACCATCCTTACAACTAGCAAGACGTGATGTTTTAGATGACCCTGTCCTATGTGGAACTAGGGGCTGAGGTGGGGTGGCCTGATAACAGTCACCAAAGAGCCACCTCTCTTATCTGTACTCCTGAGTTCTCACAGCCTCTGGGCGTCTTCAGCACCAGCAACTCAGCATGTCAAGACTGAACATCCTTCCTCTCCAAACCCCTTCTCCCTCATAAGCCCATCTAAATTATGGTTACCGTGTTCCTCTCAGTCCCTCTGGAATTCTTCCCTTTTCTCATCCCCAACTTTTAAAAAATCTGGAATTCTGCCTTCTGCTGGAAAATAAGGAAGATCTGGCAACACCAGGCCTTTGTTACTGCATGGCCATAATTGGCCAGACAGATGGGCTACCCCTGAACATAGAGAATGTGTCCTGGGTCCTGTTTGACATCACATGCCAGGCCCTGTGGGCATTGGAGCCTGGCCCCTGGCAGGGTAGAAGTGATTGCCTCTCCCTCACAGGGACATAAGTGGAAAGCTTGAGATCATTCTCTGAGTCAAGCTGCCTGGTTTATGTCCTGCTGTGTCACTTACTGGCTGGGGGCAGCCACGGGGAGTTTCCTTAATCTCCCTGTGCTTCCGCTTCCCAGTGTGTAAATGGAGATAATAATGGCGCTTGCCTCATGGGGGTATTGAGAGAATTAAATGATTCAGTGCACATCAAGAGATTGGAACCTGACACATAGCAGGTGCACCAGAAATGTTCACTTGTATTCTTACGTAGTCAAGAAAATCTTGTCACCCTTTATCTAAACCGCTTTATTATTTTTCACAAGGCAGGGCATATTTACTTCTTGGTTTTACTTTGCTGCTCTCCATCCCCCACCAGCTTCACACACATTAAGAAAATGTGGCCGTAGTTTATACACACAGATTCAGGGCTGGCCTAGCAGGGAGTTTGGACAAAGCTCCTGGGATCTCACTTGGTGGAGCTCCTGGGCCCCTCCTGGCTGCCGAGTCCCCTGTGCTTTCTGCCTTCTGTGTTGTTTCGGTTCCAGTGACCGAGGGCACAGTTTGGTGACTGGCCTCCTGAGGCCTTCCGAGTCACCGGGGGATCCCTCTAATTAGATACACTGTTGAGCATGCAGGTATATATCCTGCAGGCAAGAAGGGCTGCTGGAATAGTTGCTTACCATGAAATCTAGGCAGCAAGCCGGATGTTCTTTAGAAGTGTGTTTTCTGTGTGTGATTTGGGACGCTGACAAAGCCCAGACAAACCTCCCCACACCAATTGTTTCCCCCAGCTGTATTCCCCTTATTGGGCCACTCCTAAGCAGTGCTGATGACTTATTTAGCTAATATTTGTTGACTGAATTTTTATTAATCAATAGAGATTTATTAAGTAAATAGAGCATCATTCAGACATGATGGCATCAGATCCATTTCTTCCTGGGCATCAGATCCATTACTAGACGTCAGTGATAAATTGGTAGGTAAGACACAGTCCTGCCTGTAAGACATGTGCAGTTTAGTCATTGGGAGAGACCTATGGCCAACAGTGGGTGGAGCTGGGGGATTACAGGTGTTGTTTATGGGATCCCAGAGAGGAAGGATCCTGACTCAGCCAGAGGTTGGGACTGGAAGCTACTGGGGGATCATCAGACTTGTCATTATTGATCTAATGTCCCAGTAAAATTGGGCATTTTAAGGACGGGGACCGTGACTGTCTTTTTTATTGCTCTATGTCTGGTCCTAGCCCAGTGGTTGACATATAAGAGGGTCAATAAACATTTGATGAGTAAGGGAATTAAGTGACATCTAAGCTGAGAACTGAAGGGTGAGGAGTCTGCCAGGAGGAAAGTGTGGGAGGTAGGGGAGGAAGGCAGTGGCAGGAGGAAGTAAAATGATGACGAAGGATGGTACAGGGAGGGAGGAGCATGTGTTCCTTGAGGGTGACAAGGACTGCAGTTCTGGGAACTGTTAGCTTGTATGGTGGGTGACACGGAGCCATTTCAAGGTGGGGGTCTAGGCAGAGCTGAATGGTGAGAATAACATAGAATTCTTAGTTTTTACATGATGAGGTTTGATATGCATGGTCCATGTTTCAGGAAACGGATTGGAGAGGACAGGGTGGAAGAGAAGAGGCCATTCGATGGCTACTGCAGCAGTCTTGATGAGAGATGGTGGTGGCAGGACAAGTTACTGACACCTGAGATGGAGAGGTGACTAGATACAGAAGTGACTAGGGATGTATAATTGTCAGAACCTGCCAATTAAGTGTCTGTGGGGAAGGAAGGAGAGATGTCTGAATGATGCCCAGGCCTCCAGGGGATGTGGGCACCAGTTACTTATGATAAATCAGATGAGAAGAGGAGCTGTGGGAAGGTTAAATTCACACTTGGACACGGTGAGTTTGAGATACCTGTGGAAAGTCCAGAGGGCAGTTATATACAGCAAGCTTCACCTCTGGAGAGTGATCAGGTTTGAGATATAGGTTTGAACACTCATTGGCATAGAGGGTCAGGACTTCATAGCCTAGAAGGACATAGAAAAAATTAAGACCTATGAACTTCAGAAATTATGTTAAAATCATAATGCATATGCATTGTTCTGAAGAGCTAGCTTTGTATCAACTTTTCAAAATGCCTGTGTCCTCAAATAGGTTAACCCTTGGTGCATGTGGTTAATGAAGCCAGAAGGAGGGATGAGATTTTTCAGGCAGCAAGAAGGGGAGAGAGCCAGGATTTGTGCTGTGGAAAACATCAACATTTCAGGGGTGGGAGGCACTGTGCTGAGTCAGAGGCCGGGGCGGGTGGTGGGGAGGTGGGGTCAGAGTACCAGGAATGAGATAAAGACTTACAGATAGCAATAGTTTTACTGTTCATAAAGCACTTTTACATGCGATGCCATTTTATCTCTCAGGAACTCAACTAGATATTTATAATTTAATTCTGTATCAGTTAGGGTTCAGTACAAGACATAAAAACTTGGCTATAAATTTTAAAGAAGGGATTTCCTAGAGGGAATTAGGTGCTTACGGTGGACCCAGAAAGTCTGAGACAGGTCTCAGTTAATTTAGAAAGTTTATTTTGCCAGGATTGAGGATGTGCACCCATGACACAGCCTCAGGAAGGCCTGATGACATGCTCAAGCTGGTTGGAATGCAGCTTGGTTTCACACAGTTTAGGGAGACGCGAGACATCAATCAATGTATGTAAGAAGTACATTGGTTCAGTGTGGAAAGTTGGGACGACTGGAAGCAAAGGCAGGAAGACTCAGAGCAGGGAGGGGGCTTTCAGGTCACAGATAGGTGAGAGACAAACAGTTGCATTCTTTTGAGTTTCTGATTAGCCTTTCCAAAAGAGGCAATCAGATATTGCATCTATCTCAGTGAGCTGAGGGATGACTTTGACTAGAATTGGAGGCAGGCTTGCCCTAAGCAGTTCCCAGCTTGACTTTTCCCTTTCACTTAGTGACTTTGGGGGCCCAAAAGATATTTTCCTTTCACATTACAAAATTCCTGGAAGGGCCGCCCCAGGGAAAGATTCCCAGAACAATATAGAATGAAGGTCAGAGTACGTCCCTGTAGCTGCCACCCTGGCATCGAAAAGGTGGGATTGGAAAGCCACCATGGCTGCAGCTCTGTCTCAGCCTTCATGGAGCTGAAGAAAGGATGCTGGACACTACTGTATTAAGAAATCTATTTCCGTGGCCTGTCTTGACAGCAGTGAACAGTCAAGTAGAAGCCAAAGCATGGCCCTCATCTCACTTCCACCTTCTAGAACTCCTCGCCTGAGTACATTTAGTGGAATCCAGTTCAGTCCTGAATCTCTAGATGCAGAGAAGTCTGGAAGGTATCTTTAACTATACCACCTCTCCTCCTAAAAGGAGCATGAAATGGAGCTAGAGAAGGGGTCTTCTTTTGTAAGTGTCAAGTTAAGAACTATTTCAGTCTTAGTCATGTGGTCTCTCTGCAGCTTTGCCATTGAAGTGTGGAAGCAGCCAGAGACCATATAGAAGTGAGTGAGCATATTGTGTTCCAATAAAACTTTATTTATAAAATCAGGCCTGGCACAGTGTTTCACATCTGTAATCCCAGCACTTTGCGAGGCTGAGGCAGGATTGAGCTTGATTGTGGCACAGTGCTCCAGGCTGAGCAACAGAGTGTGAGACCCTATCTCTAAATAATAATAAAGTTAGTTAATTCAATTAAAATGAGTGATGGGACCTGCAAGCCATAGTTTTTTGACCTCTGAGATAAGCAGATAAATTCACAGTAATTACCATAGGTTCTTTTTTACAGATGAGGGAAATAAAACCAGAGAGAGGCAGTCATATAGCCAGTCAAAGTGAAAACATGGTTATTTAGGTTTCGAAGTTCATGTTCTTCAGGAAACCATGATGCTCAGCCTCTCTTCTTACAAGGCTTGTGATCTAAAGAGGAGATAAAGTATGTGCTTTGTTGGTGCAGACTATGGTAAACGCTCCAAGAATAGCACAGAATGCTTTTGCATACAAGGGACAAGGCATTTTTGACAGGAGAAATCAGAAGTGTCATGGTGAAAGTAGTTTGAGCTAGATGTTGAAGAAAGGTATAATTCTAACAGGTGGAGATAGGGAGGGGAGGAGTCCAAAGAGCTGATAGGGTTTGGCTCTGTGTCCCCACTCAAATCTCATGTCAAATTGTAACCCCAGTGTTGGAGGTGGGGCCTGGTGGGAGGTGATTGGATCGTGGGGATGGATCCTTCATGAACCATTTAGCACCATCCCCTTGGTGCTATCCCTGCAGTAGAGTTCTCATGGATCTGGTTGTTTAAAAGTGTGTAGCACTTACCCTCTCTCTTTCTCATGCTCTGGACATGTGAATTGCCTGGCTCCCCCTTTGCCTTCCGCCATAATTGTAAGCTTCCTGAGGCCTCCCCAGAAGCTGAGCAGATACTAGCACCATGCTTCCTGTACAGCCTGCAGTACATGAGCCAATGAAAACCTCTTTTCTTTATAGATTACCCAGTATCAAGTATTTCTTTATAACAGTGTGAAAACTGACTAATACAGAATTTTTGATGGAGTCAAAAACTGCAAGGGAAGTTTAGGAAAACAGCTAGAAATGGAAACTCATCTGAACATTGTGACCTTCTAGGATGTTAGTGGCGATAAGACTGGATCAGGGAGAACCTTAGATAGTAGGATTAGGAATCTGAACTTGAAAAAAGGGAAGCACTGATAGTCTTTGAGCAGGGCTGTGATACACACATTACTTCAGGAAGAATTATCTGGTTTTGTTCTGCAGAATTTTACGTGAGTCAGAAGATACGGCGTGCAAGAATTTGCTCAAGAGGTGATTGTAATATCTTTGCATGAGGATGCAAAGGAAGAAGTGGACATGAGTCTTGGGCCATTCATGGGACAGGGTAACTTGTAAATGTAGGTGGAATAGAGGGATGGCTTTGATGGGAAGAGATGATGAAGTGAATAACAATACTTGGGAAATGAGGAATGGGAGCTTGTTTTGTGGGTAGAGTAATGGGGTCCATCTTGGGTATGAGGTGCTGAGGGGCAGAAACAGAAATATGGAGTAGGTGATTGGAAATGTTGTCTTCATCTTCAAGATGGGATTGGTTGGGAGTCATCCCATACAGGTGGATAGAGAGCCATGTAAGAGCTCAGCTCTCTGAGGGAGTGTTTACAGTGGAGGATGCCAGAAGGAGAACCCAGGAGACAAAGGTGTTCCAGAACTGGGAGAGGCACAAGAGAGAGGAAAATGCAGTAGGCAGGGTAGTCAGAGTGGCAGGATGGACATTGTACCAGAGGAGTCAAGTTGGGGAGCTGTTTCCAGAAAAAGAAACAGCCAGGAGTGTTGCATGCCACAGAAAGGTCAAGAAATACTCGGAGAACCACTGGATTTGGCGACCACATCTCAAGGTCATGGATGACCCTGAGAGAGCTATTTAGTGTGTGTTCTTCTCTTGAGGAGTTTCATATTGAAAGAAAAGAGGAGAGAAAATCGGAGATTGAAAGTTGTGCTTGTTTTAAAGTTGATTAATTCTTCAGTGCCAGAAGACCACAAAGAACTCGGTCTCAGAATATATCCTGATTTCTCCCCAAGACTTTTCTTAAGAAAAAGCAAGTTGAAAGAGGAACACCCTTTAGTTTTGTTCTTTCTCGATTTCAGAATTTGTTTTTTGGTCAGTTGTTTGTGTCTGACTCTGCTTTTGGCCCTGCCAGGGGACCTCTCCTGGCAACCTGGGAGGTCACGCACAAGTTTGTGCAGTTGTTAAGCAACTGCTTGCAGTTGCTGTGGCCCTGCTAAATTGGGAACATGTATTTGTCCCTGTCTGAGTCTTCATTCAGTGGGAAACAATGAGTTCCTGACTTTGAAATCTCAGAGGTTACACATTGTGGAATATGAAATCAGTGTGTTGATGATTTTTCCTACCTCATAGAATTTGTTAAAAATACATTACAGAATCCATTGCTACGCAATTCTGTGAAAATTTAGTTCTCTCTAGGGCCTTTTCTAGAAAAAACGTTATGCCCAAATCCCAAAAGAAACTGACCATTTTATGTCAGTGCTTTCTAAGATAAATAAAAACAGAACACACACACACACAACACAGCAACAACAGCAAAAGTCAGCAAAACAACACACCAAACTAACTCTAGAGTTTCAGATGGAAATGATTTTATCAGTCCAAATTAAAGACGTATTCTCTTACTTTCTTTCACACCTTGGTTTGTGGCTTCCACAACACAATAATCTGAGTCTCAAGTGGTTTGTGAAATGGATGCTAGAAGAGATAACTTGAATGAATACTTTTCCCCTGGTGGAATTCTCTTCCTCACTCATATTTAAACAGTTATTTTGCATCTAAAGGGCCCTAAGTTTTGTTTCTCTGGTGATATTTAGAGATAAGAAGTGTTGTAAGTACTCTTTCACATTTGTACAGAACTGTAGTCTTTGAAGTGTTTTGTTTGTTTGTTTTTGTTTTTGTTGTTGTTTTTGAGACAGGGTCTCACTCTGCTGCCCAGACTGAAATTCAGTAGTGCAGTCTCAGCTTACTGCAACCTTTATGTCCTGGGTTCAAGTGATCCTCCCTCCTTGGCCTCCCAAGTAGCTGGCAGTGCAGGCCTGCACCACCACACCTGGTTCCTTTTTGTATTTTTTGTAGAGACAGGGTTTTGCCATGCCACACAGGCTGGTTTCAAACTCCTAGACTCAATCTATCTACCCACCCTTGCCTCCCAAAGTGCTGAGATTACAGGTGTAAGCCACCATGCCCAGCATCCTTAATCTCATTCTACCTCACTTTCTGCCTATCTGAGAGCTAGGCACCCCAAGTATGAAGTCCAAATGCTGATAAAGAAACTGCAATTCAGAGTGACTTATTAACTAGCCCCAGATCACACAGCTTATTAGAGGCAGATTCAGGGCTAAAGGTCAGATTTTCCAGCTGCAGATTTATTCAACTTTGAGTGGCATTTTTCACATTGGTGTTTTCTTTAATCCTTACACGTTTCAGTGTCTAAGGTTTGTATAACATCAGGTTGGTTTCTGGTAGTACATTGATTGTGGAGGGCCCAGAAGCAGAAACCACGGTCTTTAAATGACAGTTATTGTTATCAGAGGTTTGGCCTTTATTGAATGGAAGTCTCTTGTTAAAGAAGGGTATGCATTGAGACAAAAGGCTTGCCAACCTTTCAAAAAAAAATGGGAACCCCTGGTCTCCTTGGGGATGGCTAATGACAATGATTATGGAGAAGGTTGCAAATGTGAAGTGCTTTATAAATCCTGGAGTTGTGGCAGTAGACCATGTATTTCTGGGGAGACAGATTTTTGCATACATTATCCTCTGGACACTGCTGCCTTTGGTGCATGCTTGTTTTTATAAACAAGCTTGTTTTGTTCCTCCTGTAGAAATGAGCCTGTCATCTAGAGTCATGGTGGTTTTCTGTATGTGTGAGCTTGTGCTTCACTACAGCAAACACCCGTACTACTGCAAAATCGAATTCAGTGACATTGCCAATATCTTCACCCTCAGTAGGTTTTAAATATTCTTAACCCTGGGAGCTGGCCCAAGAAACTGCTTATTCTTTTCCCTGTATTGCTCAACATATAAATCCTGAATTACTGCTGACCGAAGATACATAAAGTACAAATCAATAAGTATTTTGTGTCTGTATTTTGGGGGATGAGACAATGAGTGAAAGAGAACCCCTCAGTGAGGGCTTGAAAATATTGCCATTGTTCTATGGGTTCATAGAGATGCGGCCAATATTTTACTTATCCACTGGCCACCGTGTATTCACACTGCAGTGAAAGGATTTCTAAAAACATCTTTATTGAGATATCATTCACATACTGTACAATCCACCCATGCAAAGTTTACCATTCAATGTTTTTGGTATATTATTACTTTGCAAAAATCATGGCCCTATGTATAACATACAACTTGCCACTTTAGTCATTCTTAAAGTACAGTTCAGTGGCATTAATTATGCTCACAGTTTTCTGCAACCATCACTGCTACCTATTTCTGAAACTTTTTCATCATCCCAAACAGAAACTCTGTACTCATTAAACAATACCTCCCTGTGAAAGAATTTTTAAACATACCTTGATTATTAGCTTTGGATGTATGTAAAACTTTTGAGGAAGATTTTGTTTAGTCTGGTTTTTTTTTTTTTTTTCAGGGAAAGTTTATTTTTTAAGGGGCGGTTACATATAGGAGGTGACACAGATTAGCTTCCTCCAGAAAGCAGCCTCTGAGAGTAGCATGAGGGGCATTGCCAGAGTCTGTCTCAGGAGCAACACTTCTAGGGGATGGGGGAAGGGAAGGAGGCAGGACTGGGTAAAAGGAGAAGATGTACTGTGTTGTCATTGGAAGGCCTCACCCTACCCAGTGGAACTCTAGAACTGGCATTTCCTGAGTTGGGGCAACAGAGATGGATCTTTATACCATATCATTCAGTCATAGGGTTCAGCCCCCAGGAAGGCGCATGAGCTTGGGCAAATTCTCTCCAACCAAGGGTCAGAGAAGGTTGACAGCTGAGAGCTAAGAGCCAGTAGCTGGGGGATGAAAATGCTCAGTTCATACTTCGCCAAACTTTGCTCTCCATTGGAATCACCTTTGCATCCTCAAAAATACTACGCCTGATTTAATTGGTATGGGGTAAGAGACAAGTGAAATGCTTCCAAAGCTCCCCAGGAGGTTTGAATGTGAAACATAGACAGGGAATGGCTGCTTTCAGCCTTGAAGGGGCATCAGCATAGTATACACCATCATGGGAAATGCTTGGACTTTGGATTCAAAAAAAGTTGAACTTAGCTCAACCATTTACTAACTTTGTAGTTCTTATGGATGTTCTGTTAAGATTTCGTTACTAGGCTTTAAAAAATATGACTGGATGGTGCACCTGGGTGACTGGGAGTACACTTACAAATTAATACAAAAACAGTAAACACCTCCAGAATTTGATAGAACATGAGAATGCTTAATTCACAAAGAAGAAATTCAAATGATTTTTAACATTTGAAAATATAGTCTTAATAGCAACTGAAAGAATGAAAGTTAAAACTATATTTTGCTTATTAGCAAAGATGAAAAAGAATTGCTGTTGCTCAGTAATGGTGAAGGTAGTAGCAAAAGCCATTCTTGAGCTGGGCACGGTGGTTCACTCCTGTAATCCCAACATTTTGGGAGGCCAAGGTGGGTGGATTGCTTGAGCTCAGAAGTTCAAGACCAGCTTGGGCAACATGGTAAAACCCCGTCTCTATGAAAATTAGCCAGGTGTGGTTGCATAAACCTCTGGTCCCAGCTACTCAGGAGGCTGAGATGGGAGAATCACTTGATCCCCAGGAGGTGGAGCTTGCAGTGAGCTGGGATCATGCCACCGCATTCCAGCCTGGGTGACAGAGCAAGACCCTGTCTCATAAATAAATAAATAGATAAATAAATAAATAAATGAAGGCATTCTGATCCTCTTGGTATGTCCATTGGTGTAACATGAATGGCGGACCATGTGGCTACCAATGCAATATACATAAAAATTCATAAAAACAAATGTCTTTTGACATAACAAATCTAATTCTAGAAGTTTATCCTGAGGAAATAACAGATAAGTATGTAAAAATGTGTGTGTAAGTTGTAATTGCCTGGATCTTACTGGCAATTAGGAGAAGCACAAATGCTCATTAATAAAATGTTGGTTAAATAAGTTCTGGTACATACCTATGTACTTCTAATGAGAGAAGCCATTAATAAAATAGTGTGAGCCTATTTTTGATTAAAACATTTGCATTGAAAAATGACTTTGAGAAAAATATCAGATATTAACAGTAAACAGTGTTTTTCCCCTGAGTATAAGAATTATGGGTGAATTTTATTGTCTAACTCATATCTCCTTATAATATTTATACTTAGAAAGTATTGTATGTTATTTAATTATGTGTTGATTTTATATTCATAAAGAATATAGAGCTATTTCCAAAAATTACATATTTCCAAAATTACACACCTATCTCTCTCTCTCTCTCTCTCTCTCTCTATATATATATATATACACACACACACATATGTATTTCCCTACCTATTCATTTGGCAGCCTAAAATGGAACAGCCTATAATCCAATTAGTAGTTATCCCTGGAATTTGAGGTCATGGGTGATTTTTATTTTCTTTCTTGTGCTTATTTACACTTTACAGATTTTTATAATGAGGTCGTATCACTCTTATAATGAGAAATGTTTTTAAAAAGCTTTTAATATCTCAGTGCACTTGCCTGACCTATTTTCTATCCATTCTTGCGTTTGTTTCATTGGAAGGGTCCTTTGGATAGCATTTCTTTCTCCGTGTCTTTCTTCCTGCTGTCCTATTTAAATAATCACAATTCTGTGTTGAAATTTTTGCATGCTTTACCTAATTAGGACAGTTATTCTGACTCTTGCATTTGTTATCAAGATGTACATTTTTACTTTATTCATTACTGTTTTTATTTTTCTTAAGCAACGTTTGACTTTTAGATGATGCATTCCAAGCCTAGCATCCATCATCTACCATTATGCTTTTGACTCATCTATTAAATAGTAATACGTCCTCCAAAAATATTGATGTTAAATTAAATCACTCTATATTTGTCCTTGGAAAAAGCTATGAGGCTGTAAAATTTACCAAGCAGGTAGGACATGCAAAAACAGAAATGCATGCAAATGCTTCCTAAAGGCAGGAGCTCTTCAATGTGTCTGACAAGTCTCATTTCTCCTTTAGGACCTAAATTAAACATCACTTCTCTGTGATGCCCACCTTGACTTTCCCAGGGTAAGCTGGTGCTGACTTCTCCTTATGTTTATTATGCCTCTTATTAAATCTTATTTTAAGTAGTTGTTGATGTCTACCAATGTGTTAGACCTTCAGATACGAAATATGGTTGCCATCCACCAACACTCTTCCAACAATCCCTACCTCCTCATATTCAAGCCCCTGACAAATAGATGATGACAGACAAGATCATATGTCACTTCCAAGATTAGGTTATGAAAGACTGAGGTTTCTGTGTTGGGCTGTTTCTCTTGGTGCACTGACGTATGGAAAGCTATCTATTGTGACGATAGGCAGTGTACACAGAGAGGCTCATGTGGCAACAGCTAATAAAAAATGGAAGCTGGCCACAGACATGTGAGTGAGCTTTGAAGCAGATCTTCCCCCTTGTCAGACCTTCAGGTATTACAGGCCCTGCCATCAGCTTGACTGCAAACTCATAAGCAACTCTGAGTCAAAACCGTCCATCTAAATGGCTCCCAATTCCTGACCTTCAGAAAATGCGTGAGACAATAAATTCTTGTTGTTTTCAGTTTTGAGTTTTGGGATAGTTTATTATGCGTCAGTAGATAACTAATCCACGTTGGTACTAGAAGTGCAGTGCTGATGTAACACGAAACTAAAATGTGATAGGGCTTTGAACTAGGCAGTGGGCTGTGGAAAAGCTGGGAGGATTAAGGACCATGTTAGTAAACAGTGTGAAGTGCCTTGAACACACTGTTCACAGAAGTTTGGACTTTGAGGAGGCTGCCAGTGAAGGCTTCAAGGAAAATGGGAAAAATCCTATTGGAAACTGGAAAACAGAGAATCCTTGTTATGTAGTGGCAAAAAGGAAAAAAAAAAAAATAACAACACTGTCTCCTACAGTAAGGTAGAAAGTAGAAAATGTACCTGATAAACTGGCGATATAGTTAAGGAGGTTTCTAACCAGAGTGCTGAAAGTGCTTTCTGATTTTTTTTTTCCTGTTACCTAGAGTGAAACTGCAAAAAGAGAGAGGGAGAAACTGAAGGCAAAACTATTAAATAAAAAGAGCCAGGGCTTGCTGGTTGTAAACATTCCCAGCCTCCCCACATGGCACATGATGCTGACATTAAGAAATGGCATCAGCAAAGACCAAATCCAGGGCACTTTTAGGAAGACAAGGTCCAAACATGAAGCCAAGGATGTGACTGTAAAATCTTTTCTTAACATCCCAGTACACAAAGATGGTGTCTCAGAATACTGTTGAGTCAGACAAACCGAAAGATAACTGAGCCAAGCTTGTCCAACCCTTGGACTGCCAGCTGCCTTCAACCCAGGATGGCTTTGAATGTGGCCCAACACAAATTTGTAAACTTTCTCAAAACATTATGCATGTACCTTTACTTTTACTTTTATTTTTTATTTTTCTTTTTTAGCTCACCAGCTATTGCGAGTGTATTTTATGTGTGGACCAAGACAATTCTTTGTATGTGTCTCAGGGAAGCCAAAAGATTAGACACCCCTGGACTAAGGGCTTGCCTTACAGATCCTGTCAACCAGTAGGTTCCCTGGAAGCTCACAGACATTGTGCCTCAGTCCAAGCTCAAGAAGGACCTGTTTCAAAGAGATTTGTGGGTGTGGCTTTTGTGTAGTGGAATTAAGCCTAAAGGGATTCCCAGAAGACCCATGGAGTTGAAAGGGAGTTATGCCTGAAGAAATACCATCAGCTGGAAAGAAAAGAGACATAAAGAGTACAAAATGCAAAGAGGCCTTTGGACCACCAAGTGTCAGCAAATAAAAAGCAGACTGAGGAAACTAACTCCACAAGCACGTGTTACCTTTCATGAAAATGAAAGGATACCTGAGAGGGCAGACTCAAGAGTCCAGAGGTGAGACTAAAACCATAGAGAACTATTCCTGGGCCTTAATTCGAGATCAAATCAAGGAGCTTCCATCATTCGCTTGCCTGGATTTCAGAACTGCTATCCTTGCATACTTCCCTTTTTCCCCTTTGTGAGTTGGAATGTCTATGGCAGTTATCCTCTCCTTATCCTGCCCCTGGATATAGGGTGCATGGGGCCAGATAACTTGTCTCTTTATTTGCACATGCCTCTATATCGAGAAGAACCACATTCAGGAGCTGTATGTCAGAGACTATACCCAAGAAGGCTGATTTAGATAATCAGGGTCTGGACTTGGAACTGATACTCTGTTGAGATGAGACTTTTGGGGACAGTAGGAGGGGTAGTGTATATTGTATGTAGGAGAGATGAGAGTCCTTGGGAGCCAAAGGGTGTCCTTGTTAGGCAGCCTCCAAGATGGCTCCCTTTGATCTGATTCCTGGACTCACAGAGTTGTTAATCCCCTCTCCTTCCCACATTGTACTAGGGTTGGCCTGTGTGACTAATTGCAAATGGCATAAGTGATGGTATGTCACTCTCAATATTAGTTTATTAAAGACTGCAGCTTCCATTTTGGGCATGCTCTAATCCCATGCTCTTCTGGATCCCTCACGGCGGGGGAAGACAGCTGCCATAAGTTGAGGACATTCAGGCAGTCTGGTGGAGGCCCACGTGGTGAAGAACTTCCAGCCAATAGCCATGCGAGTGAGCTTTCTTGTAAGTGGACCCTCTAGTTCCAGTGAAGGCTTACAGATGATGCAGACAAGATTGACAGTAACTTCATGAGATACTGTGTAGAAAAAACTGCTATAGGAGGCCTCAGACTGCTGTACTTACAAAGGCTTCTTGCAAAATCGACTTGGCTGGCATCCAGGAATTTGGATTTAGGGGAGGCTTGACACCATTCCCTAATGGATAAGGTTGGTTCACTGTGCCTAAACTGTAAACAATATTATTTATGCTGAGCACCTGTTTTCCATATGGGAGTCTGGGATTTTGTTTTGTTTTGTTTTGTGTGTGTGTGTGTTTTTTTTTTGGAGACCGAGTCTCGCTCTGTTGCTCAGGCTGGAGTGCAGTGGCACAATCTGCACTCACCACAAACTCCGCCTCCCGGGTTCACGCTATTCTCCTGCCTCAGCCTCCCGAGTAGCTGGGACTACAGGTGCCCGCCACCACGCCCGGCTAATTTTTTTTTTATTTTTAGTAGAGACGGGGTTTCACCGTGTTAGCCAGTATGGTCTCGATCTCCTGACCTCATGATCTGCCCACCTCGGCCTCCCAAAGTGCTGGGATTACAGGCATGAGCCACACGCCCAGCTGGGAGTCTGGGATTTTTGTATGTGCTAGGCAGAGGGTGTGTAATGATCAACCCCCAGTAAAAACCTTGGGCCAGGAGTGCTGGCTTATGCCTGTAATCCCAGTGACTCAGGAGGCTGAGGCAGGAGGATAGCTTGAGGCCAGGAGTTCAAGACCAACCCAGGCAACAGAGCAAGATGCCATCTCTGAAAACAGAAAATTAGCCAGGCATGGTAGTGTGCACCTGTAGTCCTAGATACTCGGGAAGCTGAAGTGGGAAGATTGCTTGAACCCGGGAAGTCAAGGCTGCAGTGAGCCATTACCTGTGCCACTGAACTCCCACCTGGCTGACAGAGTGAGATCCCCTGCCCTCCAAACTCTAAAAAGACAGACAGACAAAAACATTGAGCGCTAAGTCTGTGATAAGCTTCCCTGGTAGACAGCATTTTCCACTTGTCACAATATGATGCTGGAGGAATTAAGCCCATTCCGTGTGATTCCACAGTGAGAGAACTCTTGGAAGCTTGCATCTGGTTCCCTGTCTGGCAAAGGGAAAAGGTGCTGATTTTGCTTTATATTCTTTTGCTATAATAAATCCTAGCTATGAATAATTTTATGTGAGTCCTGTGAATCCTCTTAGCCATCACTGAAGCTGGGGGTGGTCTTGAGGTCCTCCAACCCACAGCTCCTGAGCTAGGAGCACCTAGATCTTCCCAGGTCCTCAGAAACCGTAGGATACTAAATATTTATTATTGTGAGCCACTGAGTTTTGGAGTAGTTTGCTTCACAGCAATAGGTAACTAATTCTGGAAGCCAGTCTTTTCTCTCTCCCCAGCATTTAGTTTAGTGTCTTGGAACATAGGTGTTAAAGAAATATTTGTTGAGTGACTTGACACTATTTCTGCCTTTGAAGAATTTCATAGTCCATTTGGTTCCTTTGCTGGAGAAATCTAAATCCTGGCTTGGCATTATGAAGCAGGCTTACTGTCTTTTCACTTTGGCCTAGAAGAATCAATCGCAGTGGCAGCAGCCTGCCTTAACATTGTCAGGTTCTGCCATCTTCCCTGTTGAATGAGATCCATGGGTATAAGAATTAGCGTATGACAATGCCTCTTCTCTTTTACTCCCTTCTTCTTAGGCCCTTTGATTTTTATTTTCTCTCTCTCCCATGTCATGGCAGTGGTAGCTATTCTTACCATTGAAATAAAAACTTCTTCCTGCTGAAAAATTAATTACCAAATGTTTCAGGGCCTTATAAGATATTAATATTTCCATATCGAGTCTTGCCTCTTACTCTATCATATGATTGCCTTGAGAAAGGTTCAGACAAATTAGCTTTCCATCTTACATTGCACCCCACTTTCCCAGCTTCTGCAAACTGTCTTGAAATAGACTTACATAGAAAGATAGGAACGATTTCCACTAAAATGACTTTAATGTAGGGAAAAAACTCAAAGTATACACTGAAAGTAGACTTCTTTGGGTCATTTACAGTTAAAAATTATTTTAATCCAAAGGCGTATTTGAGTGTGTGCACAGATATACACATACACCGCCCCCCACCGCATACTCATTCCTGTGGCACACTTCTTGGTAGTTGCTGGAACTGTTAAATAAAAATTACAGGAGGCCATCATTTTGGACTAAGCTTCTGCACTTGGCCGCAACAAACCAGACTGAAAATCAAAATTAAGTCGCTCATGCTAAAGTTCCATGTCATCTTCCAATAAATCAGGGGAAGGAGATAACAATTTAATTTTCCAAACAGGAGAGTTTCAGTCTTCAGTCAGCCTGATGAAGTTCTCTCTGCTTTAATCCTTACAACAAAAAGTAACCTGAAGGAACGCGATGTTAACTAGATTTTTTTTCCCCTATTGTTCTGTTTCCCTGTTCCTGGCTTACAAAGAAAGTAACTATGCAATGACCGTTGCTTTTGTTCTGTGTTTCTGCTTTCTCTAGCCCTTTTCTGCTTACAAAGCCAACCATCTCTGCCCACTAATTGCAGCACTTATTAATGGCAAAACCGCAATTACTTTTGCACCAAAATATTTAATAGAATGAAGTGTTGTTCTATTCTAAAATTGCAAGTAAAGCTACTTGAGCTTTTTAAAGTAAATTTGTTGTAATTTTGTCCTTTGACAGATCTTTTTCTCCTCTTTGAGTCTCCTTCTAGTTTAGCAGATGACCTTGATTATGAGTTTCCTGAAAATCCCAGGGTGATCTAATAGAAGCTCTCTCATTTATCTCCTTTCCATCTAATTTATTTTACAATTTTTATTGTTTTTCTTGTGTCAGAGAACCATCTATCTTTGTTTCAAAGGGTTCTAGTCCTGCTTTCAATTCCATATACTTGGGCCTGATGGATCTTTCGAAAGTGAACTTCTGGCCTCATGATGGCATCATTTGAAAGCCTCTGATGACTGTTTTCCTGAAGACGGTGAACTTTCTCTCCTTACCTGCTCTTGCTTTCCTGCCTCCATTTTGCTCATGGCATTCCCGTGAATTAGGTTCTATGAGTGGAATACAGCTTTGAAAGCAATTCCAGAGATCCAACAAAAACCCAGGAGATTGGAAGGAATTCATATTTGTCAAAAAACATGTAGCTCGAAAACATAAAAAAAAAAAAAACAACAGTAATGCAAATAAAACCCAATACAGCATAACAACTATTTACATAGCATTTACAGTGTATTAGGTATTATAACTGATCTAGAGATGATTTAAAGTATAGAGGAGGGTGGCATAGGTTATATGAAAATACTACACCACTTGATATTAATATAAGAGACTTGAGCATCTGCAGATTTTGGTATCCTCTGGTTGGGTACTGGAGGCAATCCTCCTGGGATACCGAGGGATGACTGTAATTGATTTTCAGTACTTTGGTAATAGTGTATTTATGGTCTGTTGTTTCTCAGGGTTTGTGGATGACAGTCCATTAGGATCTGAAAATAAGATATTCAAATTTCTATTTTTTTTGTTTTTATGAAATTTTAAGTGTATATGAAGTTAGGGAATATATGTAATTTTGAAATAACTAAATATTCATGTTTGGAAATCCATGTTCAAATTTTTGGGTGGCTGGGAACACAACCAAAAAGATATGAAAACCAATAACAATTATATATCAGTAGGCATTTTGTAAAGTCTTTGATATTGTTTTGGATATAAGTGATTTGATTGACACTTCTCATTTAATTGCTTATTAGATGGGTTTCTGCTTTGTAGAGAACATTTAAAAAAAATTTAGACAAGCAATAGTTAATGAAATCACTCGTGATATGACCACTCAGAGGTAAGTATATTGAACGTTTTATTGTATCTTTTTTTGTTTTGAGACGGAGTCTCGCTCTGTCGCCCAGGCTGGAGTGCAGTGGCCGGATCTCAGCTCACTGCAAGCTCCGCCTCCCAGGTTTACGCCATTCTCCTGCCTCAGCCTCCCAAGTAGCTGGGACTACAGGCACCCGCCACCTCGCCCAGCTAGTTTTTTGTATTTTTTAGTAGAAACGGGGTTTCACCATGTTAGCCAGGATGGTCTCGAACTCCTGACCTCGTGATCCACCCGTCTCGGCCTCCTAAAGTGCTGGGATTACAGGCTTGAGCCACCACGCCCGGCCTGCAGCTAGTTTTCTATACACATAGACATGATTTTCTTTTAAAGAAGGAAAGATCATGATGTGTTTATAATTCGTAAAACTTTTGTACCTTCCTCTTTGAACTTTAAAGAATGTCATGAACATTTCCTTAGATACTAAACTCTTTCCTCACATATTTTAATGGCTTTATTATATGAACATATACAAATAATTTATTTCAATACCTTAATTCATGTGCTGTTGGATTTTTAGGCTCTTGCAGCATTTCCCCCGCTTCTCTTCTTGCTATTATAAACAGTTCTGAAAAACAGATGCTGTTAGCCATGCCTTACACATCTGTGATGTTTCCTGACAAGACTCCTAAAAGTAGCACCTTCCTTTCATAGGTGAGGTTTTACCTCCACCTTTATTGTCTGTCTCTAAGGCAATTTTGTGTAATGGTGAAGAGCTCAAGACAGAATTTGAATTGTGGTTCAACCAGTTACTACTGTGTGACTCTGGGCTAGTTGTGAACCTCTCTATTCCTCATTTTCCCTCATCTGTAAACTGGGGGAAACACTAATACCAACATTGCTGGCTGGTTGTGAACAAACAATAAACAAATAATAAATAGTGTAAGCAAGCAATAAATGTTAGCAATTGTTTATAAGGTATTTCTCTTGTCAAGTAAGCACAGTTAATCATCCAATGGCTCCTATAAAATAAAGCATAGGGCCAGGTGCAGTGGCTCATGCTTATAATCCCAGCACTTTGCGGGGCTGAGGTGGGCAGATCACCTGAAGTCAGGAGTTTGAGACCAGCCTGACCAACATGGTGAAACCCCATTTCTACTAAAAATACAAAAATTAGCTGGGTGTGGTAGTACGTGCCTGTAATGCCAACTACTCAGGAGGCTGAGGCAGGAGAATCTCTTGAACCCAGGAGGTAGGGGTTGCAGTGAGCCAAGATCATGCCACTGCACTCCGGCCTGGGTGATCGAACAATACTCCATCTCAAAAAAAAAAAACAACAAAAAAAACCCCATAAAATAAAAATAAAGCATAGTTACAGTATTCAGTAAGGTGAATGACACATTAATGACTCCATTTGATCAGTTCTTACATCCGGGAACCATGAACACAGCTATCTCAACATATGGTAGTTTATAGGGATAGTCTGTAATCTTGCAAATTTGAAAGGTAAATAGGAGTCCTTCGGTAGGCAGATTCATATATTAACAAATGAAGGAAGAATTAGTCTTGTTAGAAGAAACTTGCCATTTAGTTTGTGAACAATGTAGTTAATTTATCACAAGCTCAGTGAGGGCAAGGATGGAGCTATTTCACTTGACTATTTGTGTACAGAGCCAGCTCTTGGGCCACGGTAGGCACTCAGTGAATATTTGTGAAATACATAAATATTCATGAGCAAATATATCTATGCTTTGTTGAATGTATTGCAATGTATATTGTAAACATAATGCAGGCTTTGTGTGATGAACTGATAATTGACAATGCAATTATTGTCTGCAAGGTGGGCTGGGGCCTTTCAGGCTTTTCTCCTGATTATAGATTCAGAAATAATGCAAGAGGCTGTTGCTCAAAGTGAATCCCTTACTCCGTGCTGGTCGTGTTCTTTAATTCGTCTGCTGTTCCCTTGTGTGTGCTCAGTCCTTATTGCAGCTGCTGGGTCTGAGCTCACTGTGAAAATCGTGTTTCCTTTCTGCCGACCCATAGGGCTCAGTGTTTGATTAACAAGTTTCCCATTTTCTGAGAAAAATACCTAGGTAAATCCCCCTTGGACGACGCAAGGATCTGCAGTAATTTACAACCACCGCGTGAGCCTTGTGTTGAATGACATGTTCTTTGTAAGGATGTGGTGTAATTTATAATGCTGGCCCCAACGTCCACTCCTAGGGCATTCTCAGTGCAGTGCCTTGACTCTGATATTGGATAACGTTGACAGTTAAGAGAGGAATGACTTTAGTTGCTGCTGCTGAATTTAAAAAAAAAAAAAATCAGACTTACAGTGTAAATGGATTTTGCTCTCTTCAAAGTAGTGACCTTGGGATAGATATAACTCTTTGATGCTTCCATTGATGATGCTATTGCCCCAAACATTTCCGGAACCCTTTAAAAATTACCTTTAAAGCATGTGGCACATTCTTGTGAATATTTTTGAGTCTAACAAATACTCCTTCTTTGTATGAGGCTTTGATTTTTGGAAAGAATGAACAGTCACTGGCATCAAGTACAGCAACTGAGGTGGCTGATGAGGGCAGACAGTGCTGGTTTTGTTTGGGGCAACATACGGTTTTAGAGGCCTTTCAATAATGTTATGAGACTTGTACATTTGTTCCAAACATGATTTCCTTTTAAAATAATGTTTGAAATGATGAAATAGTCCAAGCCTACAGAATACTACACTAAACGACAGACAGACACATTCCCAACATGGATGTTAAACAGATGCTAAAGTACTGTGTTTGTTTGCATGTGTTCTTCCATCTTGCTCTCCTTCCCTGTTTTTTCTTTGAAAGAAAATGTTTTAGATATTCCTAAACACCCCTTGCTTCCCTCCATACCCATCTCCCTTCTCCCCTTTCTCCATCAATATTCATACTTCTGCCAACGTTGCCATGCTTCATTCCCAGGTGTGTTTGTGCCTTTTGAGGAAATGTTTAGAAATTTATAGGAATTATCTTGTATGTGTCCTTCTGACATTGTCTTTGAGGTTTGTCTATGTTGATTTGTTTTAACTGCTGTCTTAGTCCATTTATGTTGCTATAAAGGAATACCCGAGGCTGGGTAATTAATAAAGAAAAGAAGTTCATTTGGTTTCTGGTTCTTCAGGCTGTACAGGAAGCATGGTGCCAGCATCTGCTGCTGCTGAGGGCTCCCAGCTGCTTCCACTCATGGGGGAAGGTGAGGGGAAACCAGTGTGTGCGGATCACATTTCAGGAGGGGTGGAGAGAGAGAGAAAGGGAGGTGTCAGGCTCCTTTCAACAACCAGCTCTTGAGGGAACTAATGGAGTGAATTTGCTCATTATTGCAAGGGCAGCACCAAGCCATTCATGAGGAATCCACCATTATGGCCCAAACACTTCCCATTAGTTCCAGCCTCCAACATTGGGGATCATATTTCAACATGAGCTTTGGAGAGGACAAGCAAACCAAACTATAGCAACTGATCCATAGGATTCCAGTATATATGAATAAATCAGAGTCTTCATCTGTTCACCTGAGAGAAAGTTCAGATGCTTTCACCTTTTTTGTTATTACAAATAGTGATACAGTAGTAACTGTGTGCATATCTATTTAGAAATATGTACTAGAGGTTTTCTAGAGCCAGTACTCAGGAAAAATGGCTAGGTTCTAGAACGTGCACATTTTTAACTTAGTGGACATTACCAAATTGCTCTCCAAAGCAGTTGTAATTAAGCTTCCATTGGTAGTTTCCCCATATCCTCTTAGTTATCAGATTTTTAATTTTTGCTAATCTGATTGGCACAGAATTGTATCTCATTGTTTTAAATTGCATTTCTCTGCATTCTGGTGTGATTGAGTGTCTCTTCTGTACTCAGTGGCCATCTGAGTTTCGTCTTTTGTGAATTGCCCATTTATATTCCTTGCTAGTCCTTCTATTGCCGTTGGCCTTTTTCTTAATGATTTATAAGAATCCTTTATAGTCTAGTATCAATTCTTTGTCAGTTTAATGGGCCCCAAATATCTTTACTAGTCTGTGGCTTACGTTTTCACTTTTTGTGATGTCTCTAATTAAACAGCAGTGCTAAATTTTAATGTAGTCATATTTATCCATTTCTCCTTTGTGGTTTGTACTTTTTTTTTACATGTTGTTTTAAAGAAATACTGCTCTATCCCAATGTCATAATTTCCTATACATTATTTTAAAGTTTTCATATGTAGTGTTTCACAGACACTGAGAATTGATTTTTGTGTATATGTCATTGGAATCCACTTTTATCTTTTTCCATATGGATGTCCATTTGTCTCAGTTGCATGTATCAAATCTTTTCCCACTGTCATACACCACATTCCCAAACACGTGTGGCTGTGTGTGGCTTCTGTTCTTTGTTAATGGTGTGTTTGCTTACTCTGGCTCTACCCTATTTTAATTACCTTGGCCTTATAGGTTTGGGTAGTTTAAGTTTTACTTCAGTTTTCTTCTTTGGAATTGTTTTGGCTATTCTAAGCTCATTGTACTTTCAAATGTATTTTAGGAATGTGGAAGCCCTATTGGGCTTTTGTTGGAATTACTCAGATGATATACAGATAAATCGTAAGAATTTACTCTCTTATCCTGGGTCTTCTCATCTACAACAATGGTATAGCTATGTTTATTTAGTTCTTTTTTTAGGTCTTTCAATAGAATTTTGTAATTTTTGCCATACTTTTCTTACATGTCTTTGTTAAATGTCTTCGTAAGTACCTCATATTTCTTTCTTTCATTTGTTCCTTTTTTTGAGATGAGATCTCCCAGGCTGGAGTGCAGTGGTGCAATCATAGCTCACTGCAGCCTCAACCCTCCTGGGCTCAAGTGACCCTCGTGCCACAGCTTCTTTCTGAGTAGCTATGACTATTGGTGCTCACTACCACATTAAATTTTAAAAAATTTAAATTTTTTTATCCCACATTTTTTGTTTTGTGGCATCTTTTTATTATATCTTTTCCTATTGTTGCTGGTGTATAGGAATGTTATTTTTTATATCTTGCTGAACTCATTAATTTTCATGGTTTAGATACTCATGCATTATGCAGACAGATAAAATCTTTTAATAATAATGACAAGTCTTTTCTTTTTCATGTTATGTGACGTTCACTTATTTTTCTTGTCTCGATGGACTGACTTGGACTTTCATGATAGCACCTGTTTTTGTTAATAAAGTTTTATTGAAACACAGCCACATCCATGTTGTCTGTGGTACCATTGCATTATAACATCAGAGTTGAATAGTTGCGACAGAGACTACCTAGTTTGCAAAGCCTAAATATCTGCCTTCAGGCTCTTTACACAAAGTTTGCCTACCTTCACGAAACAGTGTTGAACAGAGGCAGTGATGGTAACCTTTCCTGTCTCATCCCTGGCTTTAAAAGGAGAGCTTATGCCACCCAGAATAATGCCGCTTCTGTGTTGGTGGATATGTGCCTTTTATTGGGTTATGAAAATGTCTTCTTTTTTTTTTCTTCAACTTTTATTTTAAGTTCCAGGGTACGTGTGCAGGATGTGCAGGTTTGTTATATAGGTAAACGTGAGCCATGGTGGTTTGCTGCACAGATCATCCTATCGCCTTGGTGTCATGCCCAGCATCCATTAGCTGTTCTTCCTGATGCTCCTCCACACCTCACAGGCCCCAGTATGTGTTGCTTCCTCCCATGTGTCCATGCGTTCTCATTGTTCAGCTCCCACTTACGAGTGAGAACACCCGGTGTTTGGTTTTCTGTTCCTGTGTTAGTTTGCTGAGGATGATGGTTTTCAGCTCCACCCATGTCCCTGCAAAGGACATGAGCTCATTCCTTTTTATGGCTGCATAGTATTCCATGGTGTATATGTACCACATAAGAAAATGTCTTTCTTAGATTTATAAGAAGTCTTTTCTTATTTGTTCTGTTTTGTTATTTAAAAAAAACATGATTGAATATTGAATTTTATCAAATGTAGTTTTGGCATCTGATTAGTTTTTCTCTCATTTTAAACATACGCAATTTTATTCTTTTGAATTTTTCTATTATTTCTAGTCCTTGGGGCTAGAATCCTCCCCTTTGATGTGCTTTTGTAACTTGCGAGCTCAGTGGGTCTCATTTTTCTGTAGGAGTTGTCTGCAGCATGGATTGTGGGGATTTTGCTCTAGCTTTTCCCCTGCCCATTCATTAGTCCAGGATGAATTTTTGTGTGAATTTCTCAGATTGGGCATTCCCAGGCCATATAGGAAGCCTAAATTTGTACCACCAAAATGTTCCAGAGACGGTGGTCTGGAGTTGAAACTTTGCAAGGGAAGGCTTTTATTCTCCTCCCCTGGAGACAGATAGAAACATATGAGTCTCTTTGTGGCTACAGCTCTTTGAGGGGCCTCACTCAGGGCAGCAGCTTCCTACCTTGGGCAGACCCCACAGACTTGGCCTGTTTCTCCTCTGTGCTGGTTGAAATCTAAATGCCTGCTCCCCCTGGACCAATACTTGTTTCTCTCCTTCTCCCTCACCATGATCCTGTCACTCGCTAAGGGAGTGAATTTATGCTTGCTTCTGGTTTTAGTTGTTGCTTTGTTTCTGGCACCTGGTAATTTCTTCTTTCTTATTGCGGGTTCAGCTATGAATTTAAAAATATATTATATACAGTATTTCCAGGTGCTTGTAGGAGGTGAGTGTGAATATGTGTCTTCTCACCCTCTTGCTGAAATGAGAGGCTGCCCTCTAAATGAAATTTCAATATTGAAAAGATAAACAAAACCCCAATAAAACAAAAAGCCCCCTAAATCAGCTCCCTAACCATGAGCCAGGCAGCACGCGAAGTCCTTTGGTATTAGCTCATGCCATTCTTACAGAAACTCTGTAACTCTTTTGAAGTGGAAAAATTAAGAAACTGGCCCAATCCCACGTCAGGGCAGAGCCAGGCCAAAAACCCCTCTATTTTATTGGCTAGTACCTCATTTTACATGTCTGAACAGTAATAACAGTGGGTGTTAAGTGTACCCTTCCTAAAGGAACTACTACAAAGGTCAACACTATTTTCCATCTAACATTCCTAATATATTTTTACACATTAGTCTCACCTGGTAATTCTAAGATAGAATAATGATCATGCTTGTCTGTGAGAATTAGCAATATTTTCATGGATTTAAATTCAAGAAAAACTCAGAAAGTAGCAGCTCAGGAATTTTCAACATTTGTAAAAAGGCAGATGGGGTAGGAACCCATTGTTTTCCATGTTGGCAAGATATTAGAGAAATATGTCTTACTCTCAGGTTTACTAAGACATGTTTTAAAGATATATTGTCATACATGTGACTTGTGGAAAGCTATAGGGACGTGGATTTTTTATATTCTCTCTAGACTTATTTGCCCATACTCTGAGATCAAGGCAGATGGTAAAGATGGAGTCAGTGGTCATTCTGTTTTTTTGATTAGGAGTTTATAGATGGCTGACATTTTAATCTCAGTTAATGACTGAGGATGGACTCCAGGGTACTGCACCACAGCTCACCCTTGTTTGTGATCTAATTTAGCAGCATCTTGATTTGAATCGAAAGACAGCCCTGGGAATGTTAGCTCGGCCCTTGTGAGAGCATTCTGGAATGCTGCGTGTTGCCTGATACTACCTGAGATGTAGGTGCTTGGGTAGTTACAGCCTGTGTGAGCTCTGACCTATGGGGGAGAGGTTGAGAATTGGCAAAACTTTGATTCTACCAGCTGCAAAGACCGGTGTCACCTTGAAGTTATATTAATGACTTTGACAAGAATTTGCTCAGTGCACAGTAGGCATATTTGCTGAATGAGCTGATCTTGCAATCCCAGTATATCTGGAGCAGTCAATTATGAATTTTCTAATTAGCTTGATGTTTGGTCTCCCAGCTAAGTGAGCTCTTGTGAACTCTGCCAGAATCTGGATTTCCAAATGATCTGACAGGAGGAAAGGAAAGGATTGGGCCAAAGTGGCCATTGCAAGTCAGTTTCTTATAAGTCAAAAATTTACTCAGACCAAGTGCCTTTATTTTCTGCTGTCAGAAAATACCCATTCTTTGTTTCTCACAACTGTTCACCTGTCCTAGGATGAACTGGTTCTGCCTCCTTTTGCTGTTTTCTGCATTAGTACTTGGAAAAGCCTGTGGCTCCATGGTCTGAGGTGTGACCTTCATGGTGGGCATGCTTTGCCTCTCTTCTCTGCCCGAAAGGAAGCCACTGTTTTCTAATCTCTGCAACTGCTCTGTGAATTCTTCTTCTTCTTCCTGATGACTAAGTGTGACTATTCTCCAAGGTCTTTATCTTTTTGCAAGTTTTCTGAGATATTCACCATTAAGCACGAATACTTACTGAATATGTTTTGTGTGCCAGGCACTTTTTAAAGCACTTGAATAATAATAACCAATGTTTATTAAGCATCTACTGTGTGCCAGGCACTGCTTTTGGTACAGAAGATGTGAAATAAACCACACGAAGACCATCCCTCTTGGAACCTATGTTTTATTGGGATCCAGCCAGATGATAGAACACATCAGGAAACAAACAGACTTCAGCAGGTGTTGGCATGTGCTCTGAAGGAGAAATGGAGTTGGAGTAGAGAGTGACTGTGCATGATGAGCTGGTCAGGGAAAGTCTGTCTGATAAGCGGATATTTGAAAAGAGCATTTCTCCAAGGAAGTAAAGGAGCAAGCCCAGTTTGCTTCCAATTTCCTCCTCCTTGTGTCTTGCTAATTGGGACCAAGCATGCCTGGCATGGAATGAAGTCTTCCTATTCTCTGCTGAGGGAGCCACTTTCTCCCAGAACCCAGGCTGTAGGTCTGAACGCTGATCCTTCTCTTTACTTTTCTTTTCTAATGGCCAGATGCTTTCGTCCTTCCTTTGAAATAGAAGTGACAGCAAAATCTTCGTTTCCACAGCCATTGTGGATAGGAACCTCTGCCTGGCTGAGCACTTTGCCATTTTATGTCTGAATTCCTGTGCCAGCCTTCTCAATGATCTTGGCTGCTAGTCTTGCTCTTCTCACCCATCTGTGACCACCAAAGCACTGGAACACGTAAGCCATCGTGTGAGTGCTTACTCCATACCACACACTGGATCCTCACAAGAACTTGATGATGCTGTTACAATATCTATTTTTTCTTTTTTCCTTGTTCTAACTTTTTTTTTTTTTGAGATGGAGTTTTGCTCTTGTCACCTGGGCTAGATAGAGTGCAGTGGCACGATGTCAGCTCACTGCAACCTCTGCCTCCTGGGTTCAAGAAATTCTCCTGCCTCAGCCTCCTGAATAGCTGGAATTACAGGCACCTGCCACTACACCAGGCTTATTTTTTTGTATTTTTATAGAGACAGGATTTCACCATGTTGGCCAGGCTCGTCTCGAACTCCTGACCTCAAGTGATTCACCCTCCTCAGCCTCCCAAAGTGCTAGGATTACAGGCGTGAGCTACTACACCTGGCCTTTCTTTAAAGTTTTATTTAGGTTCAGGGGTACATGTGAAGGTTTGTTATGTAGGAAAACTCATGTCACATGGGTTTGTTGTACAGATTATTTCATCAGCCAGGTATTAAGCCTAGTACCCAATAATTATTTTTTCTGCTCCTGTCCTCCTGCCACCCCCCACCCTCAAGTAGACCCCAGTGTCTGTTGTTTCTTTCTTTGTGTTCATAAGTTCTTATCATTTAGCTTATAAGAGAGAACATGTGATATTTGGTTTTCTGTTCCTGTGTTAGTTTGCTAAGGAAAATAGCCTCCAGCTCCATACATGTTCCCACAAAAGACACGATCTTGTTATTTTTTATGACTGCATAGTATTGCATGATGTATACGTACCACATTTTCTTTATCCAGTCTGTCATTAATGGGCATTTAGGTTGACTCCATGTCTTTGCTATTGTGAATAGTGCTGCAGTGAACATTCATGTGCATGTGTCTTTATGGTAGAATGATTTACATTCCTCTGGGTATATACCCAGCAGTGGGATTGCTGGGTTGAATGGTAGTTCTGCTTTTAGCAGTTTAAGGAATTGCCATACTGCTTTCCACAATGGCTGAACTAATTTGTTTTTCTTTTACAAAGTTTTCTTCAAGACTAGTCAAGTACAGTAGTGAGAAGGTAGAAAAAAGTAGAACAAGGAGTTTGATCTGTAACTGACTGAACAATCAATGGAGATAACTCTTACCTTTGGGCCAGTTGCTATTACAATTATTATTCCCATTTTGCAGAGAAGGAAACAGATTTTCCTGTGGTCACTTGCTAATCCAGGAGGTAGCTAAGCCAGGATTTGAACTCAGGTCCAATGGAATCCACAGGCTCCTTCTAGCCAACAGCCCAAGCTGCACATACCCTGCTGTGTAGCACCATGGAGACCCTGCTTTGCTCTTTTACTCTTTAGCTCAGGATTCTTTCATGCTTCCTATTATCTGTGGGAGAAAAGTCCAAATGTTCTGGAATAATATTTGAGGTCTTTCATGCCTGGACCATACTTCACCTGTCTTCTGGTTTTGTATCTGAGCTCCCTCCTGTAACAGCCTTTGCTGAACACACTCAAATGTGTCATGGAGGTAAACACAGCGATGCCTATGTTTATACAATGAGCGCTTTTTCATTCCCTTTACCTAAACTCACTCTTTCTTCATGCCCCATCTCAGACTCCACCTCCTCTCTTACCTTCGTCTGTGTTCATCTTTACTTCCAGCCTCCTCTCTCAGTTAGAAGGCATGTCCTGCCTGTTTCATGCCAGTCCTAACATCAGAGGACATAGCTCCTATGGTTCTTATTACTAACTTGCCATTCCCATGAATTTCCTTAGCCCTTGATCCTAAACTATTGAGAAAGTTTACGTATCCAAAATGATTCTAACTTTTCTAAGCAATGGTCTTGGAAGATGTACGTATTTCACTAGGGCTTCCTGGGGCTCGAAATATATTTTTTTCTAAATTGCCTTCCGGCTACCCAAGAAAGTCAATTTCCTTCCTTAATAGCTGTGACTCCTTTTTGGACTGATGGATGGCACGATTCCAGTTTAGTCACCTATCTGAGTCATCAGTAGGGACTCCATTTAAAATTTGACTCTTTCCCTAAATTGAATCAATTCTCAAGGGATTAAAACTAGCTATTCACTAGAACATTCCACAGGAAAATTTAGAAATAAGAGTTCTGAAGATGTTTGCTCAAAATGTCAAGGGGTGAAACTGAGAGAAGGCAACTGGAACGTTTCTCTTGACCTGCTGTCCTTCACTTACCTGCTTCTTAGCAGAAAGAAGGGGAGGGAAGGAAAACATTAGAATAAAAAGAGAAACGTTCAGAGGCAGTTTGAGTCATGAAGAAACAGCTAAAGCTTTCAAAGCAGAAGCTGAATGACATCCTCTTCCTAATTCAAGCCTTCCTCAGGGGAAAATTGAACAGAACATTTCACTTGAAAAATGGAATGAGACCTTGTCCTGGAGTATTTGGAAAGATGAATGACAGAGGCAGGAGGAATACAGTGGGAGGGAATGCCATTTATTTACAAATGCTTCTCCTTAGGTAAGGGAGGGGATTTCACAGAGAGAGGGAGGTGGAATCGCAGAGGGCTTGGTCCAAGTAAGAGCATGAACTTGCTCCTTGCCCTCGTTTCTGGGGAGAAAGCCATGTACACCTCCAGCACTCAGAAGTGCTCTCGACAGTGAGCTCATTGAGATTTGCTACTCAGTTGGATTCTACTTTTTACCTATAGCACTTAGCACTGTGTCTAGCACATAACAAGGACTCAGTAAATATTTGTTGAATGAATGGAAAATTATTGCTGGCTGGGAGAAGTTGACTTTGTAATTCTGCAGTGTCATTTCTGGTAGTGACCACCAGGTGGTGCTTTCTTAAGACTAGGAGGAAATGAAATCACTCCAGTAAACACAGAAGCCTTGGGGTTGACTCAGAACCCTTGCCGTTGTGCACACCGTCTAACAGTACTTCACAGTTTCTTGTTCCTAAAGTTGAATGTGCACACAGGATTCAGATATGTGGCTGGCACTGACTTTCTTCACTTGAGTCAAGGTCAAGTAAGGTTTCCATCGTTGGCTGAGCTCTGGGATTTAAAACCAGTTGTATCCCAGGCCAAGTGGGTTTCTGTTCCTGCTTATGCCCTGCCCTCCAGGAGAACACATGCTGCCCTTGCTTCCATATTTTCTCAGAAATTCGTCCTCAGCATCACTAACGGATTCATACCCAGCTCTTGCACTCATGGGTTGATGAACTGGGTACCCCTGTGTATTTTAAGCAGCTACCTGATGAGTACCTTTGTTGAAATAGGTTTCTGTGGTCAAAATTCTCAGAAAAGTCCCACAAGATGGGCATAAATGAAGAAACCAGCTCAGCAGGCTTAGGTGGCTTTCCCAAAGTAACACAGATAAATGAGTTGGCAGAGAGGATTCCAGACCAGGACTGTCTGCCCTTAGGTCATGCTGTGATCTCTATTCTGTTTTATGTGGAACGAGTTTAATGTATCTGCATTAACAAGATCCAGGAACAAAAATATAACAAAATTCAAGGAATGTGAAGCAATGTCCTATAGAAGGAGGACAGTTCACTATCAGTGTGAGCCAACACATTCAGCTCTTGGCAGTTTTCAGACAGTTGCAAAGAAATACTTAGCCTGAGGCTTCTTTGTGCCCATAAACCTAATTAAGGGTACTAGAGATTCTAATTCGCGAGAGCTAGGGATGGAGAGGCTGAGTGAAACTATATGTCCCTATGTTTCTGGATATAAAGAGAGACAGACAGAGGGAGTTTGAGAGAGCGAGTGAGTTAAATCCTAAGTAGACCTGGAAAATTATCATTTTGCCAGGACTGGACTTAAGCAAAACAGCAGAGCAAAGTTCAGAGTTAAGCCAGAACTTTGCCTTGAACCTCAGGCCTATAGAGCCCTCTGCTCCAACAGGGCCAAATCAGCATCTAATACTTCCCTTCAAGTTGTATCTGTCTCATGTCTTGGTGTTTCTGGTTTCTGTTATTTGGTAGGTCACAACCAATTATACAGGGTTAACAAAAATAGATTAACATAATATACTTGTCAAATAGTGTTTCTCTGGGAGAAAATGACTTAACTCACCTAAAATATTTCCAGTCATAAAAGATATTAATGTTGGAATTATCAGGAGTGATTAACCTCCAAGAGAGGTTGAAGGGAAGCAAAATTGGATAGGAAGGATAGGAGGAAAGGAGATAGGGGACTTTGGGTGGGGAGTGCCTGTTCGAGTCTTTTATTTCAGACCTTACTCTGTGCCTTTCCATCCTGTTTTTATGGTCTGAAATATCTTTGAGCCCTTCAGAACTTTTCAAAGTAGTAATATACATGATTAATATTTGTGAACACTTACATGTTAGGAACTAGACATTATTTCAGTAATCCTCAGAGGAGCCTTGAGAGGTAGATGCTATTATTCTTTCTTCCCCCTTTCTTTTAAATAATGAAATGGAGGCTTAGGAAGGCCCAAAGCTAGTTGATGGCAGAGCCAAGGTCCAAAACCCATGTGTGGTTATAAAGCCATGCTTTTACCACTGTATTATCCTCTAAGAATAAAGTGGCAAACCTCAAAATGAAAGCTCTCACTATCAGTAACACAGCAACAAACAATTATTCATTCAATAATGAGTAGGATGAATAAAACAGACAAACCTCATCACATGAAGTTGAACTTAAGAGAACAGTGGAATAAAAAGTTCCCTCAAACTTAGGAGAAACCTGATTGTTTCATAGCCTTGGTAATAAGTAGCCATCGGGGCTGGGCGCGGTGGCTCACATCTGTAATCCCAGCACTTTGGGAGACCAAGGCGGTTGGATCACCTGAGGTCAAGAGTTCGAGACCAGCCTGGCTAACATGGAGAAACCCTGTCTCTACTAAAAATACAAAAATTAGCTGGGTTTGGTGGCACATGTCTGTAATCCTAGCTACTGAGGAGGCTGAGGCAGAAGAATCGCTTGAACCCAGGAGGCAGAGGTTGCAATGAGCTGAGATTGTGCCACTGCACTCCAGCCTGGGTGACAGAGCAAGACTCTGTCTCAAAAAGAAAGAAAAAAACCCCATCAGAACCCATTTAAAATCTGTCCTTTTGGTCAGCAACAACTTGTCTTAGTGAATGTTGGTTTTAAAACGGACAGAACTGACCAGTGTCAAATCCTTACTTCAGCCCATCAGAGATGGACACTTTCCAGTAAACATCTCTCTGAGTACCAGCCAATCAACGAATCAATTACAGCCTCAGCTGAGCACCCATGTGCTGTCAACCCACGTGTGCCTCTGAACATCTCACAAGCCACAGAGCTCCATGCTTTTCAAAACCCTCTATGCCATCAGCCATCTGTCCTGCTCACAGACACTGTTTGGCCAGCATAGCTCTCTTCTATGATGAGCAATGTATTCAGCCTTGGAGTTCTGTGTCAGATACTAAGTGGTGATCTCATTGTTATTTGAAAAAACAGGCACACATCAGGTAGTGTATGGCTACAGAGAAAATAGCACAGGTAAGAGGTTGGGTAGAACAGGTGGTGGGGGGCTACTTTGAATGGGAAGCTCAGGAGAGCCTCTTTGTGGGTGGAAGGTTTATGGAGAGACCCATATGATTTGAGAAGGGTCCAGACATTCACAGATCTAGACTTGGGGCTTCCAAAGAGAAGGAAAGGTCTTAAGGTAGGAGAGGATGCCTGCGTGCCTGGGGAAGGAGTAGAAGATGAGGCTGGAGAGGAAATGGATAGAGGCTTCAGGGCCCTGTGGGCCACAGCATGGTCAGGATTTGGGATTTTGCTTCAAGTCCAATGGGGAGGCAGGAAACCACCCAGGGAAGGACCGTGTCCTCTGCTTTGAGAGAGAGAGAGAGAGAGAGAGAGAGAGAGTGTGTGTGTATAATATACACTTGCACATATGTGCATATTGAAAGAAAGGAGATGGGGGCTTAGGGTCAGGAGTGCCTCTTAGAGTCTCCTACTTTATACCTTACTATATATATATAAATGCATATATATATATACACACACACACACACACACACACACACACACATGCAAGTTTTGCAGTTAGGTTCAAAGATCCTGTAGATCTAGAAAAATGTTTATGACATTGAAAATATGAGTTAGTACACCCTCCACTGTGTGCTACCAAACCTGCCACCCTCTTCCACTGGGAGTCCCATAAATGAAGTGATTTTACTACCCCTGTTGTAGCCCAGTGACAGATGATCAGTGATGTCAAAAGCATGATTCTGGAGAGGTTGGTCACTTTGTTGCAAAGCTGCTGTGTCATTTCAGGTACATAGTCTGGGAGGTACATAGTCTAGGGTGAGAGTTGAGTCTTAAGCCATTGTGCATGCCTGCCCAAGACAGAGTGGAGTTGGTCTACTCCTAAATATATTAACCATTTTTTCCCTTAGTCATTACATGTAAAGCTTCACATCTGCATTTGTCAGTTGTGATTTATCCGGATCACCTTTC
The DNA here is from genome assembly GCF_000951035.1 of Colobus angolensis palliatus. Classification (NCBI taxonomy): domain Eukaryota; kingdom Metazoa; phylum Chordata; class Mammalia; order Primates; family Cercopithecidae; genus Colobus; species Colobus angolensis. The sequence goes on along the minus strand of NW_012116265.1, from coordinate 22,210,019 downwards.
TTACAGAAAGGGGTAGATGCCAATCAGAAGACTGGAATATACTTCCTTTTATCTCTCTTGCACAGTTGTGTCTTCGGTGAGATGACTTGACTCTCTGATGTTGGGAGTGTTTTTGTTACTTTTTGAAGCATGATCTCAGTTGGTTTAGGATATGAATGCTGTACATGCTCATTGTTTTAGTTTGGGGACTGCTGCTGTGCTGGGTGACTGCATGTTTGTGCTGCTAGCCCTTGCTGACACTGACATTGGATTTACAAAGCCAACCTTGCAGTTTTGTGTGGGCAGGTAGGCTACCTTTAATTTGTGGTTGCTTTGCCCTTCCAAAAGCATGAACTTCTATCTGGTTGGAAGTCATTTTCTTTTTCATCAGTCTCAACTACTGAACCCGTTTCTTCAGGCACACCTCCAGACTGCCTTGGATATTTCGAGGATATGTTTTGCATGTTCACATTTGAACTGCAGCTTAGTTTGCAGACACCCTCTCCTTCGATTGGCAGCTGTCTGCAGAATTCCTGAGTACCAGTTACATCCAGTAGCAGGAAATAAGACAAATAAGGAACTAGTAGAGCTCAAAGGATATTCTTTCATCCTTCCTCCTCCTTAGCTAATACGTCTTATAGTGAGCTCTGGAAGGAGAATTTATTTAAACATACTAAACACTGTGCATAGTGACTCTTATATCTTTTGTGGTAATAGCAGGCTAATGCTATACTTCAAAGTGCAGTGAATAAGCCCTGTAGAGAAATATCCTCATAATATGGTTTCAAAGGACAGGCATCTTTCTGGAACATATTGTTATCTTAGGTTTTTGTTTTAAATGTCAGCACATGGAGACCTTATTCTAAGGCTGCATCTGTGCTCCACTGGTGAGTGTGGAAGTCTTAGGTGACTCATTGTGGGAAGTTGAAGTAACTAGAGAAGACTTGCTGCTTGTTTGGCTTTGGTGAAATTTTTAGAAGCTGTAGTTGAAAAACCAACACAGATTGGCCCTCTGTTTGTTGCTTTTGGTTGTCTAGGGACTGCAAAGTAAAAAATGACGTCTTCCTGATGTCCTGACGGTTTCTCATCTATAGGTCAAGTCATAATCGAAGTATGACATAAATATTTGCAGTTATGAAAGCAGAATCTCCGTAACACATTAGGTAGTTTCTGGAGTAATGCTCACTTTTATTGCTTGGGTTGCATTGATGAGTTAGGCAGGGCTATATTTTGTTAAGAATTTTCTTACATCAGGAAAAGTCAACAGAGGATGGATAACATATTTTGAACGTGGACATTGCTTGTAAGTTGCAGGATGCTTGTAAACACTATTGAGGGTCACCTATAGCAGGAACCAGTTTTTCTTTATCCCTCTTTCTGTGACAGCTACCGGGGTTCTATGTTGGAGTCCTGTAGTATAGTTTCAAATGCAATAGCCACTGCATAATCCTTGTCACCCAAAGACTGCAGATCTTGACAGAACTTGTACAACAGTGGCCTTGCTGAGTAGTGATGTACATTTCTTTTGTCATTTGGCCACATGAGAAAACTGCAGCCATCACTGTATTTTGATACCTCAGACTCTGTGTCCTCTGAGTGTGATTCAGCTGTTGGATTTCTTGGTTATGAAGGTATCTACAGTACTGGATGTTCAGTGATGTGAAGTGCTATGAAAGTTCCCTCCGTGTATTCTGCTGGATTTCTTAAGTTATATCTTCACAGAGGGGCCTTGCCTCTTACATAGTCGGCATCCAGCACCCGTAAGTACTTTTCTTTGCTACAGGAGCAGGAACTGAACCCAACTGTGGATGGGGTGGGGATGTGTGCTCTGATTCCTGCTAGTTAGCGATAGGATGTGAATAAATATGTTCCAAAGCAATGCCTGGTAGTGTTCCTCTACCTGCACGTGACAAAAAGCATTTTCCTCCCTTCTCTTTGGATAGAGGAAGGGCTTTGGATAAGGAAAAAAAATAATGATGATCTTGGACCTTAAGCTGGAGAGAGGAAGGTCAAGTGCTTTATTTTTTCTGTGATGAGAACAAGCTCATTTGAGAACTAAAGGTGAATGCTGAGTGTCATATTTAATAAGTAGTGATGGAATTTGCATGTCTTACTTGAGGTCAGTAGTCTGCTTTCATAGATAGAACAGGAGTTTGAATTCTGAGCAAAATATGAAATCTTTTCTCTTTCTTTGATTCTTATCCTGTCAATTATCTCATCATGCTACAGAGGGCTAAAAGGTAAAGAGTTCTAGGATCTTCGCATTGTCTGGGAAGAAGTGGAAATGTTAATATTAGTCTTTAATAAGTTAATGATACATGTTGTAATTGTTAGGATAACTCCTAAAAGGATAGTAAAGAGCATATAACTTCCATATTAATGGTTAAAGATGTGCCAAACAATAGCAACAAAGGAAGAGGAAAATTTGAACATTGGGATAAAAGCACTGTACACTGTGGTAGATGTAAACACAAATATTTCAGCAATTACATTACATGTAAATGGACTAAATGATACAATTAAAAGATAAAGACATGATGAAAAAACTCTTCAGGAGACATATTTAAAAGATAAGGAAATAAAAGAAAAGTATTATGCAAATAGTGAAGAAAAGCAGCTGTAGGTTGCCTGGTATCAGTGTTGACCATATCGTGGACATGGTTGATTATCGTATGAGTTTGTGCCTTATGTTGTAAGTTTTCACAATCAGAGTTTCTTATAGTTAGAAAAAATTAGATGATCAAATTGTATAATTACTAGAAAGATTTCATAACTGTTGCTGATTTCTTTTTCTGTTAGGTAAAGGTGTAGGCTTTTTACTGCACCTGAAGAGGCCTTTCAGCCATGATGTGAATTATGTACCTTTATGTAAGATAAGCGGAGTGTAAATACTTTGTTCAAACAATTGTAATTTAATTGGAAACCTCTTGTGTTAACAATATCATTATCTTAATGGTGAAAGGGGTGGGAAGAATGCGGTAGAAATCAAGTTCCCTGGGGAATAGGCTTTATAGCCAAAAGTAAAGTCATTTTTTCCTGACCAGTGACAGCTTAAAACAGGTCAATGATATTCTTTAAATAAAGTAAAATTTAATTGGATTCATTTGCAGCTGATATGGATTCTGGGGCTTGATAGCACTTACATATTAAACTGGAAATCTAGAAATAAGAACTTTAGCAACAATTTTTTTAGGATTTGAGATTAGTTATTAATAACACAGGATGCAAGATACTTAGGTTGTAATTGTGGGTAAGCATAAATATATACTGAATAGATTCAGACATTGGCCAAGTAGATTCCATTTTTTTTCAGGAGATCATGTTCATGCAAAGGGATAATCTCTGCTTTCTGGAAAAACTTCTATTTTGAAAATATTAAATAATAGAACTCCCCCTGAAATTTTTTATTGTGCTGTTTAAGGAGTGGTATTTTACCCATTAGTGATAATTCATGAAGGCATGCTATGAATGGATACTTAGGAAACATTTCCTGCATGTCCATGGAAAGATAATTATTTTTAATATTTGAGTGTATGGATTGTTAGGCTTTTTTCTATGAATAAGATGTTTATAATGTAGAGGTGGACTTATAGAGTATATGATTTTTATTGTATTCTTTTAAATGGACTATTTAATATAACTGACATATTTCCCATGGAGTAAAAATACTATTTAGATGCTTGTGGTAACATAACTCCTCAAATCTTAGTGACTTAAGACAACAAAGGTTTATTACATGGCTAAAGTAGATCAACAGGAAAACTGCTCATTGGAATTGAAGACTCCATGCTAACACTGATGGGAGGCTCCATCCATGCACAGGCACTCACAGTCACCAAAGCAGCATAGGAAAATATGGTAATCCTTTCACTGGCTCTTAAAGCCTTTCTGGAAGAGAAATAACACTTGCTTATATTTCATTGACCAAAGCAAGTCATGTGGCCATACTAACTTCAAAGAAGGTGGGGAAGCACAATCCTCTATGTCCAGGACTGGACTGTTTAGGAACAGCCTAATTGACTACCCCAGATTGCCACTAGAAACACTTTTTTAAATGATTGGGATAATACTCCAATAAATGCCTATGCCATAGTCTACAGAGTTAGCCCATTTTAATGTTTGCAGTGCTAATACTTTATTAATAATGTTGAAATGGACATTTTGGTATAGTCATCATTCCTCCACACTGCTCCTTTTTGGGGGTACTTAAACTAATCCTAGATTTAAGTCCCCTGTTGTATAGTTTAATGGCCTGCTGTATGTCTACTTTGTAGCAATTCTTTTCTGCCAACACTCTATAAGTTTTCAAATAGAGACCATATCTTTTTTTCAGCGCTGTGTCTGCTAACCATTACATAATAGATATTAAATAAACATTAATGAAGGAATTAATTAATTGGGGAAGTGGGAGTGGTAAATTAGTAAAACTATTATTAAGCCTTTTTCTATATGTTTCCAAATTGCTTTCCAAAAGAATTATAGCAAATGCACATGTGAGTCAGCAATGGTTTATCAGTTTACCACCCATTGCCACCACTGGTTATTTTCCTTTGCTAAATGGAAAGTCAAAATAAATAGTATTTCAATATTTTTAGCATTGTAATTGGCATATCTTTGATTATAAGACTGGGTATTTTTCATACATTTGGTTTTTGTTATTGTGATAAAAATGTAACAAAATTTACTAGAGTAACCATTTTTTAAGGGTACAGTAAAATATAACTATATATACATTGTTATGCCACAGATCTCTGGAAACTTCATTTTGCAAACCTGAAACTCTGTAACCATTGAACAGTAACTTGTCTTCCACCCTCCTCCAACACTTGTCAACTACTTAAGTATACCTTATATAACTAGAGTTATGCAGTATTTGTCTTTTTGTGACTGGCTAATTTTACTTAGCATAATGTTCTCAAGGTTCATCTATTTTGTAGCATATTGCCAGATTTCCTTCTTTTTAAGACTGAATAATATTTTATTTTGTGTGTGTGTGTGTGTATATATATATATATATATATATATCAAATTTAAAATCTGCTAATCCATTGGCATTTAGGTTTCTTCTATGACTTGGCTATTGTGAATAATGCTGTAATGTACGTGGTGTGCACTTATCTCTTCATGATTCTATTTTTGATTCTTTTGAATATACAGATGCTTGACTTACAGTGAAGTTATGTCCTGATAAACTCATCATCAGTTGAAACTATCATAAGGTGAAAATGCATTCAATACAACTAACCAATTAAACACAATAGCTTAGCCTAGCCTACCTTAAACATGCTAAGAACACTTACATTAGTCTACGGTTGGGCAAAATCTTCCAATACAAAGTCAATTTTGTAGCAAAGTGTTAAAATTGTCATGTAATTTATTAAATACTGTACCAATAGTAAAAAAGAAAATGGTTGCATTGGTGGGTTTTTGATGCTGTTGTTTATCGTGACAAGGTCTCTGCCACCCAGGCTGGAATGCAGTGGTGCGATCACAGCTTGATGCAGCCTCACCCCCCTAGGCTTAGGTAATCCTCCTACCTCAACCTCCCGAGTAGCTGGGACTACAGTCATTAGCCACCACATCTGGCTAATATTTTTATTATCATTTATAGAGATGGGGTCTCACTGCCCCAGCTGGTCTGGAACTCCTGGGCTCAAGTGATCCTCCTCCCTTAGCCTCTCAAAGTGCTGGGATTACAGGCATGAGTCAATCCCAGCTGATGCAGTGGTTATTTACCCTCATGATCGTGTGGCTGACTGGGAACTGTGGCTCTCTGCCACTGTCCCGAATCTTAAATGAGTATGTCACTGCATATTGCTAGCCTGGGAAAAGATCAAAATTTAAAGTATGGTTTCTACTGAATACATATCACATTCACACCATTGTAAAGTTGAAAATAGTAAGTCAAACTGTTGTAAGTTGAGGACTGTCTGTATATCTAAGGGTAGGATTGCTGGATAATATGGCAATTCTACTTTTACTTTTTTTCAGAACCGCTGTACTGTTTTCCACAGCAGTGGCATGATTTTATATTCTCAACAGCAGTGTACAAGGGTTCCAATTTCTTCACATCTTCACCAATACTTGTTTTTTTTGTTTTGTTTTGTTTTTCGTTTTGTTTTGTTTTTTGATAGTGGCCATCCTAACAGGTGTGAATTGACTATGGTTTTTGATTAGCATTTTCTTGATGATTAGTCATGTTGGATATATTTTCATAACGCTTGTTAACTATTTATAGTATATCTTCTTTACATAAATGTCTCTATTCTTCAAGTCCTTTGCCCAATTTTAAGATTGGTTTATTTGTTTTGTTGTGTGAAAAGAGGTAATTCTACTTCAATTTGGATGCCATTTATTTATCGCCTAATTGCTTGGGCTAGGACTTCTAGTACTATGTTGACAAGAAGTGGCAGGAATGGGCCTCTTTGTCTTGTTCCTGAACTTAGAGGAAAAGCTTTCAGTTTTTCACCATTAAGTTTGGTGTTAGCTGTGGGATTTTCATATATGGTCTCTGTTATCTTGAGGTAAGTTCTTTCTATTAATGAATTTTTTTGTGTGTTGTTTTTGTCATGAAAGGGTGCTGAATTCTTTTCAATGCTTCTTTTTTTGGGCATCAATTCAATCATGTGGTTTTTAGCCTTTGTTAATGTGGTATATCACATTGATTTTTGTATGTTGAGTCATCCTACCATTCCAGAAATATATCCCACTTGGTCATGAGGTATAATTATTTTAATGTGCTATTGAATTTGGTTTGCTAGTATTTTGTTAAGAATGTTTACATCAGTATTTATCAGGGATATTTGTGGTTTTCTTGTAGTATCTTTGGTTTTGGTATCAGAGTAATGCTGGCCTCAAAAAAATGAGTTTGAAAAATTTCCATCTTTTTCAATTTTTTTGGATGAGTTTGAGAAGAAGTGGTGCCAATTCTTCTTTAAATGTTTGATATAATTCTCCAGTGAAACCATCTGGTCCCGGGCTTTTCTATATTGGGTGGTTTTTGATTACTTACTTAGTTTCCTTACTAGTTAACATATTCCCCTATTATCTGAGAGTTCACTTTCTGTAGTTTGAGGTACCGGCAGTCAACTGCAATCTGAAAATATTAAGTGGAAAATTCCAGAAATAAACAATATGTTTTAAATTGCATGTCATTCTGAGTAACATGGTAAAATCTCCCACTGTCTCGTTTCATACTACCTAGAACTTAAATCATCCCTTTGTCCAGCATATCTACACTGCATACACTGTTCCCCCATTACTGTATAGGAAAATACATGGTATATAGAGGGCTCAGTACTGTTCAGGGTTTCAGGCATTCACTGGGGACCTTGGAATGTATTCCCCATGTATAAGGGGGGGCTATGTTCAGATTGTTTATTACTTTATGATTCAGTCTTGGTAGATGGTATGTTTGTAGGAATTTATTCCTTTTAGATTATCCAATTTATTGGCATATACTTATTCATAGCAATATATTATAATTCTTTTTATTTGGATATCAGGTATAATATCTCCTCCATTTTGATTTTTGTTATTCGAATCCTCTCTATTTTTAGTCTAGATAAGGATTTATCAATTCTTTTGACCTTTAAAAAAACTCAATTTTTGTTGTTTTTTTCCTATTACTTTTCTAATCTCTAATTTGCTTATTTTTACTCTAATCTTTATTATTTCCCCCTTTCTTGCAACTTTGGGTTTAGTTTGTTTTTCTAGTTCCTTGAGGTGTAAAATTAGGTTGTTAATTTCTTTCTTCCTTGTTAATGCAGGTATTTAGTGCTATAAAATTCCTTCCTAGTATTGCTTTTGCTGCATCCTGTATGTTTTGCAGTGTGACAGGAATCTCAATTCAGAGATGCTTATTTAGCCAAAGTTTGAGGACATGCCCAAGAAAAACACGGGTCACAGTAGCATTGTGCCCTGTGCTTTTCCAAAGGGCGTTTTGGGAACTTCAGTGTTTAAAGGGGAAATAAGCAAAAATGAGGCTCTGATTAGTGCTCAGCACATCTACATTTTATTTATTTCTTTTAACTTCTTAAAATTTTACTTTTTAAATAAACATACAGTAAAATTGAGGTCGTATGTGGGTACAGTTCTGTGAATTTTAACACATGTATACATTTATGTAACCACTGCCATAATCAGCATACAAAACAGTTCTGTCACCCCGGAGAACTCCCTCATGTCATCCTTTTGTAGTCAATACCCCCAGCCCCACCCACAACACTAACCCTTAGCAAGCACTACCCTGTTCCCCATCACCAAAGTTTTGTCTTTCCCACAAGGTCACATAAATGAAATCATACCGTATGTAATCTTTTGAGACTGGCATCTTTCACTCCGCATGATGCCTTGAAGACTTACCCAAGTTGTTGCATGTAAACATAGTCTTATTATTATTATTATTATTATTATTATTATGCCTGAGCAGAATTCCACCGGGTGAACGTAACCCGTTTTGTTTTGTTTTGTTTTTCACCCATTGTAGAGCATTTGGCTATTTCCACTTTTTGATAATTATGAATTGAGCTTCTGTAATCATTCTTAAACAGGTTTTGGGGAACAGATAAATTTTCATATTGTAATGCTTAGGTAATTCCTAGAAGTAAGGCTGCTGAGTCAACTGGTAGATGTGCCTGTAACTTTAGGAGAAACTGCTACACTGTTTGCCAGAGTATTTTCAAATTTCAGCCATTCTAATATGTGTATAGGGTATCTCAGCATGATTTTAATTTGCATTTTTCAAATGGCCAATGACGCTGAACCTCTTTTCATGTGCTTATTTGCCGGCCCTGCGTCCTCTTTGGTGAAGTGTCTGTTCAGGTCTTTTGCTCATTTTAAAAATTGGACTGCTTGGCTGGGTGTGGTGGCTCAAGCCTGTAATTCCAGCACTTTGGGAGGCTGAGGCGGGTGGATCACGAGGTCAGGAAATCGAGACCATGCTGGCTAATACGGTGAAACCCCGTCTCTACTAAAAAATACAAAAAAACTAGCCGGGCTAGGTGGCGGGCACCTGTAGTCCCAGCTACTCGGGAGGCTGAGGCAGGAGAATGGTGTGAATCCGGGAGGCGGAGCTTGCAGTGAGCCGAGATCCGGCCACCGCACTCCAGCCTGGGCGACAGCGAGACTCCGTTTCAAAAAAAACAAACAAACAAAAAAATTGGACCACTTGTTCTCTCAATGTTGAGTTTTGAGAGTCCTTAATATATTCCGAATACAGGTATTGTGCTGGATATGTGATCTGTAAATATTTTCTCTCAGTCTATAGTTTGCATTTTTATTCTTTCAACAGTGTCTCTATAAAAACAAGTTTTTAATTATGATGAAGTGTGACTTATTTATTTTTTCTGTTATAGATCGTGATTTTCTCCTTTAATTATAAAATTTTATAATTTTTTCTCTTACATTTAAATGTAGAACTTAGTTTGAGTTAATTTTGGTATAAGGTATGAGATTTAGGTCAAGGTTCATTTTCTTGCGTTTGGATGTTCAAATGCTTCAAACACTGTTTATTCAGAAGACTGTCCTTTCTCTGATGAATTGCGTCTGCACATTTATCAAAACTCAGGGGGGTTGGTAAAACTGTAGTTGCCCATGGGTGTAGGCAGAACTTTCTGAAGTAATGGAAATGGGAATACACATTACAGGGTGTGTTACATGGGCATATGCATTTGTCAAAACACATCAATTTACACACTTTAAGTCAGTGAATTTTACTGTATGTGAGTTATACTTCAATTAAAATATCAGTTGACCATATTTGTGTAGTTCTGTTTCTGGAAGTCTATTCTGTGCTGTTAATTTACATGTTTATCTTTTTGCCAATACCATGCTATCTTTATTTTTTACTGTTTTATTTTATTTTTGAGATGGAGTCTCCCTCTTGCCCAGGCTGGAGTGCAATGGTACAGTCTCACTCACTGCAACCTCTGCCTCCCAGGTTCAAGCGATTCTCCTGCCTCGGTCTCCCAAGTAGCTGGGACTACAGGTGCGTGCCACCATACCTGGCTAATTTTTGTATTTTTAATATAGATGAGGTTTCACCATATTGGCCAGTCTGGTCTTGAACTCCTGGCCTCAAGTGATCCGCCTGCCTCAGCCTCCCAAAGTGTTGGGATTACAGGCGTGAGCCACTGCCGGCCAACCATATTATCTTGATCTCAATTACTATAGCTTTACAGAAGCCTTGATTAAGTGGAAAAGTATGCTTCCTCCAACTCTATTCTTTTTCAAAATTGTTTTGGCTATTCTTGTTCTTTGCCTTTCCATATACATTTAGAATCACCTTATTTCTGCCTACAAAAATCTTGTGGGGATTTTGATTGGGTTTGTGCTAAATCCATAGATGAATTAGGGGAAGATTCACATCTTCACAATATTATCTTCCAATTTGGAACACAGTATGTTTTTTTCATTTATTTAGGTCCTCTTTATTTCATTAGCATTTTATAGTTTTCAGCATACCCTCCAATCGTTTACATAAATATTTATTAGATTTATATGTAAGTATTTCAATTTTTTGGAATTGTTTTAAATATTTTGGGGGTTATTTTAAACAGCATTTAAAAAAATTGGTTTCCAGCTCCTTATTGCTAACATATAAAAATATCCATTTTTTTACATGTACTCTGCAACTTTGCTAAATTAATTAGTTCTAGGAGGTGTGTGTGTGTGTGTGTGTGTGTATTTCTTGGGATTTTTCATGTAAGCAATAATTTGTGAACAGGGACAATTTTATTTCTTCTTTTCCAATCAGGATATCTTTATTTCTTTTCCTTGCCTGATTGCTCTGGCTCGGAATTCCAGTATGGTGTGAAATAGGAATGGAGATAGAAGTTTGCCTTGTTTTCATTCACAGGAGGAAATCATTCAATCTTTCATCATTGGATGTGATCCTCGTTGGTTTTCCAATGATATGTCCTTTATTAGGTTGACAAAAGTCTCTTTTTGTAGCAAATCTACATTTTACATGTGAAAAAAGCAAGTAGAAGAAAAAAGTAAATTGTGTATTCGTCTCGTACTCAGTGAATCTACATTTTACTAAATAAGTTGAAGTAAACATAAAAAGAGGAAGTAGAGGAAAAGTCAATTATGGGTTAGTCTCAGGGTAGGTGAAGAGATAATTTCTGGTCTTGTCCTTGTCCTGTACCCTCAAAGATAAGCTGGTAGTTGAGATTGTGAGGGTGAGAGTCAACAGAACTCAGTTGTAGGTCTAGTTTATAGGAGGGATATATATCCTGAAAGGCTTAGGGGCTTATGTTTATACTTACTGCATCTTCCCTATGAATTGGCCCTTTTATCATTGTATAATGTCCTTTTTTGTTTCTTCTGACAATTCTGACTTAAAATCCATTTTGTCTGATATTGGTATAGCTACCTTTGTTCTCTTTTGGTTACTATGTGCATGGAATATCTTTTTCCTTTCTTTCATTTCAGCTTATGTGTGCCATTACATCTAAAGGGAATCTCTTCTATACAGCAGATAGTGAGGTCTTGTTTTTTAATTCCTTCAGCCATTCTGTCTTTTGATTGAGGAGTTTAATCCATTTACACTGAAGTAATTACTGATTGGGAGGGACTTACTGTTGTCATTTGGTTAACTGTATTCTGTATGTGTTGTACCTATCCCTCTTTGCCTTTTTATTTGCTGCTTTCGTTTGTGTTTCATTAATTTTTTTTGTGGTGACATGCTTTAATTCCTTTCTCATTTTCTTTTGTATGTCTTCTATAGGTATTTTCTTTGCGGTTGCTGTGGAGGTTACAAGAAACATCTTATAGTTATAACAATCTATTTTAAACTGTTAACTAGCTAACTTTGATCACATGTAAAATCCCTTTACATCCCCCCTCCTACTTTGTTATCAGTCTTTCAAACTATATCTTTTTATATTGCATGTCCAATCAATCTTTCAAAATATCTTTTTATAGTGCATATCCATTTATAGAGTTTTATAATTGTTGTTTTTTTTAAGCTTTTATCTTTTAAATTCTATACCAGAATTTAAAATGACATACAACCTACCAGTATAGTATTACAGGATTCTATATTAATCTATATATTTACTTTCACCAGGGAGCTTACATTTTCATATACTTTCATATTGATATATAGGATCCTTTCATTTGAAGGACTCCCATTAGCATTTCCTGTAAGGCAGGTCTAGTGGGGATGAACTCTCCCAGTCTTTGTTTATTTCTCCTTCATTTTTGAGTGATGGCTTTTTTGGCCATAGTATTTTGTGTTGGCTTTTTTTTTTTCTTTTAGCATGTCGAATATATTATCTCACTTCCTTCTGGCCTATAAAATTTCTGCTGAGAAATCTGCTAATAATCTTATGGACGATTTCATGTACATGATGACTCACTTTTCTCTTGCTGTTTTCAAGATTGTCTTTTTGTTTTTGATTTTGACAATTCGATTATAACATGCCTCAGTTTAGGCTCTTTAGGTTCATCCTAGTTGGAGTCTATTGACTTTCCTGAATTGAGGTGTTCATTTTTCCCCCCTAGATTTGGGAAGTTTTCAGTCATTATTTTCTCCTTTCTCTCACTGTTCTCTTTCAGGGACTCTCATAATGTATATATTGATCTGCTCAGTGGTGTTTCTTTCTTTATTTCTTCTTTGACTTTGACTAGAAAATTTCAAATGACCTGTCTTCAAATTCAATGATTCTTTCTTGCTCTTGATCAAGTGTGCTGTTAAACTTCTCTGGTAAATTTTCCATTTCAATTATTGTATTCTTCAGCTCAAGAATTTCAGTTAGGTTCTTTTTAAAAATAGTTTCTATCTATTTATATTCTCATTTTATTCATTCTTCATTTTTGGGGGGGTTATTTTGTATTGTTGGTTGTCTGTACACCCATTTAGCTCTTTAAACTTCTTTAAGATGGTTATTTTTAATCCTTTGTCAGGTAATTTATAGATGTCTGTTTTTCTGGTCCACTTTTAGAGATTTATTTTATTCCTTTGATTGGCCATGTTCCCCTGATTCTTCATATCCATTGGTTTTTGCTGGGATTTGGGCATTTGAAAAACAACAACAACAACAACCAGCTCTTCCAGTCTTAATGGACTGGCTTTGTATAGGGGAAGACCTTTACCAGTCAGCCTGGCTAGAGATTCTGAGGGTCTCTGCAACCTTCTCTGGAGACGTGTCTTGTCTAGGCTTGTGTGTAATTTCCCAATTAGAGAAGTTTGCTAATTTGTTTTTCAAGAGTTTGTGATTACTGCTTTTTCTGGTGGCACTCTACAGTACTATAGATTCTCTGGTATGGCAAGAAAACATCAAATTCTTTTGTTCTCTGTAACCCCAGATGTCCAAAGTATGCCAGTTTCCCATTAGAGCCTGTGTTAAGCAAAACAGAAAGTAGTCTCTCAGGCAGCCCCCTGAAAAACTGGAACAGTGGATATGCATTCACTCTTCTCTTTCCCTCCCAAAGGAGAAGCTCTGAGTAGGTCGTTTTCTCCCAATTTATTGAGCTGTGCCAGCCTGGGGGAAGGCTAAGAATAGCAAAATAAAATGACTTTTCTTACCTGTTTTAATTCTGCTGTTCTTCACTTTGCATTTGCCTAGGGGTGCTGTGGTTTCATAACTGGTTTCTGAAGGTTTCATAAAGGCTTTTTGTACCATATATTGTTGGTGAGTCTGTGGGGGGTGGGCATTCCCACAGACATACCAACAATCTGGGGCTTCGTATTTTGTAATATTACTTATATCATCTCCCAGGAAGATCAAATTTTATACTTATCAGTGTATGACAGTAGAAATGTCTAGAAATGTCATTGTATTGGGGGATCAGTGGACAAGGTGCTATATCTGTTTCTATCACTAATGATATAACTGCTAAATTATAAAAATGTAAAATGGTGCTAGAATAGAGATTGTAGTAGCATATTTTTGAAACTTTATTGCTTAACTTCTGCCTACTTTCAGGGTATTAATACTGGAGAAATTTCCTCTAATACTTTCCTTTTCCTTTTTCTTTACTTTTCTTTTTTTTTTTTTTTTTTTTTTGAGATGGAGTCTTATTCTATCACCCAGGATAAAGGGCAGTGGTGCAGTCTCAGCTTACCACAACCTCTGCCTCCCAGGTTCAAGCAATTCTCCTGTCTCAGCCTCCTGAGCAGTTGGGATTACAGGTGCATGCCACCATACCTGGTTAATATTTTGTATTTTTAGTAGAGATGGGGTTGCACCATGTTGGCCAGGCTGGTCTCAAACTCCTGACCCTAGATGATCCTCCTGCCTCGGCCTCCCAAAGTGCTGGGATTATGGGCATGAGCTGCTGCACCCAACCTCTAATACTTTTCTAATTATGAACCTGATGAATGCTTAGTACAATATATATGTAAATCATCTGTAATTCATTTAGCATGAGTAATTACTGTTAACATTTTATTTTCTTTACGTTTTGTATGTATCTGTATAATGTATTCAAAATTATGTATGTTTAAATGTTCCCTATACACAGATCTGTTTGCTGTCTGATCACCAGGCTTTATATAATAAACTTTTTTTCATGTTAAGCATTCACTGGTTTTTCAATATCTACATATTTTCCTAATATATTGCTGTAACATACCACATTGGAACATGTAACCATATCTCATATTTCTGTTTTGGGAGGTTATTATAAATATGGGGCCATGAAAATGTTTGTAGAAATATTCTATATGCTTTGAAAATATTCTGTTTTCTTCAAATAGATTGTTGGAGATGGAATTTCTAGGTCAAAGAAGAATGTGGACATAAATGATTTTAGAACTTTTTCTGCCTTTGCCAGTTACTTTTGAAAAAGTG
>NW_012116265.1:22179868-22190034 GCF_000951035.1 Colobus angolensis palliatus | reverse complement strand
AGTATACATATGTAACAAACCTGCACGTTATGCACATGTACCCTAGAACTTAAAGTATAAAAAAAAAAAAGAAAAAGAAAAAGTGTGAGAGTGTTACATTGCTTTTGTTTCTCATGAAAACTATCTTTTAAAAATTTTAGCTAACTTGATAGGTAAAATTTTATTTCCATTTCTTTGAACATTAATTCTGCTTCTGTGGCTTGTTTATTCTTATCCCCTTTGCCCTTTTCTTTATTGTGATATGGGAAATGTTCCTTTCAATTAGTTTTTACTCTTTATTTATTGAGGGTGTTAATCCTTTTTTAGATTTGTGGTATTTCCCCCGATTCATAGTCTGTATAGCTTTTAATTGTCTTATGTTCTTGTGGGATGAAACTTTTATTTAGTCAAATTTGTACAACTTTCTTTAGTAACTTTTTTCCTTTGCTGTTATGCCTGCAGTCACATACCATCCAGATACTAGATAAATCACCTAGATTTTACATTTTCTCTATATATACAAGTTTCTGACTAGACTATTTTCCTTCTCTGTGAATAACCGCTTTTAACATTTTTTTGAAGGGCAAATTTGCTGGCAATGAATTCCCTCAGTTTTTGTTTGTATGAAAAAGTCTTTATTTTTTCTTCACTTTTGAAGAATAACTTTGCTGAATGTAGAATCTAAGTTGGTGGGTTCCCCCCATTTAACACATTAAATATTTTTCTCCATTCTCTTCTTGCATGGTTTCTAACAAAATGTCTGCTGCAACTTTCATCCTGTAGGTAAGATGTTTCCTTCCTTTTGGCTTCTTTCAAAATTTCTTATTTGACTTTGGTTTTGAGCAGTAAAAATATGATGGCCTAGGTGTAGGTATTTTTGACATTTATTCTGCTTAGTGGTGGTCTCTAAGCTTCCTAGATTGGTATTTTGGTGTCTGTCATTTATTTTGGAAAATTCTTGGTCATTATTACTTCAACATTTCTTTTGCTTCATTCTTTCTTCCCTTTCTGGTATTCAGTTACATACATGTTGCACCTTTGCAACGATTCCTCAGTTCTTGGAAGGTCACTGCTGCTGTCACTGCTGCTGCTCCTTCCTACTCCTCCTCTTCCTTGTTCTCCTCGTCCTCCTCCTCCTCTCCTTTTCTTCTCCTCATTCTTCTTTGCCCACCTCCCACTCTGTTTTCTTCTCTCTCTTTGAGTTTTTATTTGGAAAGTGTCTATTGAGCTATCTTCGAGTTCTCTGATTCTTTCTTCAGCCATGACTAGTCTCCTTATGAGCCCATCAAAAACATTCTTCATTTCCATTTGTCTTTTTGATTTCTAGCAATTCCTTTAGATCCTCTCTTACAGTTTCCATTTCCCTGTTGACGTTACCTATCTGTTCTTGCATATTGTCTACTTTTCCCATCAGTGTTCTTAACATATTGTGATGGTTAATTTTAGGTGTCAACTTGACTGGAGAAGGGATACCCAGATAGCTAGAAAAGCATTATTTTTGGTGTTCCAAAATGTCTATGAGGGTGTTCCTGGAAGAGATTGGCATTTGAATCAGCAGACTGAGTAAGAAAAATCTGCCCTGCCCCAATATTGACAGGCACCATTCAATCAGCTGAGGTCCCAGATAAACAAAAACGGAGAGGAAAGACGAATTCATATTCTTTCTTTCTCTCCCCTTCTCTCTCTTCTTTCCTCCCTCTCCTTCTCTTTTTCCCTCTCTCCCTCTCTTCTAGAGCTGAGACATTCATCTGCTTCTAATCTTGAACATCAAAACTCCAGGTTCTTGGCTGGGTGTGGTGGCTCATGCCTGTAATCCCAGCACTTTGGGAGGCCGAGGCAGGCAGATCACTTGAGGTCAGGAGTTTGAAACCAGCCTGACCAACATGGTAAAACTCTGTCTCTACTAAAAATACAAAAAAGCAAGCCAGGTGTGGTGGTGGGCGCCTGTAATCCCAGCTACTTGGGAGGCTGAGACAGGAGAATCGCTTGAACCCAGGAGGTAGAGGTTGCAGTGAGATGAGATCACACCACTGCACTCCAGCCTGGGCAACATAGTAAGACTCCATCTCAAAAAAAAAGTCCCAAAAACCAAAAAGCTCCAGGTTCTCCATCCTAGAAATTCTGGGTCTTGTACCTGGAGTCCCCCAGTTTCTTAGGCCTTTGGCCTTGGACTGAGAGTTACATTTTTGGTTCTTCTGATTCTCAGGCTTTTGAACTTGGACTGAGCCATGCTACTAGCTTCCCTGGTTCTCCAGCTTGCAGACGGCATACTATGGGACTTCCCAGTCTCCATAAGCCGATTCAATTCCCCTGATGAATCCCCTCTTGTCCATCTATTTATCCTATTGGTTCTGTTTCTCAGGAGAACCCTAATATATATGTTAATCATAGTTATTTTAAATTTCCTATCTGATAAGTCCAATATTTATCTGGTTCTATTATTACTTTGCTTCTTCAAACGGTTTTTTCTTGCCTTTTAGCATGCCTTGTAATTTTCATTGAAAGTTGAAAATAATGGTTTGGGTAATAGACCTTTAGTGTAAGGTTTTATGTTAATCTAGACTTGATTAATCACAGACTACAGTTGGCCTGTGTTTAGTATTTGCTGTAGCTGTAGGTGCCAGAGGCTTCAAATTCCTCTGGCATCATTGTTTTAGTCTCCCCTGTTCTCTATCTGAGACCTCCTCAGATAGAGTTTGCATCTTGCAGCTCTGTTAGATATAATCTAATGTAATCTGTTATTTTACTGGTGAGATATGGTGCTAAGGTGTAGGGAAGGGGAAGCATTCTATAATCTTATGACTAAATACCAGTTTCTTAGTGGGCTTGCACTCATGGTCTATGACCTTCACAAGTTTTTGTTAGCTTTTATTTTCTTAAAAAAAAAAAAAAGCTCCCATAAATGAGATAGGAAGGCTAGAGGGACCAGAGTAGGAGTAATGTCCTTCCCTCAGGTGGATAAGGCTCTGGTAAAGTCTTTTTGGATTCCACCTTGGAGAGTAGGCCTTCATTTTTGAAACTCCTCTGGGCATATTTCATAATAGTTACCATTAGGGATGAAATATTTGTATCCTCCCCCCACACCCCACCAAATTTAAATGTAGAAGCCCCAATACCCAATATGAGTGTGTATGGTAGGATGTGTGCAGAGGTATTGGGAAATTCAGGTTCCCAAAAGTTTGGTCTTAGTGAAGTCCTCAGAGGTCTTCTTGAGTCTCTCGTTTTCTTCACCAAAGGCTCACTGACGTCATCCATCCTCCTAATGGAGGTCAAAGCATTAAAGTCATTTTTCTCCCTAGGAGTGTCTCCCCCATTGCCAAATTGCCAGGCTAGTATTAGAGAGAAATGTGCTCCCTGAATTTCATTGTTGTGGTTTTTTTTTTTTAAAAAAACCTTATTATGACTTTAATGTTGAAATTTCTGTTTTGGACTTTTTAGCATGACACATACACACACCTCTCATTTTATTTTATTTTCATTGCTTTTTAAACTCCCATGTCCAATGTCTATTTTAATCTTATGTTTGGCAGCCTGAAACATTTTATTTCTAAAATTGATTCTCTAATTATACAACATCTACATGGCTTGTAATGACATCAGTAGAGCAGAATCTAGAATCCAACTCAAGGTTTTCGTTTTGTTTTTTAAGAGTAAGTAACTTATTTTAATCAATGTAGTAAGAGGAGATTGAAAGGTACCAGGGTGTGTGAAAGTGAATGGTTGCTCCTCCTCCCCATCTCCTCCTCTTCCTCCCACTCCTCTCCTCTTCTTCCTACCCCTCCTTTCCTCTTCCTCCTCCCCCAACCCTTCTTCCTTCTACTCTTCCTCCTCTGCTTACTCCTTCATCTTATCTCATCCCTCACTAAAAAGAGTTATACTAGCATTAGAAGTATTCCTTAATGGCTATACTTTTCAGATATTATAACTTCAGAATTTTCTAGCTGATAACAGGATTCTAGGGCAAATGTCATATAGGATATGGCTCTTCGAGTACCAACATGGCAAGAAATTTATTTCCTCTATTGAAGACACATTGATTTTCAGCTGTACTGAAAAACTCACAGTCTTCCAGTATTGGTAAATAGTAAAAATTGACTTCACATAATAACACCTTTATTTACCTAGCCTTGTGGCCCTCTGATTTTGTTAGATGATTCTATGGCTGAAGAATGCACCAGGACTAATGCTTGGACAAATAGTAAGTCTCCGTTTTCTTTATAGTAGATGCCTCTACATAAAATTCCAGTTTGGGCAGTAACTTGAGTAGGCAGCTGTTCACGTGACACAGCGTAACACACTAAGCACAGTGACAGCTTCAGACGATAGTCTATTCAGGAGTTTCCAAGTGGACTGATAATCTACTGGATACTCTCACCTGGAATTGTCTCCTAAGCTGAGTGGTTAAGCTATAGAGGCCCATGATTAAACAATGTTGTTTGTGGAAAGAATAACAGAAATTGTTATTATTTAGTGAGTACTTACTGTCTGCCAGGCCCTGCACTAAGGGCTTTTGGCTTTTTGTGTGTTATTTTTGTTTAATCGCCATAGCATATCTAAAGGGTATTATCCTCCTTTTCCCATGAAGACACTGAAGGTCCAACAGCTAATAAGTGACGCTGGTGATATGTCCTGTTGTAGCTACTAACATCTATCAGCTCCATCATACAGACACACTTTATCAGATTGGGTAGCCAGGCAAGTGACCACTGAGAGAATGGTGCACAGGGGAAGTAAGTAGTGACTGAGAACACAGAACACAGACAAAGATCACTTTCTTATATGAGTCTGCAGTTCTTGAAATAACACCTAACAGATATGGCAATAACAGTGATTGGTAGCCTTACCCAAACATGATATTTTACTTTTGCGTTTATATCATGGTTTGAATTTACAAACTTCATTTCTTTTTCTTTTTTTTGAGATAGAGTCTCACTTTTGTCGCCCAGACTGGAGTGCAGTGGCATGATCTCAGTTCACTGCAACCTCTGCCTCCCGAGTTCAAGTGATTCTCATGCCTCAGCCTCCCAAGTAGCTGGGATTACAGGCACGTGCCACCACGCCCGGCTTATTTTTGTATTTCTTTTTTTGGTAGAGACAGAGTTTCACCATGTTGACTGGGAAGGTCTTGAACTCCTGACAAACTTCAGATGGGGGCATTGCCTTAAGCGTATGATGCCCACTATTGAGGTAAACTACCACGTGGTACCTGGATGAGGATCTGATGTTTCACCAAACCAGAAATTTCCCAGGCAAAGTGAATGGAACCAGAGAGACTGTGGATTCAGATGTTTTCTATGTAGTCATACTTCTGAACGGGTAGTCACAGTGTGTTCAAGGGTAAATGATAGCTAAATTATCACCCGTCTTTAAATGTTTTCACTTTAACAGGGTTACCAAATCGTGCTTTAAACTTGAATTTCTATCAAGCTTCAGAACCACAAATGTTTTCTTAGAATTTTTCCAAGATTATCTGAATCAGTGAGTCCTTTAACTCACTTCTCCAGGTATCAAAACTCTTTTAAGTCTTTTTTCTGCCAAAGGTGAGAGGCTATGCTACCGCCTTCTGGTACTGATTCTCCTTTCCATTTTCCCATGCACCCTACTGTTTTCTGTCTCCCTTTGCAATTCAACAGAAAGAGAAATCATGAGGCAGTATGAAATGAAGGACTTTTCTGGGCTGATTTTCCTTTTGAATCAGAATGGAAATTTATGGTCATAGTGCTTTCCATGAGGTATTTAGAAGTTTCCAGTCAATCATTGCTCTTATCAGGGGTTCTTAAAGGCTTTGGGAAATACTAGGTTAGCTCTCTTACAATATAGACTGCCCTTTGTTACAAGGACATTTTCTTTTTGCAGATTTTTTTTTTTTCTTAAACAGAGAAAATAGAGATATGAAATTATTTCCTTAATCTCTACAATAATAAACCAAACCATAATTATTTCTATTCTATATTTTAAACTTTTAAATTTCACTGACAATGCATAGCAATTGCAGTAATTTTTTAAAAAATAGAGAGGAGCTTACAAATAACAAAAACCTCTATAATCCCATCACCCAGAGATGAGTTCTAGCCCCATTCATCTCACAAGTTCTATGCAACTATTGCATTTCATGTTGCCTATTCATATTAAGAGCATAGCATTACTTTTATTATGATGATGATTTATAAACAATTTCCCTGAGTTAATTCCCATTTTGCAATTTTGGCCATAATTGGAAGTCAGGATTTTATCTTCTCAGTTGGAAGGTAGAGAGAAGAGAAAGGTATAACAGTGAAAAAATTTGTCTTAGATGTGTATTTGTGTTGGATTGTTCTAATTTCAAAACAGAGGAAGTCTTGAACTCCCGCTTTCATGGTGCATTATTGGAAATAAATAGAATTGTTTTCCCAAGAAAACCTTGGAAAGCTTTCTAGTAATAGCAGGAGGAATATGGGAGTAGGAAATGTAAAGTTGAAGGATTTTAATTTGGAAACTGCCATTTTTTGGAACACAGAAGAGCTGGTCATGGGGTTGGCCCCAGGCTTTACTTGTCCTCAACAGGGGCATTGTTAAGGGGAAAACAAAGCGAGGTCTTGGAGCTACAAGTCAAGGTCTTGGGAAAGCTTGGCAACATGGTGTAAGTCTCTTGTGATAGCTACCTTTATGCTTACTGCTTTCTATTGGCAAACATCTCTCATCTTTTGCAGATGCACTGAGATCCCATCAGTAGACAGAGAAAGAATGGGTGAGTCAGAAGCAATCAGCCAGAAGCACACAAATGGGTGTGGACATGTCACCGCCAACAACCCACACAGAGTGGCTGGCTATAGCGTTCACCCTTAGGATCTCCTAATGAACACAGTTAACAGTAGTTGGAGCTTTGTCTCTGACATCCTCTTGCAGTCATCTGCCTTATTTGCTGATTGATTTCTGTTCTTGAAACTCTGAACAGGAAGCCTTCTGTTGACTCATCCCTGCTTTTCAGACTGAAAGCACTTGTAATTTTATCTACCATGTATAGTCTCTAAAAATTTATTTTGAAGATATGCTGTATCAAAAGCAACTTAAGAAAGTAGGAAAGTAGGAAATATAACAACCAAAATCAAACAAAACAGTGACTCTAAGTATATACATATATAGCTGTACACTAGACTTATCCTAGATTGACCAGCTAGATGATCTTGATGCAGTAAAGACAAGTTAAGAAAACTTGTCTTTACTGTCAACAAGATGGTAAACTTGTCTTTATGTCAACAAGAAAAAAGGCAATTAGAAATTCTTGGAAAAACAGAAATTTGCAAATGAAGTCCCAATTTAATATGAGGTAAACTGAAATGTGACAGAATTCTGTATAATTGATGGCATATAAGAAAAAAGAATACATTAGAACTTGACGCTTACAGCTAGTATGGTGATTACAGACTATATCTCCTTTAACTGATTTAGTTTCATATCTGGAATTGCACTGAATAAAATATTTACCTCATTGTAATACTGAAAATATTTTATTTTCATTTTTCATAATTAATCTATATGCAAAGCATGGAAGATAAATTATATTTACTGAACAAAATGGAAATATTCTAAAACTTGATGTTGTAAAATAATGGTTATTATAGGTGATAAAATGTGAGAGAGAGGGTGCTCTAGGTGGAATGGAGTACAAGAGCATATGTTTTCTTCTGTTTCATAGTGGATAGTTGAAATGGTACTCTTTAGTCTTGATACATAGAGAAGTAGAGATTTAGGAATATGATTACATGATTAAGGTGACAAAGATTATGTATCTGAAGAGGACAGAGGGGAAAGGAGATGCTGTGTCTCAAAATTGTTTTCTCCTCTAGCAGGGAATCAATATACGGTTGACCCTTGGACAACATGGGTTTGAATTCAGGAGTCCACTTATATCCCAGTCTTTTTTAAACCAAACATGAATTGAAAATACAGTATTCCCAGGATGCAAAGCCTGTGTATAGGGAGGGCTGACTTTGCACATACGCAGGTTCTGCAGGTGGACTGTGGGACTTGAGTATGCCTGGATTTTGGTATACGCAAGAGGTCCTGGAACCAATCCCCCAAGTAAGTATACTAAGGGGCTACTGTGGATTGTTTAAAGTTTGTAGAGGTATATGGGAGTTAGGCAGGCTTGTGCTTTCATACTATGTTATTGTTTAATTTCTGTTTTTTTTTTTTAATCCATGTACATCTTTTGAAACTGGAAAAAAAAAAAGGCAGTCAGATGATTTATAAGAAACTTTGATTAACAATTATGCTAGCAAAACTTGGTTAAATTTCCCCAGGAGAAGACACAGTCTCAAATGCAGTGGAAAAAGCAATAAGCAAAATCTGCCTGCTTCCACATTGTTTTCAAGGAGGGTGCCTGAACAAAATGGTACCATTTGGACAATAAATAGATGGGCACCAATTGTAGACAAGCGTAAGCAAAAGAAAACAGGACTGGCACTATTCGCATGAGGGCAATTTCAAGGCAAAAAGCATTAAGTGGACAAAAGGTGATATTTTGTAATGGTAAGGGTTAGACTCCACCAAAAATTTATACAGCCATGGTTCTTTACATATGGGAAATTAGCATAGAAACTGGTAAAGCAACAACTGTTAGGAGATAAAAGAATTAAAGAATAAAGCAAAAAATATTAGTACTTAGAAAATTAGAATAGCCAATGGTATAATGTAAGGTATAAAAATAAAACATATTTAAACAAAAGTCTGCACCTGCAAAGGAAACTTGAAAGGCAAGGCTATTGAGGATGGGGTGTGTGTGGAGGTGAAAGGGGTACAGATGGTTTATCCTAATTGTAGGTTTTAAGCCCTTTCTTGTAGAAGGAAGGAAAAGTTTTCTTTCTGTGACACCATCTCATTGTAAAATCCCATCAAATTGAAAACTTTGAGATAAAAGTATTATCAGGAGTTACTGCCATGACTTTTAGTATGTGAGCTATAAATCTGTTCTTATCACTAAGTCACTGAGAACTAAGGCTGCTGATTTTCCCAACTTAGTAAAACAGAGCGACCTGACCAAAAAATGAAAAACATTTTTATGGACTTTCATTCTCCTTCGTGCAACCCTAATGTCCTTCCTGCCTCTATACTTTCTAGTCTATCTAAGAAATTCTAGGCGGATGATTTACTTTCTCCGAGGGAAGCTAAGATTGAGGGCAAAAGGAGATCTGCTAGGTACCTGTGCAAACGTCGGGTGGGACAGTGAATAGAAAGGAGGCATGCAGGGGACCGAGAAAGATGCTTTGGGCATCACAAACAGCTTTTCCAGCTCTAGAGACTTGGTAAAAGTATTTGGAGTTACATCTAAGTCAGAGAGTACATTTTGTTTATCCCCCCAAAAAACCTCCTGGTGTATACCTTTTAATCAAATAGCATTGTGATCTTGTCACAATACATGGACAACAGATATTTTCAGTTCATTTGATACTTAACATAGAACATGTTAATGTGCCGTTTTAGCAAAAACCTGTAAAGGAGTTTAATAATAGATTAGATAACTAGATAACTAGATATCTAGTTCATTCTAGATAACTAGAATGAACGTAAGTGGTAGCAGGTCCTTACTCTCATCCGCCCTCCCACTATTCATAATGTACTGATTTGAAATGTTCGTGAAATCAATACAGACAAATTAACTCAGTGAGCAGCTTCTCCCCAGTCTCTTGCTGTAGTGATGAGAAGCCTCGTTCTGGATCTACTTGTTCCCAGGTGGTAGACAAGGCTTATTCTAACCCATGGACTGAAAACAAGGCAGACCAGCAGTCGGAATCTTCCCTGCTTAGTGTAAGATCTCAAAGAATTAGATTCCCTAGCATGAGGAATTTTTCTTCCTGGATTTTTTAAATGCCACTATTCAGCAGTGATTAAATAGCAAGTTCAAGTGATTAAATCTGGTCCATCACTATACTTTTCCTTTAAAATTGCTATCAGGTTTTGTAAGTAAGGAAGTGGAGGCATTTTTGTAAGTGCATTAACTCTCAAAGCCCACAAAAGTATGTTTTTAAACTTATGAATCAAGTTGTGTGGATACGATTTCAGACCCCCAGAGGTTCTTCCAATGTGTCTAATGTCCAGGACAGTGCACATGTTCAGAGTTTCGTTGTATTTTTCTTTCTTTCTTTCCTTCTTTCTTTCCTTCCTTCCTCTCTTTCCTTCTCTTTCCTTCCTTCCTTTCTTCCTTCCTT
>NW_012116265.1:22154436-22179333 GCF_000951035.1 Colobus angolensis palliatus | reverse complement strand
TTCCTTCCTTCCTTCCTTCCTTCCTTCCTTCCTTCCTTCCTTCCTTCCTTCCTTCCTTCCTTCCTTGTCTCTCCCCTTTTCTCTCTCTCTCTCTGTTTCTCTCTTTCTCTCTTAGATGGAGTCTCACTTTGTCACCCAGGCTGGAGTGCAGTGGCATGATCTTGGCTCACTGCAACCTCTGACTCCTGGGTTCAAGTGATTCCCCTGCCTCAGCCTCCCGAGTGGCTGGGACTACAGGTGCCCACCACCACGCCTGGCTAATTTTTGTGTTTGTAGTAGAGACGGGGTTTCACCATGTTGGCCAGGCTGGTCTCCATCTCTTGGCTTGTGATCCGCCTGCCTCTGCCTCCCGAAGTGCTGGATTACAGGCATGAGCCACCGCACCCGGCCAGCACCATGTTTTCTTTGGAGTGTTGTTCAGGGGTCTCTTGCATCAGAATGTCCTGAACTGCTTGTTAGGAATGCAGTATCCTGATCCTGCCCTCCAGATTCTGATTCAGTTAGTCTGGAGTGAGCCTTGGAAATCTGCATTTTATTTTACATTATATCCTGGGGGCTTGGGGGCTCCCCAAAGTTTGAGAACCATCGCTAAGGGCTATTATGTTTCTACAGGCAAACCTATTTTTCTGCTTTTGTTTTATGTCATTCAAAGTAGGAGTTTAAGAATTTATTTTTGGTGAAACTAGAACACTGTCTTCAAATTAATAAGAGCCTTGTTGTGTAGGAGAAATATTCTCTTCAAAATCCCTCCACGAAATTGATCTCAAAAAGACTGGCCAAGTCAAATGCTAAACAGATCTGTCCTGTACCCGGCTGCCACCTGTCAAAATTGCTGACCTTACACTTATGTATTCAAATGCTTCCTGGAAGTCAAAACATATTTTCAAAAGTTTCTAGTGGAAAAGAACTAAGCCTGTCGCTTGGTTTTAAAAGGTGGAAATTGAGATAAGACAGAATGGTTGAGATTAATTGCACATCAAAAAATAGAGGTGAGAAGAGAATAGCAATTTCCATAACTTCTATCATTTATCTTTTAGGTTGAGGATGTTGTGAAATAATCCTTCCCTTCCCAACCAACATGAAGATGACTGATACACCCATCCTACTGAAGGATTCCTACTGTGTCAGAGATTACATTATATTAATTCCTTATAGAAATATAAAGAGTATAACCTTAAAAAAAACTGGGAATTGTTAAATTAGACATTGGATTTGGGGGGTATTGTTTGGGAGGTTTTGTTTTGTTTTTCCTTCTTTCATAACAGTTCACTTGATTAGCTGTACCAGAGACATCTTTGACTGGAAAGGTGGAGGAGTCACTGTACTTGAAGATGAGAGTTCTACACCTTGGCCTGACAATTTTGAGATTCTTGCTTCTAAAATAAGATGGAACCTGAAAGATGGGATGATTGTAGCATACTAAGTATTTGACTTTAATTGGAATAATTGAATGTCCCTTGAATTTTTTTCTCATTGGTGTTGGATTCTGTTGTCTTTACTGATAGAAATTTATTTTCCTTCCATTCTTGGTTCAAAGAATGAACCACAGTTGGTGGTCACAGTTGGTGGTTGGACAAACCAAACCACCAACTGTCCACGCATGATCTTCTTTCATTTTACTTGTATTTGAAATGAAAACCTGTGAGCGCAATGCCTAATCTAAGAATCAGAACATTATTCTCTTATACCTCTATCTCTATAATTCTCCTTTATCTTACTCCTTCACCTCCCCATCCCTCTGCCACCAGAGGTAACCAGCATTCTGAACATTGTTTATCATTCTCTTGCTTCACCCCTAGGTATCTACATGTATGCTTAAGCAATACATTGTTTCATTTTGCCTGGCTTTGAACTTTATGAAGAGGTATCATCCCTGGCTTATATGGTCTCTTGAGACTTGCTTTTTCACTCAGCCTTATGTTACTAAGATTCATCCATGCTGTCATTGCTATGTAGTATTTTTATTTGTGCTTATACTGCAGTTTTTCTATAAATATTAGTATAGCTTATACTATGATTTATCCATACTCGTGTCATTGGGCATTCAGGGTGTTTCCTGTTTTTGTATCTATGAGCAGAGCTGTTTGTAAGCATTTGTGTATCCTGGCTTGCATGTGCCAAGGTTTCCATTGTGTATATACTTGAAGGAAAAACGGCAACCACTGCTGTGTTGTGGTGTATGAAATCATTCAACTTTACAAAAGAATGTGAAAGGGCTTCCAGGATCGCTGTATCCATTTACACTCCCACCAGAGGTGCAGAAAAGATCTTGTCAGTTCACACCTTCGCCAACTCTTTGTATTTTCAGACATCAATTTTTTTTGCCAATTTTGTGTTTATAAATCTGATATACTTCTTAACTATTTTATCTATCACTTAGGAAAAAAGGTAGGAAATAGGATGTGGTTGCCTTCACATACAGAGGCTAGAAAACAAAGTTTCATGCCTGCTTAGTTTGATGGCAGTCACATTTTTCTCCCAGTGATCTCACTGCATAGTAGTTGACACTCTTTTCTCACCCTCGCTAGAAACATGAAAACCTTGCCTCTGCACAGTGGAATCCCTTGGAACATTTAAAAAATGCTAATGTCTGGACCCCACCTCCAGAGACTCTGATTTCTTTGTCTGGAGCCCAGCCTTGAATATAGGGATTTTTTTTTTTTTAAATAAAAGCTTCACAGGTGATGCTAATGTGCAGTCTAACTTGAGAATTACTGCTTTAAAATATAGAAATCTTGATAAGCATAAGCTCAGGGTAGCCTGATGTTGTTAATTAATCTTTTTCTCATTTGTAAAGTACAAAGTTGGCATAATTTTGGAGAATCCTCTTGCCTGTAATTTCAAGCTGAGCAGCCTTTGAGAGTTTTTTGGTTTTTGTTTTGATGTTTGTTGTTGGTAGGAGTAAGTAGTAGAAATTCAATAAACGTATGGGCTAGAAATTGTACTCGACATTTATTTTATTCTTATAACTGTGGATCTCAAACTTTAGTGTGCATAAGAAACACCTGGGAAGCATTTTGTTTTGTTTTACAAAACGGACTTTGTTCAATAAGTCTTGGTGTGAGCCCAGGAATCTGTGTTCCAACAAAGTGATTATGATGTAGGTGGTTCTAGAGTCGTCTTTTGATAAAAACTGCCTCATAATAATCCTACAGTGTAAGCAGTATTCTCATTTACAGATGGGGGGATGTGAAGCCCAGATAAAAAACTGGCACAAGGTCACACAGCTCCCTAGGGGACTAGCCTTTGCTCTGTAAGCTCTCAGCCCTGCTCATAGTGTGCCTCCAACAAGGCTCCCAGAATTTAGGAAAGTCTGCCAGGGTTTGGAACATGTGTTATCTTCTCTATACTTACATTCTTTCTTAATCTGACATGACTTTCTCTCTCCCCATCAAAAAACAACCTTTAATCTCCTACCCAAATCCGCCTCATTCCCGTGAGCTTTCAGGTGGTTGCACTCTGAACATGGTCTCATGAGCTTTCAGGTGGGTTGCACTCTGAACATGGTCCCATGAGCTTTCAAGTGGTTGCACTCTGAACATTGTCTCATGAGCTTTCTGGTGGGTTACACTCTGAACATGGTCTCGTGAGCTTTCAGGTGGATTGCACTCTGAACATTGTCTCATGAGCTTTCTGGTGGGTTGCACTCTGAACATGGTCCAAGGCTGCCTAGTATTTTGTACAGTATCCCTCGTTCCACAGATTTATAATCAAAAGCCAATGTTTTCTTTTAGACACACATGCATGAGTTCCATTTACCTATGGGGTTTGATTATTTGGGACACTTTGGGTTGCAAGGGAGAGAACACCAATCCAAGCAAGCAAAGGGAACCTTACTGGTTTATGTCACACAGAACAGGGAAGGATACAGCTAATATGCAAGGACCTCCCTCCATTCAAGATCTCATGCCTCTGTCCATCTCTGCACCGCGGTGTCCTCTTCTGCCCTCTGCTTAGTAGCAGATGTGGCTTTTGGCAGGATGACTGCCCTGTCCTTTACAGATTCACTATTGGAAAGTGAGTGTGTTGTCCATCCCAGCTCCAAGGTAGAAGGTTCTGGCTTGGTTTTGGTTACATGTCTAACCCAGGATCAGTTAACTGTGGACAGAAGGTGGGGCACTGTGCTTGCCAGCCTCATGGTGGGACTGGAGAAAAGAGTAGTTTTCCTGTAAAATGCGGGAGTGTGTCCTAGATACAGGGTTAAGGGACTGCTGGACAGAGCAGCAGTTTATTTAGATGGTTTATTTAGTGTGTCTTCTTAATTTGGGTGGAGCATAGCAACTTCGTGTATTTGGCTTTCTGTATGGTTAAAGGGTTGAACTTATGTATAACATAAGTCACTTTCTTTTTTTTTGAGACATAGTTTCGCTCTTGTTGCCCAGGCTGGAGTGCAATGGCACGATCTCGGCTCACCACAACCTCCACCTCCCGGGTTCAAGTGATTCTCCTGCCTTAGCTTCCCGAGTAGCTGGGATTACAGGCATGTGCCACCACACCCAGCTAATTTTGTATTTTTAGTAGAGACAGGGTTTCTCCGTGTTGGTCAGGCTGGTCTTGAACTCCCAACCTCAGGTGATCTGCCCACCTCGGCCTCCCAAAGAGCTGGGATTATAGGCATGAGCCACCATGCCTAGCCAACATAAGTCACTTTCTATGGTATGCCCATCCCCATAGATAACCAAAGGCAAGCTAAAAATGCCTACTTGTCTGCCACTGGCTCAATACTTTGATTTTGATTTTGAGGTGGATTAATTTTTTTCTGAGAAAATTGTACATAGAGAATTTCTTATTAAAAATTGGGCTTGCAAAAAATCAAATGTGTTATATTGTTGTTCTTATTTCACCCTAAAACAATGACTTAGTTGACAGTGACTTTTATGCAGCCTTAATAATTGTTTCTAAACTCATGTACAAGTGGATGGAACTATTTCTGTGCACATTATAAAACTTATATTCATTGCATGTTTCCCTCCCCTGCCACCCCACTGAGTGAGGGCTTTACCATGAAATCTGGGCCTTTGGCCTATGTATTTTTAATGACATTCATATTGTATTATTGCAATCATCTGTAATACAGCTGTATATGTTTACATGAAACACAATATACTTTTAAGTTTAATTCCATTTGTGAGCAGATGATAGCTTGTCAAGGAAACATTTGATCATGTTTATGTCTGTATTTGGCCACAAAAACCTCATAATTACTCTCTTTAATTACATATCCTTTTCATGTTACCTGTAATAAATGCAAAGGTATCATATGTGTTGGCCTTGTGATATATATTTTTGTATGTAAAGACAGCCCTCTTAAGAATGTTTGTGGCCTGGAGCAGTGGCTTATACTTGTAATCCCAGCACTTTGGGAGGCTGAGGCAGACGGATTACTTGAGGTCAGGAATTCAAGACCAGCCTGGGCAACATGGTGAAATCCCGTCTCTACTAAAAATACAAAAATTAGCTGGGCATGGTGACAGGCGCCTGTAATTCCAGCTTCTCGGGAGGCTGAGAGAGGTGAATCACTTGAGGCAGAGGTTGCAGTGAGCTAAGATCACACCATTGCACTCCAGCCTGGCTGACAGAGTGAGACTGTATCTAAAAAAAAAAAAAAGAATGTTTGCTTCTGAAGACACATTTATATCTTCCTAGTGTGATGTCAAGGGGGTATTCCAGTTTGTATCTGTAGCTGCTACAAGAAGCATGTCATGGGATCTGTGGTTACTGTCTTACTTTTCCCATCTGGGTATTTCTGAGTGTGTTTGCTCCAAGAGAGCCACTGGTTCTGTTGGCTATATGCAAAGTGTATCTGTCTGTCTGTTAATGCTGTTTCCCTTGAAGATACTCGCTGCTGAGCTACTTCCTGGGAAGTTTTGCTTTCCTATCACCTCCTTTAAGTGCTTTCCTTTGAGTGTTCTCATTGTAATTCATTATTAAACTAGCAGACTTGATTGCAGTGAATTTTTCTTAAATAACTTAATTGCAGGGCCTTTCTCAGGTCATTTTGTGCTCCTACTTACTGCTCGGAGGTGGTACAAAGTCAGCAGCTCAAGAGACAGACCTGCCACCCATGATCTCTCCTCCAAGTTCTCAGGATGTTCAGAAAGTTAAAATTTCACTCTGTCAGATTTCCATCTGGCTTGGCAATCAATGCCGGATTAGCTCCAAATACTCTTTCCAAGTCTCTTGAAGGATGTGCTAGCCTCTGTATTGAGTTCTACTTCGGGATCACACCATCTCTGCGTGCAAGAATGACATATCTGAGTGACTGCCATTAAACCCACATGGTGGAAGTGTTTGCTTATCCTGCTATGTGATGCTGGCTATCATATCGTCAGTTTATGAGGTTTTTTTTTTTTTTCTTTTGCTTGTCTTCTTCCATGTAAGTATTTCCAGAGCAGAGGCATTGGCTTGCAGAAGGTGTGTCTGCAATCAGTCCAGCTTCCCCAGATGTGCTGAGGCTTCAACAAGGGTTTTTAAAACTTGTGCTAAAATACTCATCTTCAGAAAATTTTTAAAGTTGATGCAATATAATAGCTGCCAATTGAGCATACATTTTGAGGTAGTTTTCTTTAATGGGAGTATATGCTCATCCACACTCTCTTTCCAGTGTTAAATATTTTAAGACAGCTGGTTAGAGTTGAGGGTGCCTTTTTTTGGTTATAAAATGATGACAGAACTCTAAAATCACATGATTATTTATCAGCATTAAAAACATTCTTTTATATCCTGTGGAATAGGTATATAAAGGGTTTTTTTGTTTGTTTGGTTTTTGTCTACTGTTATTTAAGAGTATCATAAAACCTGAGAAAGAAAAACTTAATTAGTCGTCATCTAATCTAATTCTCTCATTTGACAAATAAAGAAATTGAGGTTCAGAGAGATTAAGTCACTCACTTATGGACCTATAGCTAGTGAATGGCCCTGAAATTGTTTCCCAGTCATGGTTAGAGGAACAACTTCGTCTGAGACCTGACTGGTACTTTGGACTACGTGATGTTGTGCCAGTTATCTAACACTTCTGGACCTCAGTTTCTTTACCTGTATTATGGATTATTGTGAATATTATATTAGACTACATCCAGCAATGCTATTAGCCCAGTGCCTACTATCAAATAAGTAGTTAATTTATGTTAGCCAGTTCACAACTGCACTTATTTTTATCTTTATTTTTTTTTGAGACAAAGTCTCACTCTGTTGCCCAGGCTGGAGTGCAGTGGCATGATCTTGGCTCACTGCAACCTCTACCTCCTGGGCTCAATGGATTCTTGTGCCTCAGCCTCCCAAGTAACCAGGACTACAGATGCCACCATGCCCGGCTAATTTTTGTATTTTTAGTAGAGATGGGGTTTTGTCATGTTGGCCAGGTTGGTCTTGAACTCCTGATCTCAAGTGATCCGCCTGCCTCAGCCTCTCACAGTACTGGGATTACAGGCATGAGCCACTGCACCCTGCCGCTGTGCTTATTTTCAATCCTCTTTTCTCAGGGATCTTAGTAACCAGAACAGAATGGCAGTTTTTCAGCTTTTACAATGCCTTTGTTTAGAAGTCTTGTATGTGTAAATCTGCTCCATCATTTAAAAGTTCTCCTAATGCAGTTTGGAAGGGTTTAATATGGAAGAAGAGCAGGGACTTTGGGAGGGAGTCCAATGATAACTTGTCACATGTTAGTTCTTTTAGAAGCCGAATAGGTAGTTTTTACCTTACTGGTGCACTCTCATTGAACTGTGAGGTATCCTGGCACTTCAAACAGGTACCATATGGTACCTGTTTTGTGTTTTAAACCTGGTACTGTTCAGAACACATGCCTCAGAGACTGGTCTGTGTTTCGCTGCCACTCAGTTACAGCATGTGGTACCTCTTGTTGTGGATGGAATGCCTGTGAGCCCTAGGTTCCTGTGTTGAAGCCCTAACCCCCAGTGTGGTGGTATCTGGAGATGAGACCTTTGGGAGGTGGGTAGGGTTAGGTTAGATCATGATGGTGGGGCCCTCATGATGGGATTCACGGCCTTATAATAAGGAAGAGTGCACACTCCCTCTCCATGTGAACACAGAGGAAAGGCCATGTAAGGACTTGGCAGAAATGTGGCCATCTGCAAGCCCAGAAGAGAGGCCTCCCTGGAAGCCAAACACTGCCTGATCTTGATCTTGGACTTTCCAGGCTTGAGAACTATGTTCTGTTGTTTAAGCCACTCAGTCTATGATATTTTGTTATGGTAGCTGGACTGGAACAGACCAAGAGACCTCTGCAGGAGTGTGTGTTGTTCAATGATTTACTTCCTTGTTTGCCTGCATTATACACTTTACTATGTCTCCACGATGAAAGAGGTATGACTGTTCAGATACATCGAGGTTCTTCTCTACCTACCAAGATCCAGTGCCATGAGGGGATGTTGGGCCAGGGACTCAAACAGGAGCAGTCATCCAACCCCTTTCTATTAGGCCTTTGGTGATTAAAAATCTCATATGAATCAAGAGCTGGTAGAGTGCTAATGTTCACAGGTTTTTATAGAACATAAAAGCTCTGTAATACAGTTATTTTGTATGTTATATAAATAATTTCCCTGTAAGTATTTATTCATTTACTCTTCATTTACATAATTGCTTATAATCTTTTTTTATATATTCCTGTCCCCTGCACCACCCCTCCCACCTTTTTTTTTTTTTTTTTGCCTTGGTTTATATGCTTTTATGTAACCTGAACTATAAAAGACTAGAATACTGCAGATATTCTATCGGCCATATCTGTCATTTTCTTATGACAGGTACTTAGTCTATCATATACAAATCTCTGTATAGTTACCAATGTCTTTTTAGCTATTTATTAATCTTATCTTGTTTCTTTGGCTTCTGAATCACTTTGCTGAAGTTGAAATAATCTGAGGTCAGAGCCAGTTTTTATTTAAATAGACTGAGTGCAGCTAAACCTGAATTGTAGCCAAGAAAGATCTTACACCAAGTGCCTACAAAATTAGAAGCATTGCCAAGGACGCATCAGCGGAGTGTTTTGCTTACTGAAGTCTTATTCTGAAATAAATTTTAGGCCTTGGTGATGGGAGCTTTTGGTTGTTATTGGTAGAACTCCTAAAAAATCTAATGTACTTTAATTTTGCTTTTAACTTTTTTAGCATGAACTTTCTCCGTCATTTCTTCTTTCCAGAGATTTTGGGTCTATCCATTGGTTGCCATCTATGTGTTCAAATATGTGACTAGGTAGAAGAAAGGTAAACAGGAGTATATTCACCTGTCATCATGGAAAAGTTATTATCCAAGACTCTGTAAGGGGAATGCGGCAGTCCTAAAGGCTGCAAATATTCTGGCAGCATTGTAGGATTGCACTTTCCCTCCTCCTCTGAAGGTAGATGGGAGCCATGTGTCTTGCTGTGGCTAATGAAATGTGAGCAAAGTGTTGGAAGCTTTAAGAGCCAGTGCATGATTCGTCATGTTTCCATCCCACTGCCACAGTGATTGTGAAAACGAGTGTTGAGATGGACCCTCTGTTTTCTGGCTCCTTAATTGACTGCGATAAGACAGATTATTGCCAATCTGTACTAGACATATATCTTTAGCAGAATGCTTTAGTTGGGATTTTGTTGGGATGAGGGTCCATGATTTGGCATACTCAGTGTAACCTAACCTATTCTGATTGTTATAGGGAATCAGAGAAGTGTCCTTACACTCAGGGAGTTTGTGATTTAATACAGCAGAGAAGATGTGTTTGCATAATGAAGAAGGAACCAGCTGCTTAACTGTACTCTTTATTTAGCCACATTACTGAACAAGAGACAGACTGATTATAGCATAATATTGAGATTTTGAGTGTATTCCTGAGACCCTGGTTTCAACTGGGAAAAGGAACTTTTTTTTTTGCTTGAGACTTTCAGATCACAATTGATCAGAACACCTATGCAAGGAATTAAACTTGCTACAAATTAGCCACTAGATGCATGATACCTTTAAAAAAAGACCAATTTTGAGTTATCTCTTATTGTTCTTTTTATATTAAAAATCTGCATAGGAAATGAGATGAGAATATTGATAACAGTACAGATTTGCTTTGATGGTGTCTATTAATCAAAATTGTTCTTTATTTTTTAGTATGTGGGGATGACACGTACTCATGGCTAATATTGGTGAAGTTGCTAATTCATTCATTCTTTATTTGGTAATTCATTCCACAAACATATTTATCTGGTATAAACCAGGCATAGCTCTCAATGCTGCTGGTAAGCAAGAAACAAGACAGAGTCTCTGACTTTGTGTCTTACATTTTAGTGAGAGAATTGGGTAATAAGCAAACAAATAAAGGTACAGTGTGGTATCAGTAATGAGAGTTATAAAGACAAAGCAGAGAAATGAGACAGACAGTGCAAGGTGCGTGATTTCACCTAGAATGGTCAGGAAAGGCTGCTTTGAGAAGGTGACATTTGAACAAGAAATTAAAGAAAGCAGCGAGAAAAACCATGTGACTACCCCAGGGAAGAATCCTTCAAGTGGCATAAATAGCCATTTCAGAGACCCTGAGGCAGGGATGTAGTAGGATGTTTGAAGAACAGCAAAGACACCACTGCGGCTGGAAGAAGAGTGAGCAAGTGAGGAGAGATGGGTAGGAGATGAAGCCAGAGACATGGTCAGGAGCCACAGAACCAGGGCCTGCCCTACATCTGATGAGAAGCCATTGGGATTTTGAATGTGGGAGAACCATGACCTGCTTTATGTTGGAAACTGATATAGTCTGTCTAGGGCAAGAGAACAAACAGACCAGCAAGGAAACTTGTGCATGAGTCCAAATGGGAGATGATGGGGTTTGAACACAGTTGGCAAGTGTGGTGGTTGTGAGATGTGTTGGGTTCAGGATATCTTTTGAAAATATTGCTATTAGGACTTTGCGATTTGATATGGACTTTGGTCTGAGCATCTGATTGACTGACAACACTATTTTCTCAGATGAGGAGAATGTTCAAGATGCTGTTTGCCTATTCAAGAGAAGGTGGCCATTGCATATTGCATATGTGAGCCTGGACTACAAGGGAAATGTTAGGACTGGAGATATGAGATTGGTCATTCAATGGATAGGTGGATTTGAATCCATGAGATTGGATGAGATGCCTTGTTTTGGGGGTGGGGGGGGTGCTCTGTCACCTAGGCTGGAGTGCAGTGGCACGATCTCAACTCATTGCAACATCTGCCACCCAGGTTCAAGCAATTCTCATGCCTCAGCCTCCGAGTAGCTGGGATTTACAGATGTGCACCCCCATGCCCAGATAATTTCTGTACTTTTAGCAGATACAGGGTTTCACCATGTTTGCCAAGCTGGTCTCAAACTCCTGGCCTCGAGTGATCTGCCTGCCTCAGCCTCCAAAGTGTCAAGATTACAAACATGAGCCACCACTCCTGGACTGGATGAAATTCTTAAGGAAAGGAGTGTACCAAGAGGAGAAAAGATGTTGAAGAACTGAATCTGGGGTGCTCCCAACAGTTACAGGTTGAAGAGCTAAAGAGGAACCAGTGAAGAGGACCGAAAAGGAGCAGCCATTGAGGAGAGAGGACAGTCGGACAAGTGAAGTGATCCACAGCTACATGAAGACAGTGCCAAGGAGGAAGGAGAAATGAGAACCATGAAAATACTACTGAGAGGTTGAGTACCTGGGCTGAGACTGGAACATAGGATATAGCAGCATGGAGATCATGGTGACATTGACAATATCATGTCATTGATTGGGTGGTGTCATAAGCTTGATTGAAGCTGGTTCAGGTGAGAATAAGAGATGAGGAAATAAAGATAGAATATACATTTCTGAGAGACTTTTGCTATGGGGTGAGAGGTAAGGGAGAATAGCTATGTAGGATGTGAAGTCAGAAAAATTTACTTTTTAAAGATGGGAGTTATATTACATTAAAAGCTGATCATTATTTAGTAGAGATAAAGAAATTGACAGAAGGATCTCCTTAAGTAGGCAAGAGGTGATGGGACCTAGTGTATGTAAGTGGTGGGTTGGCTGCATTAGCTGGAGTTAAGGCATTGCATGTTCTAGATTTGTACAGAGACATATAGGAGAATGCACACACTTATGGGAAAATGCTGTGATTATCTTCTGCTTGCCTTTGTTTTCTAAGAAAAATAAGAATCAAGATCAGATGGGTGTGAGGAAGGGGTCATTTCTAGGAGGAGGAGTATAAGTTGACCAAGACAGTGTAATAAGATTGCTGAGCAGAACTGAAAGCACGTTGAGATTACTATCATATCTTTAAAGCAAAATCAGTCAGTATAGTTCTTTATTTTTCTCTAGATTGTGTCATTTGCTGTGGTGTAGGGAGAATGTCTAAGGGTTCTCTTGTAGGTAATCATGGTCATAGTTTTGCCATCTGAGTAACATGGAAGTGGAGATGGCAGGCGTGGACTGGGGCACATGCAAGGGAGCAATTTTTGGGGGTGCCAAAGGCCAGGCTGGAAGAGGTGAAGGAGGAGGGAATGATTTTTGGATGGTGCCATAGACCAGGCTGAAGGAGGTGAAGGAGGAGGGTGAAGACATAAAGCCGGGAATGGACCATGAAGAGGTGGTCAAGTCAATGGGTCCAGAGGACACTGATGCCAAATTGTTGAGAGGCATGAGAGGGAATGAGCTGGAAATTCCTTTGAAATAAAAAGTTGGTAGCTTTCCTCAAAAGAGACATTTAAAATTAATCTCAAAAGAGACGTTTAAAAATTACTTACTTTTGCTGCATGGTTGGGGAAAAATGTATTTTTCAAGCATGACTTCAACTCATTTTGTACCAGGGTATTCACACTGATATTCTCGGGTAAGTCATTAAAATTAGTCAACTATTTCTGTGTCTTCACCCATAAAAGGAGACTTGTGAGAAAGCAGAACTGAATACTTAGTGATTGTTAGATTCCACTGAATTTCACTGCTTTGTTGCAGTTTAACGAGCAGGCTAGGATTGCAGAGCTGTCATTTTAGTTGGGCCACCAAGCCTTGAATAAGGAGATAAAACTGGAAGATTAAGTCTTAATAGGTACAACAAAAGAAGCTTTTGAGAGATCATTGGATAGATGTCATCTATTTGGTTGCTAAATAATTAACACACAAACAAATCTCTCTACTGTTTATCATGTGTATTTATCTTGAAGCATTAGTGATAAAAAAAAAAAAAACCCTTCTTTGAAAACATAAAAATGGTGAAGTGTGGCAATCGTATCATGTGGCAATGGTAAAATGTGTTTACCTATGTAAATATAATGTCACAAATGAATCTTGTCATTGTATTTTGTAGTATCTTGGAGGTTACTGGCCAGAACTATTATAATAGTCACATTCATTTCATATTTATTTACAATCCACTGTGTTTTCACACACATTGTGTTTTAGGGGGAGTTTTACCAATGATGAACATATATTGTCTAGAAGCAGAGCCATCTGAATTGAAACTCAAATATAAGTGCCACTTTTATTAAATATACAACTGGCACACTTTGAAAATGTTATCTCA
Source organism: Colobus angolensis palliatus (assembly GCF_000951035.1). Classification (NCBI taxonomy): domain Eukaryota; kingdom Metazoa; phylum Chordata; class Mammalia; order Primates; family Cercopithecidae; genus Colobus; species Colobus angolensis. Next base: position 22,165,848 of record NW_012116265.1, on the reverse strand, counting down.
GCATCTAGTATTGGCTTCGTTTTGGTTTCTCATTTTCCTATTTTATTTTGTTCAATTTAGTAGGGGACAGTGGGGAACAGGGTTACAAATTGCACTTTTTCCTGCATTATTGGTTTTTGTCAAGTGGTTTACAGGTCAAAGTTTGTGGATCTGCCAGAGGCTTTATCACAAAACTATAGGCAGCAGCTATTTCTTGAAATAATTTTAGATAGATTTCTACATTAATTTATGTTTTGGGGTATGTGATGCACAATCCTTTAAGTCTTAATATGACTGTTGGTTTAATATGGCAGAGTTAGAATCAGGTTCACTCATTGTTTATTATAATTACCCATACTTGACTACCCAATGTCTTCCCTTTGCAATGAACTTTTTCTATTGCCATATTCTTCTTGTCCTTAAAACAACAATAACAGATCCTCAAAAGTCACTGGGGTTAATAAAAGATGTTTCTTTATTTTCAAATCTTTAACAAAGCTTCTCCTTAACCCAGAGGGTTTTCAGAGGAGTAAAGAGTGGAAGTCATTTGTACATGAGTTGGCTTTTGAAAGTGGCCCTCATTATTAAACCGTGTCTCTGCCTGTTGATTGATGTTAACTATCTGCTTATGGTCTGAGATCAGTCAGTATCTACTGCAAATGTTTGGGAATATATCTTCTTTCTGTGGAGGTGAAGCTTAAATATCTTCTATAAAATATGCCTCAATTTCAGAAGTACCAATTGTAGCGATGCCTGATGTGACCACTTTATTACTGCCTTAGAAGTACTTTTGTGGTTTGACTGTGAGGAGGGAACGAGTCACTGGAGATTTTGCTGTCTCTCCAGGTTTCATGCTTTGGGAATCAAAGATAGGTAACAGTTTGGAAAAACTCTGTAGGGGCTAAAGCTATTTCTAAGGGTTTTTACGTCTATATATAGCTCTGTATGTTACTGCTTCAAGCCCAGCAACTAGCAATTTTAGTTTCACTGAAGTTGTGTTTTCTTTAAATACACAAGATAATAGAACTGTAACTGGAATTTACATGTTATATATAAAGATATATTTTATTTAATCTTGTCAGAATGTTTTTTTTTTTTTCCCCCGGTGCTTTTAAGCTAATGTGGCATCTTTCTCTTTTCAAAGAGTGGTATCTCCAAGGAATAGCTCTGCCTGGAAGGTGCTTGTGGCTGTCCACTTAAAAGCTGAAATTAGGTCAGTGTTATTTTGTCTTAAGACAACAAAAATAAGACCCCAAGGGAGTAATGACTTGGGATTTTATTTAAGTACTTAATTTACAGGGAAAAAAAAACCCAGTTTTTGATACTGAATGATTATTACACTACTAAATAATTATATATTTTTTCTTCTCCCAGTGTTCTTATACTTTAGAGGCAATTTTTTTTTTTTTAAAAGATCACAAAAGGTCTGATTAGTCAAAGAATGAAAGAAATGCACTGTGGCTCCAAAGTCCCTTATCCAAAACCTCTGGGACAGAGGTGTTTTGGAATTTAAGATATTTTTTGTTGTTGTTGAGAATGATGGTTTCCAGCTTTATCCATGTCCCTGCAAAGAACATGAACTCATTCTTTTTTATGACTGCATAGTATTCCATGGTGTGTATGTGCCACATTTTCTTTATCCAGTCTAGCACTGAAGGGCATTTGGATTGGTTTCATGACTTTGCTATTTTAAATAGTGCTGCAATAAACATATGTGTGCATGTGTCTTTATAGCAGCGTGATTTATAATCCTTTGGGTATATAGCCAGTAATGCATCATTCCCAGCAAAGTAACACAGGAACAGAAAGCCAAACACCACGTGTTCTCACTCATAAGTGGGAGTTGAACAATGAGAACACATGGATGCAGGGAGGGGAACATCATACACCAAGGCCTGTCAAGGGGTGGAGGGCAAGGGGAGGGAGAGCATTAGGAAAAATACCTGATGCATGCGGGGCTTAAAACCTAGATAATGGGTTGATAGGTGCAGCAAATCACCATGGCACATGTATACCTGTGTAATAAACCTACATGTTCTGCACATGTATCCCAGAACTTAAAGTAAAATTTAAAAAATATATTTTTTGGAGTTTAGAAAAATAATACATTTGGATTTTTTAGCAGAGTTTAGTGCAGCACTTTTTAATCATGCACACTAATATTTCTGTAGTGAAACTGAGTATTCACACTGAGATAAAGACTATGAATAACTTCACATCAGTTCGGGTAAGGTTTTGCCTCCTATTAAGTCTTGATAACAAACTTTAAAAACTAAAAAAAAAAATTAAAAACAAAGTTTATTTTCAAAACTTTTGAAGTTTGGGCTTACAGCTAGATTATAGGTCTGGCCTTGCTTTTCTTTAGATTAGATTTCCCTTGTTAGTCTTTTAAACAAATTAAATCCATGTTTACCAGCGCCGTAGTATTTTGCCACCGTGGGGATGGTCTAGAGGCCAGCACCATCAGCATCCCTTGGGAGCTGGCTGGAAATGCAGAATCACAGGTGCTGCCACAGAGCTGCTGAATCACAGTCTGCATTTTGATAGAATCCCCAGGTGATTCATGCGTGCATTAAAGATCAAGCACTGCTGTAGTATTATATTGGCTTTAATTTAGATTCCAAGTCTTAGAGGGAAAGGCTAATGGGGGGATACTTTAGTTGTTTAAATCCTGGGAAAGTGAGCCCAGATTACACTAATTTCATTTATTTAATTATGTATGTATTTATTTTTAATGTTTAATTTTTTGTTTTGTTTTTTGAGACAAGGTCTGACTGTATCATCCAGGCTGGAGTGCAGTGGGACAATCTTGGCTCACTGCAACCTCTGCCTTGCGGTCTCAAGCCATCCTCCCACCTCAGCCTCCAGAGTAGCTGGGACTACAGGCGTGCACCACCACACCATGCTAATTTTTGTATTTTTTGCAGAGATGGGGTTTCGCCATGTTGGCCAGGCTGGTCTTGAACTCATGAGCTCAACCCAACCTCCCGCCTCAGCCTCTGAAAGTGCTGAGATTATAGGCGTGAGCCACTGCATCTGGCCTAATATCAGTTCTTTTTTTCAATATTTCCTCCCTCTCTCCCTTCCACTCTTCCTTTTTTTGTTTTTTTGAGAGGAGTCTGGCTGGAGTGCAATGGCATGATCTTGGCTCACTGCAACCTCTGCCTCCCAGGTTCAAGCAATTCTCTGCCTCAGCCTCCTGAGTAGCTGGGATTACAGGTGCCCACCACTATGCCTGGCTAATTTTTGTATTTTTAGTAGAGATGGGATTTCACCATCTTGGCTAGGCTGGTCTTGAACTCCCGACCTGGTGATACAACTGCCTTGGCCTCCCAAAGTGCTAGGATTAAGGTGTGAGCTACCGCACCTGGCCCTCTCTTCCTTTCTCTCCTCCTTCCTTTTCTTTTTCTTTCTTTTTAAAAATAAGTCTCATAATACTTTATTTTAAATGGATCATTTAGTCCATTTGTTTACATTTATTATATTGATATATTTGGATTTCTTCTCTTTTGTACTTTCTGTTTATTCTGATTTTTTTTCTTTCTCTTTTATTTTACTTATTTTTTTGAGATGGAGTCTCGCTCTGTCACTCAGGCTAGAGTGCAGTGGTGCAATCTTGGCTCACTGCAACCTCTGTCCTCCTGGCTTCAAATGATTCTCCCACCTCAGCCTCCCGCGTAGCTGGGATTACAGGTGCACACCACCACGTCTGGCTAATTTTTTGTATTTTTAGTAGAGATGGGGTTTCACCATGTTGGCCATGCTGGTCTTGAACTCCTGACCTCAAATGATCCACCTGCCTTGGCCTCCCAAAGCACTAGGATTACAGGCGTGAGCCACTGTGCCTGACTCTTCTTCTTTTAGGTTAATATTCTTTTCTCATCCTATTCCTTCGTCTGCTAGTTTTTTATATACTCTATTTCTCTATTTTAGCAGTAATCCTAGAAAGTTTTGCATGCATACTTTATTTATAAATGTCTAAATTCAGTCAATATCTTTTCTTCCTCCTAAACAATAGCTCGGAATGTTTTAACTCCCATTTTCCTCTCTTGTGCTGTATACTATTCTTATTGTGTGTTTAGTCTATTTTTAAAAATTATTAATCATAGGTGATATTTTAAAAATTTATTTTTTTCAACACAGGGTCACATTCTGTAACCCAGGCTGGAGTGCAGTAGTGCAGTCACAATAATTGCAGCTTTGACCTCCCTGGGCTCAGATGATCCTCCTACCTCAGCCTCCAGAGTAACTGGGACTACAGGCATGCACCACCATGCCCAGCTAATTTTTGTATTTTTAGTAGAGATGGGATTGCACCATGTTGGCCAGGCTGGTCTTGAACTCCTGGGCTCCGGCAATCTGCCCGCCTTGGCCTCCCAAAGTGCTGGGATTACAGGCATTGCACGCAGCCAATCACATACGATTTTGTTGTTTAATAGTGGATGTTTATCTACATTTATTCACACGTTTGCCACATTTGTTGCTTACTACCCAGTTTTGAATTTTAGACCTTCTACTTGGAATCACCTTCTTCAACTTGGATTCTTTAGACCTCCCTTAACTGAGAATCTGTTCATGGCAAACTGTCTTGGATTTTGTCTAAAAATGTTTTCATTTTGCCCTTATTCTAATATGTTATTAAACTATACATTTTGTTTTTTGTTTATATTTCAGTATTTTTTATTTCTAGTATCTGAAGTATTGCCAGTATCTAAGATAGCTGTGTGTCTGATTTGCTGGCTGTCTCTCACTGTGCTTTATTTCTCTCTCTCTCTCTCTCTCTGTGTGTGTGTGTGTGTGTAAGGGAGAGAGACAATTTGCTACTTAGTTGATTAATTTTCCACTGTGAGCTGCTCATTTTTCTTATAACTTTGTTATGAGGATTCTTCCAGGTCTGAGTTATAGAAGCATTCTCCTAGAAAGTATTTAAGGTTGCTTCTGCTGTGTGCCTGGGTTATTACCAACTAAGACTCTTCACATTAAATTTTTTGCTTCAGGGGTTTGGAACTCTAAGAGTTGTATGAACTTGCACTGCAAACTAATATGAGTTTTGACTTATTATGGTAAATTCTCAGGTTTGATTTTTTTTCTTCTTCTTCCATCCATGGCCAAGATTTGAGACAGGCAAGTTTCCTTGCACTCAAGGAATGTAGCTTGACTTACTGTTCCTGGTGGTGGTGCTGCTGCTGCTGGAGAGGAGATCCTCTTAGCCATCCTATCTTTGTCAGGCCCTGGGCTTTGTTTCACCCTGAACTCTGAACCCTGAACCCTGAACCCTGTGGGCAGCGCTTCTGGTAGCCCACGTGGCTCCACTCTAAATAGGTGCAGGCACTCAGCTTGCTAAAGGGAGCTCAAGCTGGATTTCAGCAAGCTTCCTGTTTGTTATAGTTCTGCCTGGTAGGCCTTAAACCTAGGCTCAAGTACTCTGGAGTTAAACAAGTGGCCCAAGGCAAAAGCCAGCTTCAGTTCTTAATTTACTTCACAGGGATTGTATGTATGTATGCATGTGTATGTATATATGTTTACATATCTATGTTTTTTGTGTGTGTATTTCACCATTGAGTGTTAATTACTCCCTTGTTACAACTCATTGATGCATTTAAATAAAATATTTAAAATATTTTATTCATCTCGTGGTTTTCAGCAGAAATGTAGGTCAGGGTAAATTACCAGATATATTGGACCAGCTGGATGTGGTCTCCTTTGCTTTTTTTAGTTTTACCATCTATGTGTGTATCAATAAACTGTATTATTTAGTGCTTACTTATTTTTAAACATTATGTGAATTGAATAACTTTATGTAATCTTTTGCAATTTGGTTTCCCTCAACATTTCTTTATGGAGTATGGTTCATTCATATTTACTTTATACCAACATATGAATTTCTTTAGCTATTCAACACAATTTGTTTATTCAGATTCCACTGCTGATGGACTTTTGGATTATTTCCAAGTTTTGCTATTGGATTTTTCCAGTTTTGCTGGTAAGAATATTCTCGTAATGTCTTCTGGTGCATTGTCCAGGATTTTTCTCTAGAATATATTCCTGGGGGTAGCATTGATGATTCATTGGGTAAGCATGTGTTCTACCTTACCAGGTAATTACAAACGGTTTTCCAAAGTGGTTGTACCAAAGTATGCTTCCATTAGCGGCACACAAGAGTTCCTGTGGCTCTATGTCCCTACCAGTTCTTAGTATTGTCAGGTTTCTTAATTCTTGCCTATTAGGTGGGTGGACTTAATACTTCTTAGTTTAGTTGTTATAACTTGTTTCTTAAAATTAACATATCTATATACATATAGTCATACATGTTTGTCTTGTCATTTAGGTACTTATGCAGTACTCTGGTAGACTCAGAATAGAAATGAGCCATGGCAGCATATATATTACAGTCTTCGTATGGCTACATTTGAAAATAATCATAATTATTTTATTTGCATAAATATGAACAGAATAGATAGAATTAAATGTTTTCATGATGTCTTGTATTATCCTTCATGTTTCATAGAAATCTCTGTGTTATAGGCCACATCAACTGCTTGTACATTGTTCTGACTTACAGGAATTGCAGACTTATTGTTCTGAGTGCCATATTTAAGTTCCTTCTCTGTAACAATCAGGTGTAATACTTGTTGTAAATTTTTTTTAGCCTTAGTAATACAAATTTAAAAAGCAGAAATTTATTTTGCAGCTTTCTGTGTTTCAGGCCCAGTGCTAAGCATATGGCAAGCATTGTCTATTTAGTTCTCTCCACCACCCTTGAGGCAGGTGCCTTTGTTAACCCCCTTTCATGGAGGAGTGAACTAAAATGTGGAGAGGTTAAGGGTCTTGATCAAGGTCCCACAGTCTTATTCTCAATGGACCTTCTCCTTCTCTAATCTAAAATCCCCATTTTATTTTGAGAAGTGAATGTAGGTCTGGGAAGCTTGTATGTGTGTGTGTTTGAGAGGGAATCTCGCTCTGTTGCCAGGCAGAAGTGCAGTGGCACGATCTCGGCTCACTGCAAGCTCTGCCTTCCGGGTTCACACCATTCTCCTGCCTCAGCCTCCCGAGTAGCTGGGACTACAGGCACCCACCACCATACCTGGCTAATTTTTTCTATTTTTAGTAGAGTTGGGATATTGCCATGTTAGTCAGGATGGTCTCGATCTCCTGACCTCAGGTGATCCCTGCCTTGGCCTCCCAAAGTGCTGGGATTACAGGCGTGAGCCACCACGCCCGGCCGTTTGTGTTTTATATTAGGAGGCAGAGAGCACTTAGGGGAAGCAGAAGCTCTGGTCAGAGGAGGCAATGGTTTGCTTATTAGTTCACAGGCCTTTTAGGTAATCACCAGTCCTCAACTTAATTAGCAACTTAATGTATGTCTTACAGATTAAGTTAATTTTAAATCAATATTAATTTTTATGTCAAAATACATTAAGCAGCATCACATTAAAGTCAAAGATAGTCTTGTAATTATTGCAGCAATATGGTGTCATGCTGTCGTTCTCCAATTTGGCTGCACATTGGACAACCTGAGGAGCTTTAAAAAATACTGCTGCCTGGGTATCACTCCCGTAAGTTCTCATTTATCTGGTCTGGGGCACCAGGAGTTTTAAAATCTCTCCAGGCGATCTAGTGTGTAGCCAAGTTTGAAGATTACTCGTTAGTCATTATGTGACTGAATATGGATGCCACATTCAGATTGGTGGGGTTCAAATCCTGCTTCTGCCACTCACTAGATGTGTGGCCTTAGGCAAGTTTTGTTAATGTTTCTTTATGTCTTCATCTGTAAAATGGGGATGAATGATAAAAATAATGTCTACATCTCAGAGCATTGTTATGAGGATTAAAGGGGTATAGTAAATCCTTATTTAACGTCATCTATAGGTTATTGGAAACTGAAACTTTAAGTGAAACAATGTATAACGAAACCAGTATTACCATAGGTTAACTGATAATAAATGAGAGTTAAGTGCCTACAGCATATATTTTTGGTCCTACAAGTATCATCAAACTTCTACATAAAGACCAAAACATTTCTAATATTAAACATTGAGAGAAATATAAGTTATACATACATTTAAGAAAGATTAATTCAATCATTTACCAAATTATTTGACTCCAGAATAGTGGGTGGTCCAAGCCTGTCCTGGCAGCTCAAGGTGCAAGATGGGACCAGCCAAGGACAGGACACCATCCCATCACAGCGCACACTCACGCTCATCCACACTTACACTGAGAACACTTAGGCATGCCGATTCACCTAATGGGCACAGCTTTGGGAAGTGGAGGATGTGGAGAAAATTCATGCAGATGTGGTGAGAACATGCAGCCTCCACACAGACAATGGCCTTGGCTGGAATAATTGTTTTTTTTCTCACCAGTTTTATAATGAAGCAATGTTACTGTAGGACCTGCAGTATAATATGTACATATTAATAAAATGCTTTGAATAGTGACTGGCACAAAACAATCCTTTACTCTGAGCTATTTTAAGTATACTAAGAAAAAAAATCACTATTATTAGATATTCTCTCAAAAGCATCATGGGAGCTAAGATTTTAAATCAAAGTTTGCATAGTACTAACCCCACTTTGGTGTTTTCTTGGCTTTGTTCAATTTTCTTCCCCATGGTTTTATTTGAAAGTTATTTTTAATCACCCTGTCAACTTAGCAGATATCTATTGGAATCATTTAAGATGTTTGTTTCCAAAAGACTGCAGAAATTAAATCAAGATATTTGCAGACGAATGACTGACAGCTTGCAGGTAGACTGGAGAAAGCGCTTGCTACCACAACAGACAGAAAAAATGGTAGTACAAAAGTCAGCATTTCTTATTTACTTTTTTAAGAAGCAGGGTGTCACTCCGCCGCTCAGACTGGAATGCGGTGGTGTGATCATAGCGCACTACCGCCTCAAACTTCTGGACTCAAGGGATCTCCTGCCTCAGCTTCCTGAGTAACTGGGACTATAGGTGCTTGCCACCATACCTAGCTGATTTTTTGTGGGGGTGTGTTGCGGGAAGTGAGGGACCCCGAACAGAGGGACCAGCTGAAGTCATGGCAAAAGAACATAAATTGTGAAGATTTCATGGACTTTTATTAGTTTCCCAAATTAATACTTTTATAATTTCTTACACCTGTCTTTACTGCAATCTCTGAACATAAATTGTGAAGATTTCATGGACACTTATCACTTCCCCAATCAATACCCTTGTGATTTTCTATGCCTGTCTTTACGTTAATCTCTTAATGGAACAGAGCCATATTTCTCCTCTTTCAAAAGCAAATAGGAGAAATATCACTGAATTCTTTTTCTCAGCAAGGAACATCCCTGAGAAAGAGAATGTGCCCTGAGGGTAGGTTTATAGACGGCCCCCTTAAGGTGTGCCGTCTTTTATGGTTGAAGCCGAAGAGATAAAATAACGCCCGTTTCCTGTAGCGCTCCCAGGCTTATTAGGACGAGGAAATTCCCGCCTAATAAATTTTGGTCAGACAGGTTGTCTATTCTCAAACCCTGTTTCCTGATAAGATGTTATCAATGACAATGTGTGTCTGAAACTTCATTAGCAATTTTAATTTCAACCCATCCGGTGGTCCTGTGATCTCGCCCTGCGTCCATTTGCTTTGTGATATTTTATTACCTTGTGAAGTATGTGATCTCTGTGACCCACACCCTATTCGTGCACTCCCTCCCCTTTTGAAAATTACTAATAAAAACTTGCTGGTTTTACGGCTCGGGGAACATCACGGATCCTGCCAACATGTGATGTCTTCCCTGGACACCCAGCTTTAAATTTCTTTCTCTTGTACTTTCCCTTTATTTCTCAAACCAGCCAAGATGCATAAGAAATAGGAAAGAACTCACATTAACCATTGGGAGCGGGTTCTCTCGATAGGGGTGCGTAGAGACAGGGTCTTGCTCTGTTGCTCAGGCTGGTCTTGAACTCCTGGCCTCAACCAATTCCCTTGCCTTGACCTCCCAAAATGTTGGGATTACAGGCATGAGTCAACATGCCTGGCCAATTGAGCATTTCTTTAAACTGGAAATTAGCACCTTTATAATAATTTCACACGTACCATTATTGTTGAAAATAGATTTTCAGAGGAAATCTCTGTTAACCTAAGTTGTATAACCTTTTGAGTTTGTACCAGTGTAGAGCCTGTTTTTCCCAGCATCTACATGCTCAATGCTGTTTTTTCAGTTTTCCAGCATTCCCTCACTTGTTTCTATCCTATCTCATATGCAAGAGGGTGTAAATGTTTTTGTGCCTTGCTTTTACATTTTTATTTCTCTCTCAAGTGGGCAAGTAAGACAGTCATCAACAGAGGTTGCATTTGGAGATCATATTCTGTTTTTTCTTTAAACTATTTGATCGTTTCAGAGAAACTTTGTTCTCAGTTGTGATTTGTCTTCAGCGTCAATATCCCTGACTCCAGGTCCTTTATTTAGCTTCCATTCCTACTGATGTGGAAACATACTTTTAAATGAACTGCCTTTTAAAAGAAATATTTTAGTAAAGTGAAGGATCTTTTTGTAATGCAAATAATGTTTTGTTCAGGATTTTCTTGAGAAATCTGCCATGTTCTCCTAAGCCTTTGCCTCCATACTGCATGTGGCTTTGCCTTTTTTATTGTGTTGAAAGGCATGTGCAAATAGAGTTTCTGATTATTTTTCAGAGTCCGGTTTCTCCAATTAGACATATTATCGTTAGAAAACTGGCCAATTTTCCCATGATGTTTAAAAGTAAACCAGGACTTGTGGCACCATGCTACTCAGCATTTATGAAATATAATTTGATTACTTTGTTTCCATTGTAAAGACTCAGTTTCATTGTTTCCTGTATTCATTTATTTATTCATTATTGGTATACTCAACAAGATAAGTAAATATGATACAGCCTTGCATTTGACAATTTTATGGTGTGTATGTATTTATCATGTCTGAACTATGACTAGACTTCAGATGAAGATGGGATTTTGTCTTTCTCGTAATCTAGTCTGTCTTTTCTTTCCCACAAAATAGAATGGGATACTTTTTATTATCAATATATGACATATTCACTATAAAAGAGAGGCAATAAAGGAACAGAGAAAATGACCTGTGATCCCACCACCTAGAAGTAGTCTCTTGTTAACATTTTGTTATTTACTTGTTTTATTTTATTTTATTTTTATACTTTAAGTTCTAGGGTACATGTGCATAACCTGCAGGTTTGTTACATATGTATACATGTGCCATGTTGGTGTGCTGCACCCAGTAACTTGTCATTTACATTAGGTATATCTCCTAATGCTATCCGTCCTCTGTACCCGCACCCTACGACAGGCCCCAGTGTGTGATGTTCCCCTTCCTGTGTCCAAGTGTTCTCATTGTTCAATTCCCACCTATGAGTGAGAACATGCAGTGTTTGGGTTTTTGTTCTTGCGATAGTTTGCTGATAATGATGG
>NW_012116265.1:22144083-22152686 GCF_000951035.1 Colobus angolensis palliatus | reverse complement strand
TGTCTTGTGCCAGTTTTCAAAGGGAATGCTTCCAGTTTTTGCCCATTCAGTATGATATTCGCTGTGGGTTTGTCATAAATAGCTCTGATTATTTTGAGATATGTCCCATCAATACCTAATTTATTGAGAGTTTTTAGCATGAAGGGCTGTTGAATTTTGTTGAAGGACTTTTCTGCATCTGTTGAGATAATCATGTGGTTTTTGTCTTTGGTTATGTTTATATGCTGGATTACATTTATTGATTTGCATATATCGAACCAGCCTTGCATCCCAGGGATGAAGCCCACTCGATCATGGTGGATAAGCTTTTTGATGTGCTGCTGGATTCGGTTTGCCAGTATTTTATTGAGGATTTTTGCATTGATGTTCATCAGGGATATTGGTCTACAATGCTCTTTTTTTGTTGTGTCTCTGCCAGGCTTTGGTATCAGGATGATGCTGGCCTCATAAAATGAATTAGGGAGGATTCCCTCTTTTTCTTTTGATTGGAATAGTTTAGGAAGGAATGGTACCAGCTCCTCCTTGTACCTCTGGTAGAATTTGTCTGTGAATCCATTTGATCGTGGACTTTTTTTGGTTGTTAGGCTATTAATTATTGCCTCAATTTCAGAGCCTGTTATTGGTCTCTTCGAGGATTCAGTTTCTTCCTGGGTTAGTCTTGGGAGGGTGTATGTGTCCAGGAATTTATCCATTTCTTTTAGATTTTCTAGTTTATTTGCATAGAGGTGTTTAGTGTATTCTCTGATGGTAGTTTGTATTTCTGTGGGCATAGGCTGACATTTTTCCTTGCAGATGTTCTCTCTATATATTCATACAAAGCTGCAGTTGTTCAAGTCCCACCCTAGCCTCTGGCGGTCCAGGAATGCCTCCCTCTTTCTGTCCTGGTACCTTAGATGACCTCCAGACAGCAATGTCAGTGTTGGAAATAGCAAGCTGCTGGGAATATGCTAAAACCTGATCAGTTGTCTCTATTCGTCTGACCAAAGTCCATGGGAAGAGCAAGATGCTGGTGATATCCCGGAGCTCTTCTGACACAAGGCTCTGGCTAGCCCTGATGCATTCCTCAAATTCTTCCTTCCAATTCTGAAACCTTTTGTTTTCTAGACAATGAAACCCTCCCAAACCCCTGCCTATATCTTCTCTCTAAGCAGTCCTGGGAGACCACATATAACTTGACTTCTAACTATCTTTACAGCATTTACATTTTGCTCCTTTTTGTCATGCCATTACTAGAGGGATGATGGGCCATCCAGAGCAGCGTGCGCCCTCCACAGGCACCTTAGCTTGTTCTTCATTCTACCATGATTGAAAGAGGAGAAAATATTCTGTAGCTGTTCCTTTTCTGCTCGTAGCTTTTTCACTCTTACTGACCTTACAAGTTTTATTTTACCATTTCTGAATCTCAGTTATTTTCATTTCTCCTGTTCAGTATAGTTTTTAATAGATAACATTGCATTATATGGATGTCCCTTCATTTATTTAATAACTGTTTGGTATTTATTTTCTGTTTTTCAAAATCTAATGAGCACTCTAGTGAATATCGTTTTGTTTGGGATTTATTTCTAAAAGGAAGGTTGCTGGCTAAAAATATATGTACATTTAACATTTATATGCATATCTATACACACTTTTTTTTTTGAGACAAGGTTTCACTCTGTCACCCAGACTGAAATGCAGTGGCATGATCATTGTTCACTGCAGCCTCTGCCTCCTGGGCTCAAGCAATCCTCCCACCTAAACCTCCCTAGTAGCTGCGACTATAGACATGTGCCATCATGCCAGCTGAGTTTAAAATTTTGTTTTGTAGAGACGTGGTCTTACTATGTTGCCCAGTCTAGTTTCAAACTCCTTGGGCTCAAGTAATGCTCCCACCTCAGCCTCCCAAAGTATTGGGATTATAGGTGTAAACCACTGGGCCTGGCCTATGTATACATAATTTGGCTATGCTGTCTATAAAATTTGGCTATCTATAGTCAAATTATTTTATATACATATATACAAATATACATATAAATTTGACTATAGATAGCCAAATTATACATATACAGCCAATTATATATATATATATAAAGGTTATATATATATAGCCAATTATATATATATATATATATAAAGGTTATATATATATATAGCCAAATTATATAAAGCTGTATATATAGTCACATTATCCTACAGGAAATAATGTAAATGTACCAATTTACATTCTTGTAACAGGGCATTAGAATTCCCTTTTCCCAGAGCCTTGCTAACACTGGTTATTTATAATCCTTTCAAACTTTGTATGAAAGCTGTGTGTATTTTAAGGTAGATGAAAACTTACATTGATTTGTAATTATTTATTGGTATAATTGAATATCTTTCCATATCTTTATTGATATGAATTCCATCTTAATAGTTTTGCCCACTTTTCCATCGAGGGGTTTCCTACTGATTTGTAATGGCTCTATGTGTAGAAAGGATGTTAATTTTTGCATATTTTTACAGTAATAGTACAAATATTTTCTCATGTTTTCCGTTAGTCTTTTAACCTTTGGGTTTTTTTTCCTTCTTTCATAAATGCTAAATTTTATGTCATCATATCTTTCAGTCTTTTTCTGTATTATTTCTGGCTTTGATGGCATGCATTGAAAGCCCTTTTCCACCCCAGAGTTATCAACTCATTGGAAAATGATGTTGAAATGTCACTTTTAATATTTACTAAACACTCTTGCATAATTTGTTCTGTTTTGAAGTCCTTTAATTCTGTTCCTTTAATCTGCCTGTCTTTTCTTGTGCCTGTTCCTTACTGTCTTGACTACTGCAGGCTATATACTTACATCTAAAGAACAAGCACACCTGTTCTGCCCTTTTGCTAAACAAATTTTCAGCCCCTTTTTCAATGATTTTTTTTTCAAATCAATGTTAAACATCATGTAAAGTTTCAAGAAAACCCCTAGGGGTATTCGTATTTAGAGTGCATTACATTTTTAGCTAGTTCTTGGGAGAATGTGAGGTATTATATCTTCCAATTTAAGTTAGAGTACAGGAATTGTCTATATTTATCCCTCTAAGTACATTCAAATTCTCAAGAATAGTACTAAAATTCTCAAATCCCCTTTACCAGTATTTCTCTCGCACTGATGGCTCTCCAACCCAAAATGTCTTAGTGGTATAGTTTGGATCTGTGTCCCCACCAAATCTCATGTTCGGTTGTGGTCCCCACTGTTGGTGGTAGGGCCTGGTGGGAGGTGATTCGATCATAGGGCATTTTCTTATGAATGGCTTAGCACCATCCGCTTTGTGCTGTTCTAATGATAGCGAGTTCTCATGGGATCTGGTTGTTAAAAAGTGTGTGGCACCTCCCTAAACCTCTTGCTCTTGCATCAGACGTGTGAGATGGGGATGCTTCCCCTTTGTCTTCTGCCATAATTCTAAGTTTCCTGAGGCCTCCCCAGAAGCAGAAGCCACCATCCTTCCTATACAGTGTGCAGAACCATTAGTCAATTAAGTCTTTCTTTGTAAATTACCCAGTCTCAGGTATTTCTTTTCTTTCCTCTCTCTCTCTCTTTTTTTTTTTTTTAGAAACGTAGTCTTGCTCTGCAATCCAGGCTAGAGTGCAGTGGCATGATCTCAGCTCACTGCAACCTCCGCCTCCCAGGTTCAAGTGATTCTCCTGCCTCTGCTTCCCAAGTAGCTGGGATTACAGGTGCCTCTCACCACACCCAGCTAATTTTTGTATTTTTTTAGTAGAGACAGGGTTTCACTACATGTTAGCCAGGCTGGTCTTGAATTCCTGACCTCAGGTGATCCACCTGCCTCGGCCTCCCCAAGTGCTGGGATTACAGGCGTGAGCCACCACGCCCGGCCAGGTATTTCTTTATAGCAGTGTGAGAATGGCCTAATACACCTACCTGATGTTACACTTAGGATCCTCTTCATTATTCTTCTGAATCCAAGTCTCCAACTTTATCTATCCATCATAGTTTTTGCCTATATTTTGATTTTATTTCTTCCATCTTCCCTCATATTTATTATTTTAATATTTTGTTTCTGTTTTCTCCTTCTGTACTTGTACTAGATTTATCAGAATTTGTAAATCTCCTTTAACCCTAGTAATTTGTTAATTCAATTAAATATGTCTATTTTTCCAATGCTCATCTTCCTATTTTTTAACAATCATATATAAAACTGTATTTCTCAATTGATGTACCAAAATTAAAGGACACCTAGATGCCCTCCCCCAACTAAAGCATTTACTACTGTGTCCAAACCCATGAATTCTCCCTAATTGAGGCAGGATATTTAGAAGGCTTTTGTGCCTTTGTTTTTTCCCCCTATTTCTTCCTTGAAAATTCTGGAGCTTTTTGAAATAATTTAGAATTTTACTTTTAAGATATTAAATTTTTTTACAGCATGCCTCTGTTTAAAGAATCAAAGCTTTTTAAACATATAACTAGTCACATATATATGTAGACTTAGCTATATTATCATATATTTATTTTTATAAAAATATTGCTCAGCACTAACTCTTCTTTTACAGTTTTATGTATCTTAACTGACAAATAAAAATTGTATATATTTATGTATACAACATGATGCTTTGATATATGTAGGCATTGTGCAATGGCTAAGTCAAGCTAATTAACATATGCATTACCTCACAGGATTATCTTTTTTTTGTGAGAACACCGAGTGAGAACACCTAGAATTCACCCACTCAGCAACTTTCAAGTACATTGTTATTAACTGTAGTCACCATGGTGTATAACAGATCTCTTAACTCATTCTTCCTACCTCACTGAAATTTTTTGTGCTTTGCCCAACATCTCCTCAATCCCCTTACCTCCTCTAGACTGGCAACCACTCTTTGAACTCTGTTTCTGTGAGTTCAACTTTTTTGGTTCTACATGAGTGAAATCATGTGATATTTATCTTTCCGTGCCTGGTTCATTTTTCACCTAACATTAATGTCCTCCAGGTTGACCATGTTGTCATAAATGACAGATATCCTTCTTTTTTAAGGCTGAGTAGTATTCTGTTGTATACACATACCACATTTCCTTTATCCATTGGTTTGCTTTTGAAGACTTAGGTGGATTCTATACTTTGATTACTGTGACTAATGCTACAATGAACATGGGAGTGCAGATAACTCTTGAGCACACTGATTTCAATTCCTTTGGATATACTCAGGGACTGGATTGTTGGATCATATGGTGGTTCTGTTTCTCATTTTTTGAAGGACCTTCAGACCATTTCCATAATAGCTGCACTAATGTGCATTTACACCAGCAATGTACAAAGATTCCCTTTTCTCCACACGCTAGCCACACATTATCTTTCATCTTTTCGATAGCAGCCATTCGAACAGGTGTGAGGTGATATCTCATTGTGGTCTTAATTTGCATTTTCCTGGTTAGTGTTGTTATTTTTTTTCCATGTACTTGTTGGCCATTCATATGTCTTCTTTTGAGAAATGTCTATTGAGGTCCTTTGTCTATTTAAAAAATTGTTATTTATTTTCTGGCTGTTAAGTTGTTTGCATTCCTTATATATTTGGGGTATTAATCCCAATCAGATTATGATTTGCAAATACATTCTCCCATTCTGTAGATTGTCTACTTTGTTATTTCTTTTGCTGGGCAGAAGCTTTTTAGTTTGATGTAATCCCACTTATCCATATTTTGCTTTTGTTGCCTATGCTTTTAGAATCTGATCAAAAAAATTATTTTCCAGACCGGTGTCTTGGAGCTTTTCCCCTATGTTTTCTTCTAGTAATTTTACAGTTTAGAATCTTGGATTTAAGTCTTTAATACACTTTGAGTTGGTTCTTGTATATGGTATGAGATGAGGGTCCAATTCATTTTTCTGTATGTGGATATCCAGTTTTCCCAACACCATTTATTTAAGAGACAGTCTTTTCCCCATGTGTGTTCTTGGCACCTTTGTAAAAAAAAATCTATTGACCATAGACCATGTGGATTTATTTCTGGGCTTTCTACCTTGTTCCATTGGCCTATGTGTCTGTTTTTATGGCAGTACCATGCACTTTGATTACTGTAGCTTTGTAGTTGATTTTGAAATCAGGTAGTGTGATGCCTCCACCTTTGTTCTTTTTGCTCAAGATTGCTTTGGCCCTTTGGGGTCTTTTGTGCTTCCATATAAACTTTAGGATTGCTTTTTCTATTTCTGTGAAAATGTCATTGGAATTTCGATAGGGGTTACTTTGAATCTATAGATTGCTTTAGGTAGTATGGACATTTTACCAATGTTAATCATTCTAATCCATGAGTACAGGATATCTTTCCATACATGTGTGTCTTCAAGTTCATTCATCAATGTCATGTAGTTTTCAGTGTACGGATCTTTCAACTCCTGGTTAAATTTACCCCTAAGTACTTTATTTATTTATTTTTTTGCTATTGTAAATGGGATTGTTTTATTAATTTCTTTTTCAGGTAGTTTCTTGTGATGGAAATGCTGCACCAGCACTAATTCTTACATATTTTACCTTCCCCTTGAGATCTTTTCTGTTCAATTTTTATTTATTTGAGTGAGATGCTTTCTTAGATACCAGTATTGGTATACTTTCTTGAGTTTGTTTCTAAATTATCTTTTCCTCTTCAAATATGTATTTCTGCTGTGTGGTCTTGGATTGCAGTCTCTTTATTCAGATGTGTGTGAACACTGTTCTATTATTATCTATGGTCAATTGTTGACTGTTCTATTGTTCAGTTGGTCACTGTTCTATTGTTATCATTGCAGACGAGAAGTCTGATGGTAGACTAATTATTTTTCCTTTTTAACTTACTTCTCTTGTCTGGATGGAAGGCTGTAGAATTTTTCTCTTTGTTCTTGAAGAAATTTCTCTAGAATATGTCCAGATGTCTTTTTTATTTAGCCTGACTAGAATGTCTGAGCCTTTTTATGCTAAAAATGCAAGTCTATCTTCAACTCAGCATAAACTTCAAATTGAAAACTGAAGTTTTAAAACCAGTGAAGCTTTCTTCTGTTTTTAAATGTTATTACCACACCTGCTTTTTCTTCTTGTAATTTTTTACTTTTTTTTCTAAAAAATACAGCAAGTACAGAAAATAATGCAGAAAGTTCTCATTTAGCCCAAGCAGAGAGTTTAAAAGATAATCTTTTGTCATATTTGTTTTAGATCTTTTTTAACAGTATGGTTATATTTTGAAATGTCTATAAGACTGGAGTTAAAGTCATTCAGTTATTTCTTAGTAGTACTTAGAGAGTTGTTCGTGAATTGGAGGATAATGAAATATGAGATGTGCCAGAGCAGCAGAACGAAGTTCTAGGGGCTATTTGGGGTCTTTTGTGTTTCCATACGAATTTTAGGATTTTTAAAAAAATTTCTGTGAAGCATGTCATTGGTATTGTGATAGAGATTAATTTAGATCACTTTGGGTAGTATGGACATTTTAACAGTATTTTTCTAATTTGTGAATATGGGGTATCTTTTCATTTCCTGTATCTTCTTCAATTTATTTCATCCATGTTTTATAGTTTTCATTGTAGAGCTTTTTCACCTCTTTAGTTAAATTTATTCTTAGGTATTTTTTATTTGTAGCTATTGAAAAAAGATTGCTTTCTTGATTTCTTTTTCAGGTAATTTGCTAATGGTGTATAGAAACACCTCTGAGTTTTGTATGTTGATTTTGTCTCCTGTGACTTTGCTGAATTTGTTTATTACACTATTAGGTGATAGTTTAATGATGAATGTTTAAGGTGGCAGATATACTAATTACCCTGATTTGATAATTACACAATTTATATAAGTATTGAATCATCATATTGTACCCCATACCTATATATATAGTTATTATGTATCAATTATATATAAAAAATTATATACTACATTGCTTTTCAAAATTAAAGTAATAATTGAAATTCACAAATGATGGAAAAAAACCCAGAAGTTCTTGGGGGAAATAAGTGTATTTCACAGTATCATGGAAATTGAATCCTGAATGTCAATATTGTTTCATAAATATTTGTAATGTACAATGCAATAGGGATACTGTATCAGGATGCTTTTGGCTGCAAGTTACAAAAAACCCCAACTCAAATTGGCTTAAAGAGTGAAGGCATTTGCTCGTCTCACACAAAAGGCTACTCAGCTTTGCCTCAGTCCAAGCCATCATGTAGTCACATGGTGGGTACAGAAATTCGAGGTGTGCTTACACCTGTGTACACACCTCTAGATGTATCAGTGTCCTCAAGAATGAGAAACGCCATTTGCCTTTTGTGTTTCTTATTTAGAAGTGAGAAAATCTTTTCCAGAATCTCCCTAGAAAACTTGCCTAAGGGTCTCAGTAGTCACAGTTCACTAATATATGCTCATTCTTGTACCAATTGGTGGAAAGAAAGAATAGAATTCATAGGAATTCTAATGAATCTGACATAGATTGATCTGACATAGATCAACGGTTCCCAACCAGGTGGAGTTTTACCTCCAGAGTGTCCCGACCCGCGGGACAGTCGAACGGGCCCTGGAAGGGGGAGTGGGAATGGAGGAGACAAGAAAACACGAGAAATGGAGACAAGACAAATAGCCTGATCAAGTCTCGTTTAATAATGGTGGTGCGATGCCTTATATAGGCTGG
>NW_012116265.1:22140750-22141063 GCF_000951035.1 Colobus angolensis palliatus | reverse complement strand
CCTGGTAATCCTGAATGAGCTCTAATGTGTCCAAGAAAGAAGGGTGTTGTTCTATTATGTATTAATTGTTGGCATTGTAAAAATAACTTGGCTGTATCTGACACAAGTTTGATTTGTGCTACAGTCTCAAGTAAAGGTATTGAATGAGCTAAGTTGAACTATAGGTATAAATATTAAGAGCCTGATCAGGGAAGGCTGACAGAACCACGATTAGGGCCTGCAATTCTACTAGCTGAGCCGAGGTATGACTAGTTTTGAATTTAACAGTGGTGTCAGCAAAGGTATATGCAGCAGTTCCTGTGGATGACCCATC
>NW_012116265.1:22107394-22136170 GCF_000951035.1 Colobus angolensis palliatus | reverse complement strand
CAAACAAATCATTACTTTTAACCTTTACTCCTCGTGCTTTTAAAGCCTCTTTTAATTGCCCTACATAAATCTGATGCTGGCTTAATTCTTGTCCCATAATCAGACACTATTACTTACCTCTGGTTCCAACGCGGCAGGTTCCCGTGACGCCCGGAGGAATTTTTCTTCCACTTTCACTTTCGGCCGACTTTAGTGCCTTCTTCCTCACTTCTTCCCCCGTGTCCAGGTCCCTGTTCGGGCGCCAGGTGTCCCGACCCGCGGGACAGTCAAACGGGCCCTGGAAGGGGGAGTGGGAATGGAGGAGACAAGAAAACACGAGAAATGGAGACAAGACAAATAGCCTGATCAAGTCTCATTTAATAATGGTGGTGCGATGCCTTATATAGGCTGGCAGGGGAAGAGGTTGGGCCAGGGTGGTGACGGGGGCCGGGTCTTCTCAAATTACAATTGCGCATGCGCCGTGGGTTTGTAATTTTCCCAGGCGCGGGATCGCACCTGTGCCGTAGGCTGCATATCTTTCTGGGCGCAAAAAGGTCGGCGCGCGCGGGAAAGGTTTGGGCGCGCACGGGAAAGGTTCAGGCGCGTGTGAGAACAGTTTATAATGAAGAACCCGGAAATGTGCCATTTTGTCTCCGCTTTGCGGAGATCAAGCAACAGAGGTCGGCTAACTCCGGGCCTTATGGCTCCGGACACCAGGACATTTTGCCAAGTCTAGAAACATCTTTGTGCTCGCTGGGGACCCCTACTACTGGTATCTAGTGGGTAGAGGCCACAGACACTGCTAAGCCTTATACAGTGCTTGGGATGCTCCCCACAATAAAGAATGATCTGATTCAGATGTGAATAGTGTCAAGGTTGAGAAACCTTAACATAGACCAGTTAGGATCTCACCCCTCAGGGCCATGGAAAGGGCTGTTTTTCACTGAAGCACAGGGCTAAGGAGGGGCTATGTGGTTGCTGTGTAGCCCACTGGGAGTGCCCACTGCCATGATATCCCTTGGATGGAGCTGGTCTTCTGAGCTGCTCAGAAAGAGAAGCTCAAATTTGTGGGTTTTAGGCTACTAAAAATTAACCAACCACATTGAATTTCATGTTTTTCTAATTCATTCCTAGTCTTCTTGCTTGTTAAACTTTCTGCTAAAGATAATTCTAATGAATTAGAGAAGATATTTATGAAAGAATATCTGTGAGCCTGTGTGTTGCTTGACTGGCAGCCAACGGAAGTGTTGCATGGGGAAAATGACAAGAATTAAACATGATTGCCCATCAGTCTTGTGCTTGGGGTCTGGGGTAGTCTGGAATACAGGTAGGGAGGTCATTCAAGCTTCGCAGAGAGGTTCACTAGTACTTATAACTCCAAGCACTGGGAGTTGAGAATTGCCAGAAATAGTCATGTAATGAAATTCCATGTTATATAGGCATTTGCATTTATTCCCTCCTAAAAACACAGTGGTTTTGGAATTAATAATATCCTAGAACAGTGGTCCTCAGCTTTTTTGGCACTAGGAACCAGTTTTGTGGAAGGCAACTTTTCCATGGACCTTGAAGGGAAGGGAAGATGGTTTCAGGATGAAACTGTTCCCCTCAGATTATCAGGCATTAGATTCTCATAAGGAGCGTGCAACCTAGATCCCTCGCATGTGCAGTTCACAATATGGTTTGCATTTCTATGAGAATCCAATGCCCCCGCTGATCTGACAGGAGGTGAGACTCAGGTGGTAATGCTTACTCACCCACTGCTCACCTCTTGCTATGCAGCCCAGTTCCTAACAGGCAACAGACTGATAAAAGTACATGACCTGGAGGTTCAGGACCCCTTAGATTAAGCAATTAAGGATCTCTGCAAATCCTATCTCAATTGCTCAACTTTGGAAAGTTGTTGGACTGTTTCCAGCTTTGGGTATCCCATCTGTAAAATAAAGAAATTGAATTACAGGCGCTTACAGGTCCTGCAATTTCCCCTTACCTCAGATAAAACAATAGATCCCTTTCTCGTTTCAGGAGAACTCATGATTTTGGTGGCAGCTCCAGTTAGCAATTGCTCATGCTTTTATTGTTTTTAGCAATCAATGGGAAGTGCATCAGGTGAAATCTCTCAGGCCTGCATCTATCTGGTCAAAGCTCATTCATTGATTTTTTTTTTCCTGCTGAAACTTGCACATATAAAAAACGAAGAAACCAAATTTAATTTTCACCAGTTCAGTGTATAGTATTGTGGCTGCTCATGTTCCTGAAGGCTGAGTTGTTCTCAAATAATAAACTAAGCTGTATAATCTTTAAAATATTTGACCAGGTGGGAAGCCTTTCTGGGAGGACAATATATTTGTGCATTTGGTGCTTAAGCTTCAATCCCCTGGCCACACCTTGGATGTATTTGCAGGGGAAATCTGCTACGTAACAAGCCAACCACTTTGGGCAACATTATCTTCATCATCAGCATGCACATGTGGTAATGACCTGTTATGAGCCTGACTTGGAATAACTTTCTTCCTCACAGAGTGTTGTGTACTCCATATGTGTAGAATTACTGAGAGTAATTGTCTTTGCAACAGTAAGGCACGAGGGTAAGAAATCAATAAAGCAGAAGGGAAAGATGTTAACATTTATCGACCACTTTCTGCGTCACAGCAGAAGGCGGTCGATAAATGACATATTTTATTTTAATTATGTTAGGTGATTATTGCAGTATTACCTTAATTTATGTGTGAGGAAATTGTGGTCGAGTGAGGTTAAGTCACTTGCTCAGTGTCCCTCAGTATTAAGTGATAAAGCAGAGGTATCAACCTAGGACACTCTACAAGGTTTGGTTTCAGTCTCAAAGCACCGAGTACCTGGGCCCAGGTATGAGACAGAGTCCCAGCCCAGAGGCTTGTTGGTCTATCATTCCTTCAGCAAACACAGCTTACTTCCAAGAGTGTAGAAATTGGGGCTGTGCTTAACAGCAAGATAATAAACATCACAAGGGCCAGGTGTGGTGGCTCACGCCTGTAATCCCAGCACGTTGGGAGGCCAAGGTGATCGGATCACTTGAGGTCAGGAGTTCAAGACCAACCTGGCCAACACGGTGAACCCTTGTCTCTACTAAAAATACAAAAATTAGCTGGGAGTGGTGGTGCACACCTGTAATCCCAGCTACTTGAGAATTGCTTGAAGCCAGGAGGCGGAGGTTGTAGTGAGCTCAGATTGCCCCACTGTACTCCAGCCTAGGAGACACAGACCCTATCTCAAAAAAAAAAAAAAAAAGAAAGCAGCATCAGAGGAGCCATAGTGATGCTGGTGAGGGAGATATTTTCTGACTCATAACAGGTTACCTTTGTTTCCTCATTATCATAAATGAGAAAAAGTTGCCTTCCCTGGACTTCCTCCTAGTCATCTTTTTTTCCTCTCCTCTTCTTGCTTAGGATGCCAAGGCTGAGATATTTATTTCTGCTCTCTTCTCTTATAGACATGCTAAAGTCATTTAAAAAAAATGTCAGGAATAAAATACACTAAATGATGACTGTCTTAGAAAAGACTCCACTTAAGCTGTGTGCATCCAGAAATGCAACTGTGCTGACCCGTTTCTGCCTCCCTTGCCTTACTGATAACAGGATGGGAGATGGAGCTGTTTTTCAAAAGTGTTCTGGGTCCAGAGACATTTGCTCGACACCTGTGCCCTCCATTGGTCTAAAGGCATTAGAGTTTTTCTCCCACAATATTTGGCTTTGTGATTTTGAATTTATGACACCCTGGTTGTTGGTGTTTTTCTCTGCATTCATACCTGACTCTTGACCTCCAAAAGAACTGGTACATACATTTTACTTTAAGCTGGGCATTTCTATAATACTATGCAACCTTGAAAATAATCACAGTGATATTTTGCTTTTTTATAAGGCCTTCTATTGTTCTTCTTTGCTCTTGCATCTCTCTTTCCCCCTTATGACACTATATCAGAACATATTTCATTCTTCCCTGAGCCCTCTGCAGAGGAATTTTATAACTGATTTGAGCCGTGTTTTTGATGGAGTATCTGCTCTCTGGACCTTCCCATCTCCTGGTTGCAACTGTGAACCACCCCCCTCCAATAATCTATATCCAAAATGCTGAGCAGGAGATTTATGGTATTTGTTTGAAGATATGCCCTGAACTATCCGAAGTCAACTAGTTTCTTTGCAAGTAAGTGGCTGGAAACCTAAAGGTCGTGTGAACTGGATTCTAGAAGTGTGGGATAATAAATGTAAGATTTCAAACTGGAGGTTAAAAACAAGTTTTCCTCTTGATTAGTTTCTAATCAGTCAGCTAAATAGTCTCTGAATAGTTGTAGCTAATGAGCAACATCTCTGAAAGAGTTAATTGTCCTGAGTACTAAATACTTAAATCCATATATTTTCACTGAAGTGTTTATTACTGTGTGTTCTTAGGACCATAATTATAAAATGTTGAGTTAGGAAGACACAGAATGTTTTTCTCTGAGTATTGTTGCCTCTGTTATCAGATAAGATGAAATGTATATTTATTTTATTTTATTTTTACACTATTATGATTATTATTTTGAGACAGAGTCTTGCTCTGTTGCCCAGGCTGGAGTGCAGTGCCATGATCTTGGCTCAGTGCAACCTCCGCCTCTTGGGTTGAAGCGATTCTCTTGCCTCAGCCTCCCAAGTAGCTAGGACTACAGGCACATGCTACCATGCCTGGCTAATAATTTTTGTATTTTTAGTAGAGACAGGGTTTTGCCATGTTGGCCACACTGGTCTTGAACTCCTTACCTCAAGTGATCTGCCTTGCCTCGGTCTCCCAAAGTGCTGGAATTACAGGTATGAGTCACCGCAACTGGCTGAAATGCATATTATATATATATATATATATATATTTTATGTATTTTTAGTAGAGACAGGGTTTTGCCATGTTGGCCACACTGGTCTTGAACTCCTTACCTCAAGTGATCTGCCTTGCCTCGGTCTCCCAAAGTGCTGGAATTACAGGTATGAGTCACCGCAACTGGCTGAAATGCATATTATATATATATATATATATTTTAATGGAATATTATGAAGTAGTAAAACATGAATAAACTATGGATACATACAATGTGAGTGAGTCTTACTAATGACTGTGAGTGAAAAAGGAAGTTCCAGAGAAATACACGTATGATAGCCTGTTTATAAAATCTGGAAACATACAAGCTTCAACAACATACTTTTTTTTTTTTTTTTAAGGAAGAAGACAGACAAAATTCAGAATAGTGGTTATGATTGGGGTGAGGTGAGCACAGCACACGAGCAAATACTGGTAATGTTGTAATTTTTGGACTAAGTCATGGGTTCACATTATATTATTAAAACTAAGTTTTAAAAGACCCACAAATGGGCCAGTGATGATAGTTTCTCCAGAATTGATAGCCATCAATTCTGATCATCCAGGATCCTTGGAAATAAATTGCATGGATGAGCTCATTCACTCCAAATCTGGGGTCTTTAAAGTTTCTGCTCTTCTCAGTTCTTTGGATTCATAGCTATGATCCTTAGAGGGCAACAGGTCTCTCCCTCGTCATGGCAGAAATAAAGGTCAGATGAGAATGGGACACCAGTGAGGAGGAGTTTGTGCTTTGGGCTGAGCAAAGAGACCAGAATCTTTTGGCATCTCCTTCTGCATTTGAGATGAAACTTAGTCTTTTAAAATACAAACAGCCACAGTCTCCTGTGTTGCCAGTCACCTGAGCTACCTCTGGCGGTAGGGTTTTGATTAAATGGCACACTTTGCTCGTGAGTAACCTTCAGGGCACGTTTTGTTCATAAGAAATAAATGTATCACTCATTTGAATCAGAGCTGCAAGTGCCATCTGTGAGGTACTCCTTCTTCCCATTATCACACAAATGTGTTTCTGTGTGACTGGCTCCTGGATTTTGCAGGCTCTCTTGCCTGCGCCCATTGCTGGCTGAGAGGTCTTAGCTCAGCATTCACCGTGTATGGCTATATTTCTATTAAGACTTCTGCTCTTCTTGGCAAAATGGAAGTGGAGTTTCATTTGAAATGATGGGCTGGGGAGAGGGGAAGGGAACCATCTCACTCATGGTTATTGACATCAAGCTACCATCATCTCTTGTCCAGACAACTGAGATTTTTCTGCTCCCTTTATGCCCCTGCCCCACCCCTTCCCAGCCCCTTTCTGTCCTCTGCCAGAGTGATCTTGTAAAGGCTTAAATCAGACCAGATCATTCTCCTGCTTAAAAATCCCCCAGTCATTTCCCATTGCTCTCAGAACAACATCCACACTTTTTATCCCACAGTAGGGAGCTCTCCATGCTCTAGCCCCTGCCTGTTTTCCCCTCCTTCTCATCTTGCCCTTTTGCCCCTTGTTCACTGTATTCTAGTCACCCTGGCCTTCTTTCTGCTCCTCAGTCACTCCAAGCTCATTCCCTCTGCAAGACCTTGGCATATGCCATTTCCCCTGCCAAGAACGTTCCTGCTCTAGGTCTTCGCAAAACTTTTGTGTTCTCATTGTTCACCGAATGGTCTTCCCTGGCCACCCAATGTAAAGTAGTCCAGCCCCACCTCTAAGGACACTGTCTCATTGCACCTTTTATTATCTTCAGTGCATTTACCTCTCTCTGAAATTATTCTATTCACTTGTGTGTTTATGGCTGTCCTGATTAGAATTAATTTTCATAAAGAGAACAATAATCTTGACTGGTTTACCCTTCAATTCCTTATGCCCACAACAGTGACTGGCACATGAAAAGCATTCAGGAAATAAAAGCACAACGGAAAATTAAAACACACTCACTGCATGCCTGCCACATATAGAACCAAATTAAATCATTGCCAATACACATGGGGAAAATCTTCCCATTTTTCTGGAATAATATTACGAAGGATAGAAAATAAGTGCACATTGCCTGGATGGCATTTAATAAACACTGTGACGCAGTAGTGTACATTTCAGTGAATATTGCCAAAGGAAGTAGGCCAACATCAGGTGATCTGAGTTAACTTTCCTGTACATTGTGTATTAGTTTCCTGATGATCAAAACTGGATTAGTCTACAATGTATCTTTCCTGTTAGATATGAAGATTATCTGCTCTATCCAATTTGTGTTTTCTTAGCTGAGAAATCACTGTTGAATTTTAAAAGCGGCTTGCCCAGCCCTCCTTTCCTGGTCTTTTGATGGAAATGGTTTATGGAAAAAAAAATATTTACTAGAGTCAGATAATTAGAACATTTTATGTATTTTGCATATGCTAATATGTTTGAGTTCCTTTGAGGGAGAGCCGCATGGCATAAAGCAGAGTGGAAAGGATGATTCAAATTTCTTCTCCCAGCCTCCTCCCTGGCCAGATTTAGCACTTCCTATATACCACCACCTCACAGCTTAGCTTGGCTGGGAGCTCTTCAGGTTTCCAAAGGACAGTCCTTCCTTCTCCCTCCCCCAGTTGCCATCCCCACACTGGGGTGCCAACTCCCAAGTAGGCTGACAGGAAGTGAGATTGGAAACAGCTTTATAGTAGATTGGTACTGTTATAAGACACATTGTAAGACATTAGGTAAATATAGCACATCAGATTTTATTAATTATAAAAATTCTTTAAAAGCCTTCAGCAGAGCCGAGATCACGCCCCTGCACTCCAGCCTGGCAACAGAGTGCGACTCCGTCTCAAAAAAAAAAGCCTTCAACAGTGGCTAAACACAAAACCAGAATCCCTTTAGATTTCTTAAAGTGCCTTTGTAGTTCTTTTGTAATGTCGGTCCTTGTTGGACAAAGTTCATAATTTGTTTTTTATACCCTTTACATTAGGGGTTCCTAACCCCCAGGCCATGGACCAGTACTGGTTCCTGGCCTGTGAGGAACCGAGTGGCACAGCAGCAGGTGAGCAGCAGTTGAGCGAGCATTACTGCCTGAGCTCCATCCACCTCCCGTCAGACCAGCAGCAGCACTGGATTCTCATAGGAGCACGAACCCTACTGTGAACTGCACATGCGAGCAACCTGGGTTGCCCACTCCTTATGAGAATCCAATGCCTGATGGTCTGTCCCTGTCTCCCATCACCCCCAGTTGGGACTGTCTAGTTGCAAGAAAACAAGCTCAGGGCTCCCACTCATTCTCCATTATGGTGAGTTGTAGAATTATTTAATTATATATTACAATATAATAATCATAGAAATAAAGTTTCTATGATTACAATAAATGTAACACACTTGAATTATTCATCCCAAAATGATCTGCCCCCACTCCCCATTATCCATGGACAAATTGTATTCCATAAATCCGGTCCCTGGTGCCAAAAAGGCTGGGGGCTGCTTCTTTTAATGATCATGTTCACATATGGACAGTGAAAAGGTAGGTCTTCTTAGAGAAGGTTAAAGGGAAAGTAGGACAGTTGCCACAAACTCCCTTTTTGGAGAGTGCCCAGCCAGGGAGTGTTACCAGGGCCGACCCTGGCCTTGCTGATGTCTCAAGTGGCATCCTTGAAGTCAACATGGGATTGGCGTAGGCTCCTGTTGCAGCACTCAGTGAAGGTCCTCCCTCCTCCCCAGTAGCTCTCATTTCCAAGGCCCTTATTTTCTGTGGCCATCTGGGCACTGAAGTCCTTCTCCTGGTGGGCTATCTCTGTTGCCCTATCACCTTCGGTGATTTCCACTAAATAAACCCCTCTTTTAAGCATTTAGGGGTAAAGGGAGTGGCATGAATGTTTATCGTGCAGTGGGGTGAGAAAGTCAGTACCAGTTTCAACGTGCCTTCCAGCTGCCTTCCTCCAGGGAGGGGACTTCACACTAGCTGTCTCTCCACGGATCTGCAGCGCCCTTGCCATAGCTCCAGCTCCTGGCCTTCTCCCCCTCCCTGCTGCCTGCTGGCACATAGAGCCCTTGGGCCATTCTCTGTGTGGTATTGGCCCCTGCCTTTGCTTCTGCTCTCTACTGTAAGCAGCTAGGCTTAGACTTCCCTAAGAGGAGTCCCGGACACCACTGAGGATGCATTTTCCTTTCCTCACATGAGGAGGGCGTTAGGTGCCCTTAGCTTTGGAGGGAGTGGAGCTTTGGAGCCTGGAGACAGGGGACCAGGACCAGATTGCCCAAACTCCCTAGATTCTGCTGAACTCATCTTTCAGTAAAGAGGCCGGATGAGCTGAGCTCCACTTCTCTCTGGCTCTATGTTCCTGTGACTTTTGACTCATCTGAGGTTGACTTTGAGAAGGCAATCCCTTTTAAATATGTTGGAATCCATGTAGTATGACCCTATCCACTGTGGAATCTTACTCCATTTTACTTTAAAGAGAATGTAAATGGTTTGACTGCACATCACTATGAAAATGGCCTAAGTAAGCAGGACGGAGAAGCTGCCAGGAGAGCATAGGTAGAGAGTCGAAGGGGCCAAGCCGGTTCTAAGTCATTTGCTGCAGGCTCCTGTCCTCAGATGTACTCACTTCATGGGAACCAAATTACATTTGACTGTTCTCCAGCTCTTAAAACAGGATAACTTGAGCTATGTGATACTCGAGAAGAATACAGCAACCCAGAAGATGTATTAATACTCTATTCTCTAATTTTCTAGAATAAGTCAGATCATTGACAAATGACATACTTGGACTGTATTAGCTTCCTACAGAAAGACTTTCACTAGGTTTAGTAATTGGCTATAGCTTCAGCCTTTTTTTTTTTTTTCTTTTTCTTTTTTTCTTTTTTTTTTGAGACAGTCTTTCTCTGTTGCCCAGGCTGGAGTATGAAGGTACAATCTTGGCTCACTGCAACCTCCGCCTCCTGAATTCAGTCAATTCTCCTGCCTCAGCCTCCCAAGTAGCTGGGATTACAGGTGCATGCCACCACATCCAGTTAATTTTTGTATTTTTAGTAGATATGGGGTTTCACCATGTTGGCAAGGCTGGTCTCAAACTCCTGACCTCAAGTGATCAACCCACTTCGGCTCCCAAAGTGAACTTACGTCTTTTTGAAGGATGGCTATGGGAAAGGTACACTTGAAGGATGTTTTTGTGTCATTTATTAACTTACTGATTAATTAAGATGGGGACGTCTTGCTATATTGCCTAGGCTGGTCTCTCGCTCTGTCGCCCAGGCTGGAGTGCAGTGGTGCAATCTCAGCTCACTGCAACCTCCGCCTCCTGGGTTCAAGCGATTCTTATGCCTCAGCCTCCCAAGTCGCTGGAATTACATGTGTCTGCCACCATGCCCAGCTAATTTTTGTATTTTTTAGTAGAAATGGGGTTTCACCAGGTTGGCCAGGCTGGTATCAAACTCCTGACCTCAGGTGATCCAACTGCCTCAGCCTCCCAAAGTGCTGGGATTACAGGCATGAGCCATTGCACCGGGCCTTAGCTCCCTTTACTTTTTAAAGATAGATTTCCTATCTTATAACAGTTTTAGATTTACAGAGCAGTTGCAAAGATAGTTCAAGGAGTTTCCGTATTCTCCACATCCAGTTTCCCTTATTATTGGCACCTTAAAATAGAATAGTACTTTGTTACAATGAACAAATCGATGTTGATAAAGTGTATCAACTAAAGTCCATACGTTTTTCATTTTTCCTTAGTTTTTACCTAGTGTCCTTTTTCTATTCCAAGATCTCATACCATATTACTTATAGTTGTTGGGTCTCTGGATCCTCCACAGCAATTTCTCAGACTTTCCTTGTTTCCATTATGAAACACTTTAGACATACCAAAAGTGTGTGTGTGTATGTGTATAAAGAATACCAGTATAACCAGCATTCAGCCCTGGAAGCAGAACATGACCAACATGATTGAAGCCTCAGGTATATCCCTCTTGATCTCTTTCTCCTCTCTTCAAGGACAACCAATATCTTAAATTTGGTGCTTTTGTCCCAGGTGTGTTTTGAAACAACTATACATAGTGTTGCTTTGCATATTTTATTTTATTGAGACAGGATCTCACTCTGTCACCCAGGCTGGAATGCAGTGGTGTGATCATGGCTCACTGTAGCCTCTACCTCCCCGGGCTCAGGCGATCCTCCCACCTCAGTGGGAGTAGCTCTTGAGTAGCTGGGACTAAAGGTACATGCCACCACGCCCACCTAATTTTGGAAAAAAATTTTCTAGATATGAGGTTTCACATGTTGACCAGGGTGGTCTTGAACTCCTGGGCTCAAGCGATCCTCCCTCCTTGGCCTCCTAAAGTGCTGGGACTATAGCAGTGAGCCACTGCCCTCAGCCTGCTTTGCATATATTAAAACAATATAAGTATTGGAAGCATTGCTCTACAGTTTGCTTTTTTTTTTTCCCACATAACATGTTTTAATCTGCATTACTGTCATGTATCTAGTTTCTAAGTCAGACTCTACTGTATGAATCCCCTCTCTTGTTAATGGTTATCTAGGTGTTTTCCTTTCTATTACTGTCATGGCCATTGCAAAGAGTGCTGAACAGACACCCTTTACAAGTCACCTTATGCACGTGAGCAAGCATTTCTACCTTGGGGCTTGGGGAGAGGGATTTTGGGGTTTCAAATTTTATCTGTAAGAAAGCAGTGTATTCATTCATCCAATAAATATTGATTGACCATGTAAAAACTGAGCCAGGTTCTAGAAGTAAACAGAATAGAAATAATCCTTCACTCATCATGAGTTTACAATCTAATTGGGAAAATGAACATTAAAGAAGTAATTAAAGATATGTATGTACTATACAGCTGTATCATAAAAATAAAGAACAATATATTGTGTGCTGTGAGGAAAAGATAAGGCTTATTAAAGGATGTTTCTTAATGTTTCTTGTATCATAAATTACCTAAAGAATTTCCGGACAGGAAAATGCTACTCTCCTGCTGAATTTATGTGCTTTCTTTATCTAACAATGGAAGCAATGTAAAGCAAAGTGTTTCTTTTTTTGCCTTAACTACGAGGAGTCTCTCGTGTAAATGCTGTGCCCAGCTGCAGTTCCTGGAACACCCCAGCTAGATTTAGTATGTTTATCTTTTGGCTTTTTAAATAAATGGTTTTCACATTGTTCTGTGTCTTGTTTTGCATGCTGAACCATTTTGAATGTAATAAGGTATAGATCTCGGAGAGAGGACAAGATATTGTTGATAAGTGGTTGGTGACCGCCACTTTTCTTTTCAGAGACAAATGACCTTGCTTTTACTTGGTTTTGATGTGTTTATGTAGGGATCTTACTGTATTTGCATGCTTATTTAATTTCAATATAAATTTATGAAATTTATTATCCATCAAGAGTCAATTTGTTCTCTAAATATTTCACTTAGATGATTATTATTTTTTTAAATCACCACCAACACATACACAAACAGAACTCCTTAGCAATTCCATTTGGCTGTACTGCTATCTTTAGGAACATTTATCTTGCTTTAACTCCTCTCTTTTTTTACAGACATTTAGTTTTCTGTGACATTGTTTACTTTCATTTATACCTTAATTATGGGATTCTGATAACCATGGAGGAGTAGGAGAGACAATAAATGGGGTTTTGTGGGTGATTAATTGCTAAAGCAAGCTGAGATCTTTGATAAGCACAACAGTTGTTTCTGCCAGTATATTCCAAAGGCAAGAATATTGTTGCAATTACACAACAAGCAAGGGGGGAGAAACACCTCCCACAAATCACTGGGATATTTTTCTTAACCACTGTGCTTTTGAAAGCCTAATGCTCTTTCTTCTGATGTTTTTTTGACTGTCAGCCTGAGTAGTTGGCTCTTCCTTAGTAAAACGCTATTTAAATGACGGTTCTTTTCTCAGTGTGAATGTGTCAGCTATCTAAATGAGTGGTTGAAAATGTACCTCTGCATCAGCCATGTGGACCACGGTGTGGTCTGAAGAAAATTATGTTTGAGCAGCTATGATTTAGCTCAATCTTGCAAAAGCTTATTGAGTTTTAACAAATAATTTAGCCCTATCAAGCAGAAGTGCATTTGGCTGCAGGTAATAGAAAACTGAATCATTGATGGTTTTAACAAGTAGGTTTTCTTTTTCTCACGTGACACAGATTGGCAATACTGTCAGAGACCCAGTTTCTTTCGT
Source organism: Colobus angolensis palliatus (assembly GCF_000951035.1). NCBI lineage: Eukaryota > Metazoa > Chordata > Mammalia > Primates > Cercopithecidae > Colobus > Colobus angolensis. The sequence continues at coordinate 22,123,187 of NW_012116265.1, read as the reverse complement.
GCTTTCTGCTCTGCTTTTTGGAGTCTTTCAGCCTTTATTCTTGGGCTTATTGTCTCAGGGCTGCAAAATGACTGGTCTTACTGCAGATTTTCTAGGAGGGAGGTGCAAAGTGGTGGTACTGGCCACAGCTTTCCTTCTTTGTCAGGACAGCAAAAGTTTCATCAGAACTCCCTAGTGGACTTGCTCTCTTAATTCGAAATGGCTATAACAGTGTCATGTTGGCTGCACCTGTTTCAAAGAAAGTTCGAAAAGTTGGATGTTTCACAGACACATTAAGATTTCAAACAAAGGCGAGGGCATTCACAAGAAACAGAATGTGTGTGGATGGGGCGAGTAACTGCCAGTCATCAGCCTATTATGTACTGTACACATACAAAGAGTTTTGCTGTGCAGCAGCAAATATAAAAATGAATGTCATCACTGTGAAAGTGGAAAACCATATTTCAATGTCATGCAAATGCAATAATTGAAATGAAAAGACAGGAAATGCTGGTGCGTTGTCTACATCAATGTATTCGGTTGTTGATTTTATTGCATAAAAGGTATCAGTGGGGACGAGATAGTTTTGCTTTGTTTCAGAAGATTTTGCTTTTGTTTTTCCCAGCTAAAAAGGGAAGCTGAAAAATAATGAGGAGGGCCGGGTGCAGTGGCTCACACCTGTAATCCCAGTACTTTGGGAGGCCGAGGCAGGTGGATCACTTGAGATTAGGAATTCAAGACCAGCCTGGCCAATATGGTGAAACCCCATCTCTACTAAAAAATACAAAAAAATTAGCCAGATGTGGTGGCACACACCTGTAATCCTAGCTACTTGGGAGGCTGAGGGAGGGAGAATTGCTTGAACCTGGGAGGTGGAGGCTGCAGTGAGCTGAGATGGCACCACTGCACTCTGCACTCCAGTCTGGGTGACAGAGTGAGACTCTGTCTCAAAAAAAAAAAAAAAGGAAAAACACACAGACATATGAAATAGAGCTTATTAATTCTATATATATTCACAGGAAATGCATACTTTTATGCCTTGATTATCTTTAGATGATCACGAGGAACAGGAGCTCAAAGATAATTAGCAACTGTCCTAAAAAAACAAAACCTCAATTGGGCTACAAATTTCAATATCATGTACACAGGTAGAAAAGACTCTTCTTTGATTTCAGGTTTTCCTTTTCTTTCCTTGGCATCCCTCTTCTGATTATGTCTTGCTGTGTACTCGAGACGTAGGTTTTGTGGGTTGACTGAGCTCAGCTGGGTGGGTCTCACTAGGGCCTCTTATGCCCTGGCTCTCCAATGGCAGCTGGGGCTCCTACCCATGGCATCTCCATATGGCTTAGGCTTGTCACAGTCTGGTGGCTGGGTTCTGAGGCTGAAGTTTCCGAGAGACCAAGGGCGATGCTGCAAAGCTTTTAACCTGAACTTGCAAGTCATGAAGCATCCACCTTCTGTTGGTTGTGCTGGACAGCCCAGATGAAGGGGCAAGTTCCCAAGGGCATGGATACCTAGAGGCATGGTTCATTAGGGACCATCTTTGGAGACAAACAACCACAGTCTCCTTCCTTCTCTTCCCTTGGGGATTGAAAGGGTTATCAAAAGCTGGTCAGAAAGAGAAGCAAAGGGTGAGGATACTGCTGCTGCAGCACGTATGTAGTAGGGAATGAACCCAGAATGTGAAGAGTTGCCATCCTACTACCCCTCGAGTGTCCTTTTCATGCCATTGGAAACTCGACAGTAGTAATTGGGAGTGAGTTGAAATCTTCAGCTTTCTACATTTGTATTGTCCTTTTCAGAGCAAAAAGAAGTAAACATTAACTTAAAAAATGCTTTTGATATTAATAGTTACAAATGAAAAAACATGCAACAATTCCAAACTCAAATCAAAACCAACACTGAGCTTTGAGGTACAATTTCTATTCTCTCTATGTGGCTATCTCCTCTTATGGTAGTGGCTGAGCAGGGAATGCTCCATTCCAAAATAAATAGAATCAGAATTTATTTTATTAACAGCATCTTTCTTTGTGCCAAGAACACAGGGATATGGTAAGCACATCTGAATGTACCATCGGCAGGTTAAATCATTCTCTTTACTTTGGTCTTTGGTGGGTTTTTATATTTGTTGCTTTTCATCTGAAGGAATGGTAATAGAGCAAGTTTTAAAAATCTGTAGGGATCTCCAGAGATTCCTGTCTTGCTAAGAAATAGGAAGGCCGCAGTTAGCAGAGACCAAGAATGAAGAGGTGGAAAGGAGGGTGGGTGTCTCTGTTGCTGTAAACTACTAGTTTTCACCATTCTGCGCCTTCGTCTATGTTGCTGCTGCTACCTGGAACACCCTTCCTCCCCCTCCTCTGCCTGGAAGACTGCCACTTACTCCAGATGCAGCCCAGCTGCAGGCTTCTGCATGCAGCCCATCTCTTCTCTCTGGACAGGGTGCCTTCTTGTCCCCCACACCCACAATTCCTTTGCCTATCAGTTTGTCTCTGTATTTCTTCCTCAGATTATAGCTCCTTAGAGGCAGGGACCAGCTCTTAGCCTGATACCATCAGCCAAGCAACGTGTAGCATGCAGAGGTTTGGCAAAACTTTGAAAGCGGGAATATATAGTCAACTACATTGATGTCTGGGTCATTTTTCTGATGTCTGGTAGCAACTGTGTTAGGTGGCTTATACCTCTCCTGGACCCACACAAAGCAAATTCTAAAAATAACAAACTGGACCATGTAAACTTTTCTAAAAGCCCGGGGTGGGGGAGATGTTATAATATCCTGATAGAGCTGTGCTGTTGTTTATTTCACCTCTGTCACCTAGAGCAACCCCCTCCATATTTTCCAAAACCTCCTCCATCCTCGGGGTCTGGTTTGGGACCCCTGCCCTCCTGGAGGTCCTCTTTGAACCCTCTGGACCCTTCCCCCGGAGGCCTCTGGTACCTCGATGTCACAGCATTTGCTGTCATTTCATTTGCCTGACCTCTTGGCTAAGATAATAAACTCCCGTCCTTGCTTTTTCTCTGTCCCTGACAGGGGTGAAGTCGTGTGGACATGTGGCAGGCACCACTATTGGTTATCTGCTGAACACTAGCACTCCCCATGCCTTCATGCCATCAGGCAGGGGCATTTGTTCCTTTGACGGTGTGGACAGGGGCAGAGTTTAGTGGACATTGTTCTTTAGCCTAACAAGCACAAACTATCAGAGTTTGGATCAAATTTTTCTTGCAGATATATTTTGATTGACATGCACAGGATTTTTGGAGATAATTGAAAGAGTTGCCAACATTTATCAGGAGACTGTACATAAAAATACAGAGTTCCAGTTTCTCTCAAATATTTGGAAGTTTTGGCAAAATTGGGCCCCAATTACCAAAAATTGCTTCTAACCAAGCAGTATTCCCTTCACACAGAATGAGCCTCCTTTCCCTCATTCCCTGTAAAATTGTACTGCATGTTCTTCTCTTTCATTTGTGTTACCTGCCTCATTTGTGGATAAATTGTTGTAGAAAATGTCTATCACATGTGCTGCTGTACTGCTAAGTGTGTAGAGCCCTAGTACCCACAGGGCACACAGAAACAAACCTGGGATAAAAAGAACTTCTGTGCGGATTTCTTTCTTATTGTGCACATTTTAAGCGGCATCAGATTCCATGCATCCTTAGAATAGTGTGGCTTTTTTTTTTTTTTTTTTTTTTTTTTTGGAGTCTCGCTCTGTCGCCCAGGCTGGAGTGCAGTGATGCGATCTCTGCTCAGCTCACTACAAGCTCCGCCTCCCGGGTTCACGCCATTCTCCTGCCTCAGCCTTCCAAGTAGCTGGGACTACAGGCGCCCCGCCACTACGCCTGGCTAATTTTTTGTATTTTTTTTAGTAGAAACGGGGTTTCAACGTGTTAGCCAGGATGGTCTCGATCTCCTGACCTCGTGATCCACCCACCTCGGCCTCCCAAAGTGCTGGGATTACAGGCATGAGCCACTGCACCCAGCCGGCTTTTTCATGATTTGATTTATTCAAAAAGGATCAAATAGTCTGTTTTTATTGAGTATTTTCTATGTATTAGTTACTGTTCTAAGTATAAACTCATTCATCTCACAACTCTGACATGGGTGCTTTTAGTATCTCCATTTTACAGATGAGAAGCAGCTTTTTTGTTTGTTTGTTTTTGAGACGGAGTCTCGCTCTGTCGCCCAGGCTGGAGTGCACTGGCGCAGTCTCAGCTCACTGCAAGCTCCGCCTCCTGGGTTCACACCATTCTCCTGCCTCAGCCTCCAGAGTAGCTGGGACTACAGGCGCCCGCCACCACGCCCGGCTAATTTTTTGTATTTTTAGTAGAGACGGGGTTTCACCTTATTAGCCAGGATGGTCTCGATCTCCTGACCTTGTGATCCACCCACCTCGGCCTCCCAAAGTGCTGGGATTACAGGCGTGAGCCACCGCGCCCAGCCGAGAAGTAGCTTTAATACCAGGTCACACAGCCAGGAAGTAGACTAGCTAATGTTTGAACTCAGGCACAGGTGGAGGGGGTCACACACCTTTAAGATTTATTCCCAGGACAATATCATTTTCTTTAAATGTCTGTTTTGGGGGCACTTAAATGAGCTCTCAGATAGAAACACCCATTTCCAGGGAGCACTCTTGCCCTAGAGAAAGCTTGGGGGAGTTGCATTCAGACAGCACTGCCATTGACCATGTAAGGAACTCTCCGCCACTCTTCCTCATAGCTTTGGCAGGGATTATTTGTCTTTAGACTTGCTCCTTTTTGTGAAAGTGACAGTAGTGATAGTCATAGTAGTTAGTAGTCATGGTTACTTTTGTTGAGCACTTACAGTGTCAAATGTAGTAAGCACTTTCAAACTATATTACTCTCCCCATTTCCACTTGGGAAACTGAGTATTACCCTGTGAGTGATGGGGACTTCTTGAAGGATCCTAAACATGGGAATGTGGTAATGAGGTTGGTGTTTCATGGATTTGGTTCTGAAAGCCAAGCAGAGAGTGGGTCACCAGCACAGTGGTGAGAGTCAGGAAAATTGGTTGAGACTGTTGTGTACAGGGGAGAGTTGCCTGGGGCTTGAATTAAAGGGATGGTGAAGAGAGGGGTAGGTTTGAGAGAGACTTAGAAGGTACTAATGGCAGGGTGTGGTGAAAGATGGGAATGATTTCCAGTTTTACAGTTTGGACAGCAGCATGGATAAGAAAGAATATAAGGGGCTGGGTGCGGTGGCTCAGGTCTGTAATCCCAGCACACTGCGAGGATCCGGGGGCCGGATCACTTGAGGTTAGGAGTTTGAGACCAGCCTGGCCAACATGGCAAAACTTCATCTTTACTAAATTAGCCAGGTGTGGTGGCACATGCCTGTAATCCCAGCTGCTGGGGAGCTGAGGCAGGAGAATCGCTTGAACCCAGGAGGCAGAGGTTACAGTGAGCGGAGATCACACGACTGCACTCCAGCCTGGGCAATAGAGCGACACTCTCAAAAACAAAACCAAAAAAAGTAGAAAGAAAGAATATAAGAAGGCCAAGAAGGCATCGTGGGGACAAGGGAGTGAAGAGTCACAAATTCAGTTTTGAATGTCAGTTTGATATACTCTGTGACTTGGAGTACATCAAGTTGGAGATGTCACAAGATTACTACAAGGAGCTCCCAGTGTCTTCACGTAGTTTTCCCAGCTTACTCAGTAAATATTTGTTCCCTAAATGGATTCATGATTTCCATAGTTACTCAGTAAATATTTGTTTTCTAAATGAATCTATCTGTAAGCAACTAAAGTAATATCCTCTCCTACCATTTATCTTAGTGTTTGAATTTCATCTCCAACCACTTAAATCAAAGTCTCTGGGAGATGGGAACTAGGCATTGACATTTAAAAATGTATGTTCGGCCGGCACAGTGACTCATGCCTGTAATCCCAATACTTTGGGAAGCCAAGGCAGGTGGATTGTTTGAGTCCAGGAGTTCGAGACCAGCCTGGGCAACATGACAAAACCCTGTCTCTACCAAAAATACAAACATTAGCTGGGCTTAGTGGTGTGCATCTGTAATCCCAGCTGCCTGGGAGGCTGAGGTGGGAGGATCACCTGAGCCCCAGAGGATAATCTGAGCCCAGGAGGTTGAGGCTACAGTGAGCCATGATTGTGCTACTGCACTCTAACCTGGGCAACAGAGTGAGACCCTGTCTCAAAAAACAAACAAAAACCTTTGTGTCCACAGATATTCTAATTTGTGGCCAGATCTGACAGCCACTGCTTCAGTTTTAATGAAACAACAGATGAAACAGGTCTATGGAGATGTTCTTTTACTCATCCATCAATTTCGTTTTTGAGTGTCTGCCACTGTTTTGAGCTCCATGAAACTTAAAAGTAAATATTGATGTGTTCACCTCTGTGTTCCTAGTGCCAGAACAGTGCCAGGCACAGAATAGTTGCTCAGTAAATGGTTATAGAATAAATGAATGTTTTATGATTCCGAGCACTTAGAGAACGCTGTGCTCTAGTAACGTACCACCATCAGTGTCTGTAGCTGCAGCAGGAGGCTTTCTGCTTCTGAGGCCTCTGTGTCTGGACTGTTGTGCTAATATCCTCTCATGTTTCTTCAAGGCAGAGGGGTTGCTGTCTGGGAAAGGTGTACACTTTGGAGCGTGAAGTCGGACTTTGCTAAGTGAACACTTGGATGTGTTGTGCATCTCTGTTCACAAGTACATTCTCTGCTATGGACTGAATTGTATATCTCCAAAACTTGCATGTTGAATCTCTACCCCCAGTGTGATGTTATTTGGAAATGGGGCTTTTGGAAGATAATCAGGCTTAGATGGGACCACAAGGGTAAGGCCCTCATGGAGGAATTACTGCTTTTAAAAGACTAGTACATTCTCTGATCCCTTGGAAGTGTATATCCTTTCCATCCTCTTCTTTATTACCTGCCTTCTACCTGCATTGCTGGAGTTGGCTTCGTGGTGTTGACAAACCTTACAATACTCAGGCTGAAGACAAGAGCAGCCGACAAGGGGCTTTTGTAGGGAGTGGTTTTCAGTGTCTGGTGCTTTAGTATTTCCTTCCATCAGGGTTTTGAAAAGGTAGTCCCACATAGAAAATGGTTCCGGCCAAGGAACAGCAAGTCTGTCTGTTAATCTCTGGGTATATTCAAGACATCTCTCTGTCTGTATTCCATACGTACTCACCAGTGACGTACTGCTTCTCTAGAAGGTCCCCTTTGGAAGTTGAAAAAGATTCTAATTCCTAACACAGTAGCTTCTGCTATTTTCCTATATATGTTTTTTCCTCACTTTTGTTTATCTTCTGCTTTACCAAAATACATTTACATAAACAATATTAGTCTGTGTACAGAAAATATGAATAAAGAAATACATATTTAAAACCTTAGAAGAAATGAAAATAAAAACTTAAGAATTGGAAAAGAATTCCAAAGCCTCAAGGTTGACCAAGCTGGAGGGTTTTTTTGTACATATTTATTGTAGTTCTCCCGTGTGCCAGGTTTTGGATACTTTCTTTTAATCACAGAACTTTACAAGATAAGTATTGTCTCCATTTTATAGATTAGAACATTTTTAGGCTCTGAAACTCAAGGGCATGTAGCTGCTACATGGTAGAGTCAAGATTTTAATTTAGCATGCCTGACTGTAAAGCACCTTCCCTTGGTCTAAAGGCCAGTGACAATTCCTAATGGAAGTTTTCACATGTACACAATGAAGCGAGAAAATGAAGACAGTGTAGAAGATTTTTGATAAAGCAAAATACAATTAACTTTAAGAAACCTGTTCATTATTTTAAAATACCTATATTGGCTAAAGATTGGCAATCTAACGTCAGTCCCCTAATCATTTTATATATATATATATATATTTTTTTTTTTTTCTTAAAAGTCTACTCGTTTGTGAAATCACAAGTTCAGACTCAGGGTCCGTGATTTAACAGTGGAACAGAACAGAATATTTAAAGTTGGGAATGTTCCAGAAAAGCCAGATTTACGAGATTGTCTTAGGGCCCCAAAGAAGAAACAAAGATTTGGCTTGCTGCTCAGAGTTAAACATGGTGTACAAAATACCTTAGGAGGAATTTGAGAGCTCATTACTTCAGACTTAGGAAATAGCCCTTTCTTATCTCTCATATAATGGTACCTGTCTCTCAGGAAGCTGGACCTTCCTTGCAGTGATAATAGCTGGCCTGTGGAGCCCCTTCACATTGCATTACAGCAATTCTAGTGCCTTCCTTTCCCATTAGGAATCTAAGCTTGCACTACCTTTTAAAATGTCTTCAAGAGTCAACATATGGACATCTGAGTGTCAAATGTGGTATGCACTGCATTTAACTATCACTTAGGAAGAAAAGCAAAACCCTCAGCCCCTTGAAATGGTTTTTAAAGTAATATTTTGGTGGAAAAGTCCCATTTTATCTGTGCAACTTAATACCCTTTGTGCAATTTTAGCCAACTTCTTGAAAACACAGGAGGAGAACAACAACTTTCATTATCTCTTTTGCTCTGAATAGCACCAATCATCAAACCAACATTCACCACCTTCTTGTTCTCTTGAACTTATGTATTTTTGTATATGTAACAATTTAGGGGAAAACATAAGGACAGAAAAAAAAAAACTTTTCCCCCAAGTAAGAAAAATTACAGAAAATCATTAATGTGCTAATTAAGGAACGAAAATCAAATTGCGAAAGATTTCTTACCCAGATTGAAGTGAATAGGCCTAGGCTTGTTCCCACGGTGGAGATAGGGCCCCTGGAAGTATGCTGGAAGCATGCAAGGCCACTTGCAGCCTAGATTCAGAAATGACACATCATCACTTCCGCCATGTTCCATTGATCAAAGAAAGCCATTCAGGCCAGCCCAGATTCAAAGGGTGGAGGAAACAGAGGTTGCCTATGACAGAAGGATTTTGACCATTTTTACAATTTACCAAAGGAGTGACTTGGTTCAGGATATTAATTAATTTAAAGGAGTTAATGTAGGTAAAGCTCTTAGAATGCCTAGTGCATGACAACTGTTGTTTTGCTATTTATTATTATTATTGCATTATTCTCTCTAGGCTTTTCCCCCAGGAGCTTATTGAACATTCTTTAATCTTTTGTTTTGTTTTTTAAAATGATGCGGGAGGAACAACGGTGACTTTTCAGGGCCTGGAAATGCTACATATGGGCTGGTATCTTAGAGATGTTTCTCTGGCTCCCATGGGTGCTCCTGGTTTTGCTCTCTCTCCATCTAGGTGGCGCTGTCGGGGATCCCCAGCTGTCCCATGTTGTCGTGCTTTTCCTTTCCTCTCTGTCAAAACAAATTCTCACTCTTGATTCTTACCGCTGTAGTGTTTACCAACTTTGAGTGATATATTTCCCTCTTAAAGAAAAGCAGTCTTGTGAATTTAGTTGTTGATTTATATTTTTATTATGTTATTTAAATATGTACAAACATAAAGCTATGTATAAACTAATTATGCTTGCTCATAGCTTTTATGCATTTATAAAATAAAGGAAATGAAACTTGAACAGAACAGATTTAAAAATTAAAACTTCGGAATTTCAAAATAGCAACATTAACCTAACATGACAGATGATATTATTTTTACTAAAACTACATCCAGACAAAAAGCCACCATGGCTTTTGATGCCTCAGTTCCCCCATACCTTCTCTGTTTGGACTCCTGCAAGCTCTTTGAATACAGTGCACTGTGAAATTATTATCGAGTTGATTATGAACACGAATATGAGAACAGCAGTTACTTGTCAGTGCTTGGTTGTAAGATGGCTGTTTAACTTAGTGCCTCTCAAATTTTAATGTGCAGATAACTCACCAGGGGTCTTGTTAAATTGCTCACTTTGGTACAGAGGGGCAGGGGTAGGTTACAGAATTCTGTGTTTTAAATAAGCTCTCAGGTTATGCCTGTTGGTTGATCTGGGAATGACACTTTGAGTACAAGGATCTGACTATGGTTCTATTATTTGTTTAGATTATTACTTAAACACACAAATATTTAAGAATCAGTAGAAAATTAACATGTTTATGGATAGGTCCTTGGTCTCTAGTCTCTTAGACTTGGTCTCTAGTCTAAGATTCACTGCACTAAAACATACAAGCAGTTAGGCTATTAGAGCATTATACTGGCCCTATGGGAATCAGATCCAGACACCAAGTGTGAAGTTGCATGTATTGAGTATCAGGCATCAGCCTCAATACAGGGAGGGAATGACGATTATACGAAGACCTCCCTGGACATTCCAGATGCAACTCACAGATGATGACTCCTCGACCGGTGGGACAGGCCTAATGTGGTTTTGCCTCTAATAAATCAAATCTCTCCATTTTCACCCAAGTAAAATTTTATTTGTGGTTTCCTTATATCACCACTCACGTTTTGCCTGGTCTTACAGTTTAAAACGTGGTACAGCTTTCTTTTTCGATGTTAATATTCTGAGGGCAAGGATCATGTTCTATTCATTTTTGTACTTTTCATACAGCAGGCCTACAAACATTTGTGGAATTGAATGTATTAGTTAGATAAATCTTGAGAGTGCCCTCTGCTATTTGCATAACCAAGTTTTTTCTGAAAATTCCAGGAATTTTGCTCTTTCTGTTATATTTCAGACTCGTTATTTTATTTACTACTACTGCTTTTTTTTCCTTCTAGGAAAGATTCCTAAGATTTAAATGACTAAAGCTTAGTCTCTGATATTTGAACATACACCATATTTTTATTGCTCTTGGCTCTCAGGTGCGCTTTGCTTTTAATTTTCATCTGAGAATGAATGTTGAGAAGAATTATTTAGTTGATAATCTGTGTGACCAGAATTTATCTTTTCTGAATAGTTCCGTAGCAATCTTCTAGAGAGAAGTTCTGGTAGAAGAGGCAGTAGAGTGAGTTGTTCTTTAAAAAGGAAATGCAAATTCGTAGAGAGATACCCAGGTGTGGGTTTTATACATAAAATATTTTTCTTATGAGAAAAAGGAAAACAGTGCCTGACCTTATCAATAAACCATTATAAGGTATCTTCAGTGTAGGTCCCAAGGACATTCCAACTCTTCTCTTGGACTGAGAAACTCTCAGGTAGTGGTTGGGAGAAAAAGATCCAGAGGTCACAATGAGACATTTAACAAACGTGTGAATCAGCTGTATAGCACATCAGAGAACAGAGACCAGATATATATGCATAGTAACGCAATATTCTCATGATATTGATAAGAACTTTTTTCCAAGTTCTGTTGATCTCTCTTTCCACCCATTCAATCTTTCATTTAACATTTTATTGAAAAATTAAAAGCAGACTCAAACTACACAAAATAAGTATAGTTTAATGCAAAGATTCCCAAAATATGGTCTCCAGATCAGCATTGACTTAGAAGTTGTGAAAGAAGCAAATGTTTGCACCCCAGTGGAGATTTACTAAATCAGAAACTATGGAGGTGGGGTGTTTATTTTAACAGGCCCTTCTGAAGCTTCCCATGCATGCTTGAGTTTGAGAATCAGTGACTTAGCATGAACTAGTATGAAGTGGACACTTCAAAACCACCACCTAGCTAAAGAAATAGATTGGCCAGTCTCTTCAGAAGCCCCTCCGTGTGTCCCTTCCCAGCCACAATTCCTTTCTCCTTCCAAATTACCCACTCTCTTGAGTTTTCCAGTAATTATTCCCTTGCCTGTTTATAGTTTTGTCACTGAATTGCATATTCCTAGCCACAATCATTTAGTCTTTTCCATGGATATTAACTTATCTTTCAGTCTATACCTTCCCCCATTGTCCCCTCCTTTTCCATACAATGTGTCTGATGAAGAACTTGGACTGTTAGACCTGTTGGGGGTTCCCAGGGTGGATTTTGCTGGTTGTGTACTCATGGTGCAGTGTAACATGTTCCTCTGAACTTCCTGAATATCAGCAGCTGGATATAGGGGTTTCATCCAGCACAAGTCCTATCATTTTGCTGAGACTACAGGTGGGAATGAGTTTTATTTTCCATCAGGAGGCACAGGACATCTAGTTCTCACTGTATTTTGATGTGAACAGGCCATAGGTACTCAATGCTTAGATTGATTGAGAGAAGCATAATGGTGATATTCTGTCATTTCATTTTCATTTATTAGCTGGAAAATCTTAGATGGAATAAATTTAAATTACTATGTGGCTACCTTGTGATAGATTTCACATGTGAAAAGCCAGTTGAATGCTCATTTTTCCTTTTATTTACCTAGTTTTCAAGATACAGAATTGCTTCCCTGTCATGTTCAGAAGGTGACCAATTAAAGGAAAAAACAACAACATGAACTACTAGGTTTAAACGTCCTGGAAGAGTATCAAACTGTAGCAAATCTTATCCCTATTGAAGCTCAAATTGTCCCATTTTTGGCCAGTGGAAGCCTCTTCAACTTGGCTCTTGATTCCTTTTGATACAGCTCTAGCACTATTTGCTTCCTTCCTTTTTTATTACAGGCTCATCTTGTATATTTCCTGCCCCAGACCAAGAGTCAGCCATTTCTCTGAGAATGCACCCTGCTCCCCTAGTTCTTTTTGATAGGAAAAAAATGTCAAAACCACAAACCAGACACTCATGACTACTGACTTGATTCTGTTTTACTGAGTCTTTTCAATGGACAAAGCTGGGAAATATTCACATCTATATCTATATAGCTTTTTCTATGCCTATACGTAGATGTTAAATGTATTTAAATGTATTTAAAGTTAAAATACCTCGTGAGTTTATACTGATATTTCCAATTCAGGACTACAGGGTTTTAACTTCTTCTGTATGACATCTATATCTTCTTTTTCCTGCCCAAACAATCTTGGTTCTCAAGGACATAGAGTATGCTAGATTAGAATATCTCATAATTTCTCATTTGCATGCTTCCACATTACACACACAATATTAATAGTACCACCGCCAATTATGATTACTAAAAAGAGTTAAAACATTTTTGTGCATACGCTATTCTCATTTTCCTCTATTATTTTATAGTTATACCTAATCTATTTTATCAGATAATAGTTATTAATACTATACTCTCTTCCATTTAACCCCCATTTAATGTTAGTTCTTAGTTTCATATATTTGATGGTCATCACCATCTTCATGACAATGACATGACATTTGGTTGTACAAAGCTCATTCTGTAGTAGTTGCCTTAGGAAGAAGTTATGGGAACAGTATACCTTGAGTTCTTGCATATTGAAAAGAATGCGTTTTCTACTTAATGTTCATTTTTGCTTGGATATAAAATCCTTGGCTTGTATTTTATTTGATTGAGTGCCCTAAATACATTAGATCATATCCTGGCTTAAAACACTGTCAAATTCTAGTGATAATCCAGTTTTCATTTTTTCTTACAAGTCACATTCTCTTTTTGCCAAAAAGCCCATAGAGATTTTTTTTTTTCTTTAAAGTCTTGTCATTTTACTAGCATATGTCTTGATGTTGATAGTTATGGGTTGTTATTCTCACATAAGTAGTTTCTTTTTTTGTATCTTAGGAAAGTTTTTCTTGAATTATAGTTTTAAAATTTGTTATGTTTTCTTGTTTTACTGTTTCTGCCTTCTTTAGAGACTCCTGTTGTCCTTATGTTGCATCTTACTTGTCTGTCTTCAAAATTTATTACATTCTTGAAGCCTTTTTATCTTTCTTTAGTTCTTTTGATTTTTTTGAAGAAATTCATTTCCCCCTTCTACTTCTGAAGAGTTATTTGATTTTATTATTCCCTCTTAAGTTTCTTCTAGTTAAACCTTTTTAAGAAAATTTCTAATTCTTTTCTAAGCTCTGTCACCTTATTTCTGAACTTTTTCTAGTTCCAATTTATATCGCTCCTTCATGCCTAGCATGTTTTCTTAGTGTCTTTTGGCAAATTTGGAAATTGTATTTTAGAATTGTGATCTGATTTTGGAGCCAGCTTTCTTGGTGTGCTTTCAATATCTGTGGAGATGTTGTTTTATTCCTTTTTCTCTTTTATCCTTATAGCAATGTTGTGTGGAATTTTGTCTCCGTGCCTTTCTCTTGCTCATTTCCTCACGTTTTAGGAAGAGACTTCGTTCAGGTAGATTTTTCTAACTTCACAGAGCTCTGTCTTCTATTGTTTTTTATGTAGTGTTTAAAAAAAACTTGCTTTGTAAATGTTTTTGTTGTTTTTTTTCCTTTTCCATTCAGATTCCTGAATCTTCTCTCTTTTTCTTTCTTTCTGTTTTGCTCAACTTTAATTTCTTTTTTCCCAGCAGTTTCTCTCCAGTGTGGGACCTTGTTCTGAGAGCAGGTGCTGGCTAGTTGTGTAGCTATTTGTGGTTTATGCTTACTAATTTTTGTATCTTGATGTTTGTGAAGATACCTCATCTCCTAGTTTTGTTGTAAATGTCCATTAATTTTGGTTTTTTGATTTCATTGTTCTGTCTCTCTACATGTAGGGGTTCTGGGAGATCCAAAACTATGTCACTGCTACCACTGCCATCTCCTCAGGAATTCCTCAGTTTTTAAAATGATGATTTTTGAAATTTTAAACTCTATAACTTGAGAGAGAGAGCATTTTTGGAGCTGGGACAAAAAAGTTTTTAATTTAATTATGGGAAGTAATGAAAAGAATTGGCTTCTAAAATGCAATGCAGAGATGCATAAATGTATTCTTGCCCAATTACAGAGAAAAATAGATGACAATACAGAAATAAACATGGTCTGGAATAGAAGTAGGTTAATCCGCATGCTTTAGACTTACTAGACAGTATATACACTTTATTTCTTCATTAAGTGAAGAAATTTATATTGTGCCTTACAATGGACAGATACCATATCAAGTGCTTAAAAAATACGTTGACCCTTGCCTGTCTGGCCTAACTCGCTATGCTGTGTGTAACAAAATTACACACAGAAGACCTGAGATATGGCAAAGTAAAGTGAGAGGGAAGTGACTTTCCCAATACCACACAGTACTTTGAGAATTACACCACAAGCCTGGACATCTGTAACTCCCAATCCAAGATTCCTTCCATCCCAATATTCAGTCTCATTGCTAAGTATCAAGATTTGTTACCACCTCAAAAGAAAACTTTCTGACATTGAGTGTGTGCTATTTTTTGAAGAATGTTGTGAATTATCTGTTCTTAAAAAGTCAATAGTGCAGCTTTCACTGTAGAGTTCTTTCGTTCAGGCTTACACAGCTATCACTATTTACCAGGTGACTTGCTGTATTCCAGACATCATTGGCTGCTTTGTATACATATTCTTATTTAACCCTCACCACCTGGCAAAGCATTGTCCTCATCTCTGGTTTACACACGAAGAGACTTATTTTAACTCAGAGTATGTTGTCCAAAAATTACCCTGCTAATAGACTGGTGGTTCTATGGAAACAGACACTTTCTTCTTTTATGTGTAAAGCGTTCTGGGCAGCAAATAATAGACTCTCTTCTCATCACTATGGGCACCATGGTCTGGGTGCCTCATTGGCCTCTTTAGCCCCTCCCAACACATATACACGGAAGAAAGGAGAAGAGAGAAGAAGAGGAGAAGAGAGAAGAGTCAATGATTGACTCTCCTGGCAGAAAGTCTACCATGTCTAATGGTCTTGTAAGGGGGAGGCAGCAACATCTGTCTCCCTGCCTTCTTTCTTTCCATTCCCCTCGCTACTAAATTAGTTCACTGAGCATCAGAGTGTAAATCCAGTTTCTCTTTCTTACTTGTGCCAACATGGACATTCATATGCCACTTTGTAAAATTTCTACATGAAGTCTATAACCTGTTACTTTGGTATATAAAGCTGTAGAGTGAGCAATAATGAAAACCAGAAATGTTTGGGGGAAAAGAACTTTTTGTCTGATTTTTTTTTTTTTTTTTA
>NW_012116265.1:22008156-22102024 GCF_000951035.1 Colobus angolensis palliatus | reverse complement strand
CAGCTGACCAGCACCGATTGTCCGGCACTCACTAGTGAGATGACCCCAGTACCTCAGTTGAAAATGCAGAAATCACCAGTCTTCTGTGTCCTTCGCGCTGGGAGTTGGAGACTGGAGCTGTTCCTATTCAGCCATCTTGCTCCGCTGTCTGATCTTTTATATTCATTGACCCAGACAAGTGTCACAAGGACCGTGTGAGACTGGGGAGCCTGGGACATTGCCCACGCTCTGCTGATGAAGAAACTGAACCAGGCCTACATCTTTTGTCTAGTCATACCCAGCAGCCTCTGACCTTGCTCCTTGCCTCACTCTGATCCCTCTAGAATCTATTGCACACACCAACCAACTCAGGCCCTGAAACTCTTCTTTTGTGAGGTTACTTTCCAGTCGTAAACCCATTGGCTTTTTCTCTTTGTTCCCCAAATCAAATCTGAACACCTCTGCCTGCAAGACTCTCCTTCTGCTCTTTTTTTCCTGATCACCTTGGCTGACAGCTCTTGGAGAAGAGGGCTTAGATTGATAATAATCTGTGATCCTTTCCTTCCACCTTTCCTAGCTCTGCCAGTTCATGGAGTAACATTTTCTTTTCCACAGTTACTGTAAAAAGAAATCGATTCTTTTTAGCTAAAGTAAATGACATCCAACTCTCCTTACATGGAAAAAAGGCATTAAAGTTGTTACAGATACCATCTCAGGAATGGTTGGATGTTCTTGCTGTTTTCCTTCCAGGACAATCAGAAACAAATTTAACTGGTGAATGGCCATTCCACATGGAAGGGAAGTGGTAGCCTAGTGCACTAGATCAACCTCATGTACCTCTCAGTAGGATTCAGGGTATTTCTATATAATTTCCACTTACACATTACACATCTAATAGAATCTTAAATGAGAAGACAAGGATGATCACATGCCCAATCCACATTTATGTCTTCAAAATACACTTTGAACAACAAAGCCACATATACATGTTAAAAGGCCTAGTAAACTTCTAGAACACTTGAAAATCCTGATTGCCAGGATCTGTTAGTCACCCCACTCCAAACAGGGTTTTGACAAAATGCATTTTCCCAGAAGAGGTTGCCACCTCCACAAGAAGACCATATTTGTATATATGTGGTCAACAGCATTCACCAGGGTACATACCTCAAGGAAGCTTCAAATGGCCCTTCAGTGTGCACTCAAAAGGGATCTCAGAGGAGCATTCAGACCATTTGCTTAAATCATTGTGTGCTCATTAAGAGGGGCAGATCTGCAGCCTCAACTAGAGATCTGGTAGTTAATCTGGGTCCAGGATGTTTCTTAACTAAACATATCAAAGGAGCCAGATAGGTTGCTGTCTACTGCCAATTTATCAGTTTTACTTTCCTCCTTGGCGACAGCGCTATTTGGCTGTTTGGTTTAATCCCCTTGAGAAGCCAAAATCCACTGGCATGCAGAGCTCTTGGTCTTAGAGCAATATGGCTCTAAAATATACGAGGTTTATGCTGATGGTCCCTGTCACATTAGCAGATGGTGGCGTTTACCATGTTGATGGGAGAGGAGTCCTTGTGCTCTCAGCCGCAGATGGCCCGGGAGGCTGTCCCAGCAGCAGCACCTCACTCATGTAGTTAGTTCTTCCCTCTCTTTGTTTCTATACCACTTACGTTTGCATTTCTTTCATGCAGTTCATTGGTGGTGGTTATAGGAATCTGTTTTGATGTGTGCTCCCCTTACCAGGCTGCCAAAGTTTTAGGGTCAGGGACCTGGCTTCTCCTCCAGGAATTAAGAGATGCAACACTATGCTCAAGGTCACAAAGGTGCTGAGTGGCAGCAGAGTAGGATTCTAAGCCTCATTCATCAGTCTCCAGAGTTCAGGCTTTTAATTAGAAGGCCTGTCGTATCATAGAAATCACAATGGTCCTCTTAGGGCAAAATAATGGGTGTGAAATCGTGGATTGTCCAATGATAATTACAGTAAGAATCGTTTATTGGTTTCTTAGAAACTGAACTAATCATTTTACAGGCATCATTTCAGTTAGTCCTTCTAATAGTCCTATGCATGAGGAATGTCATCACCATTTTCAGATGAGAAAATTGAGTGTTATAGAGGCTAAATGACTTGCCAACCAGGTCACACGGCTAGTAAGTAACTCTGAGTCTAACCCAGATTGGTGTGATTGCAAAATCCTGGTCTTGCCATCTGACTGAGACCCGCCCCCCATCTATGGGTGCCTTGCTTTATCTAGGCTCAGACCCTGGAGGTCATTTGTTGTTACCTTGAACACAAGAAACACACAGGGGGACAAACAGACTCTGGAAATATAAAGTTCATTCCCCTGAATCAAATGCAGAAAACAATTCTCTTATGGGTTGTCCCACTTTTCATTTGAACTTAGTGGGGACCATGGGAGCAGCTGTTGAAAATGACCAGCTCTTTCCTCTGCCAGGCTTCCTACACTTAACACACACATGCATGCACACACACACACAGACACACAGACACACACACATGCACACACCACTTCATGCTTAGACAGCAATAAAGGCAGTAGCTAAGGCAAGCCCCCCAACATGTGGATGACTATGGTGGTGGTGATGGTGGGAACAGTGCCTTATATTAGTGTACCTTATGTGTTTACATATATTTATTTGATCTACCTCAAGGTAGGTGACTGAGTACTATCAGTCCCTTTTTCCTCATGTAGGAAGAAACTGAGTGTCAGAGTAATTGAGATGGAGCAGATTCAGACTCAGGACTTCTATTTCCTGATGGAGTGCACTTTCTGCTAGAGTAATAGCTTTCAAACTGGTGGGGTGAGGTGCCCCAGAAGCCATCATAATGAGCGAGGACCAGGGGACTCAAAGACCTAAATCCTGCTTCAGCTGGACCAGCTCTGTTTTTATCTAACTAGCATAGAGGGTTCTGCATGTGGTTTTATTTTGTAGATGGGTCCGATGTTCTAACAGTTTGCTATTGCTATCTAACAAACCACTACCAAAAGTTAGTTAATTATTATTGCCCATGCCTGTGTGGTTTGGAGAGGCTCTGTCAGACTGCTGTACTGCAGGTGGTAGCTGGGACGCAGCTGGGATGGCTCTGTTCCTCAGGCCTGTCAGTCTCCTTGGACAGGGAGATAGATGGGTCATGCTCTGCACATCTTTCAGGCTTAGTCTTGGAGCTGGTGTACTGTCGCTTCTAAAGCAAGTCACATGGCCATGCCCAAAGTCAAGGGGTAGGGAAGTACATTGCTCATAATGAGGCTATGGCAAGGGAATGAACACAGAGAGGGGTGAAGAATTGGGGACAATAATGCAATCTACAAGTCCCTGAAAAGATTGTATTATCACTGCTCTGTTTAAGTTAGGCTATTAAAGTCCTTCAAGCCTTATATATCCATAAAATCAAGAGGAAGTGGCTGTTGTATTGTAAAAGACAAAGGACTGCTACCCAGAGATAATCAGGCCTGAGGACTGTTGCTTCTGAATGGCTGCCAGTTTGGGTTGTGGTCAGTGTTCTCATCTTTTCATCAGCTTTACTCAGGTAGGGTTGGTGTATAAGTGTGTGTGTCAGACAGAGAGAGAGGTGCAAAATAGAAGCACGCCTCTGTCAGCCTTGTCAGCTTCCATCATTGTTTAGTCTGTGCTTTATTTTCTCTCTCTGTCAATGCTGTCCCCCAGCATTTACTGCAGGCTGGTCTATAGATCCAGTCTCTCCCCTGCCACTCTCTCCTTGTTTGTTGCCCTGGTGTCACTGCACCTCTGAGCTCTAAGTCTTTACCTTCTAAAAGTCATTCCTAGGACAATCATTAAAATCTATGGTAGTTTATAATTTCTGACCCTAGGCTGGCTAATTTGCCTTTATAAACTGTCAGATTCTGCTAAGATCATTGAGTGCTGTCATCTTTGTAGTGTGGTTCAAGCAAAATGGATAAGAGACCAAACAAGGAGAAACCTCCCTAGAACACAGTATGCCAGCATTGCTCTATCTCAACAATTAAAAAATGGTGCAGGACTTACCCAGTAGAATATTTAGTGACGTGTACTCTATGCGGAGTTCGTAAATACAAATGCAAAATATTTAATGCACAGAATCAGAGTTGCAAAATAAGCTTTAATTCTAGAGAATTAAGGAGACAGAACTGACTTAAGGCTGTTTTTTCCAGTAAGCTTAATTACTTGGATGACAATCATTAAACATTGCAAGTCACGTATCCCAAGTGATCGAAGGGCTTTTCACCAAATGTCTGAGAAAGTGATTATCTTATAGAACAAGCAAGTATGATAAAGGGAAACAATCAAACAAGTAATTATGATAAAGGAAAACAAGAAAAATGGCACATCCAGCCTGTTTTGTGGGAAGAATCACAGTCAGAGGCACTATATAAGTATGGCTACTTTATCTAACAGATCATTTACTAACTATCTGGAGTCAAAGTCAAGTTTATTTACATGCTGAAATCTATTTCCTTGTAATAAGATTTCATCCACTTGGATCTCAGTTATGTGGCAATCTTGACATGGAACATGTCTCAGAATATGGAAGGGCATGAGAAGACACCAAATCTTCAACCCTACTGTCTCACTCAGGGTTCGATTAGAGAAGCAGAATCACAGGATTATTTTACAGGATTTCTTCTCTGGATTTGACTTATGCAGTTGTGGGCTCTCATTAAGCAGACAGTGGAAAGTTGCTGTGTCTTTCTCTGATGCTGGGATCTGAGGCCAGCAGGGTAGACAGTTGAGAAGGGAAAATGGACGTGAAGCTGGGGAAGCAAAGACAAATTAGAACCCATGGGGATAAGCTGGAATCCATCAAGATGGACTGAAACGCACATTGGTTCCTTGCTGCCTTTCAAGGAACTTCCATGATGGAGGCGACTTCCAGGAGAAGCTGACTGCCTTCACCATGGAACTCAGCCTGCATCGGCCCAGGAGTCAGAGGAGGTGAGGAAGGAGATCTGGGAAGGGCTGGACAGGCCCATCTGCTTCCTGCCCCCTCAATCTGCTGGTGAGCCAGCAGATAACCCACAAAAGCTGCAGCAGCCCCCGGCCCCACATCAACTTTCAAAGGCACCATTGCAAAAGACTACAGCTACTGCTTCAGTTCCTTCTTCCAGATGTCACATGAAGTGCCTCTTGGGGGTCTATGCTAACCCAAGACCGTGCAGAAGAGAGAAATCTGGGAAACACAGTTCCAGCTTAGCGAGGTTGACTTGCTCTAAATCAACCACACCTGGTCTCACTAAGCCCATTTGTCATGTGTGGCCCACTCAGACTGGAATAATCTTTGTTGGTTCACTGTTTTATAAGGGCCAACCTTTACCTGTTTGTCCACCTAGTGCACTGATACAGACATCAGTCCTGTATTCCCTGTTAAGGATCTGCTTCCTTAATAGGAATCTTTAAACTCCTGAATTTCTAATGACACATTCAAAAGCATTATTTGAGACTAACCAGTAATAGTGTGTGGCAAGCTGAACTTATAGTCCTGTGTGATGTAGAGATACCTAAACATGAATGGACATGGATATTGTACACACATATGTGATGAAAATAATATACAAATATTGACATAGGATGATCTAGTGTTGATACCAGACAGTCCTCATCAGTGCATTGGTGAAACCCTAGAAGAAGAGAGGCTTAGCCGGCCAGTTAACACATGTTGCTGAGCATCTACTATGTGGCAGGTAGCTTCTAGAGGTGCAGGGGATATGGCAGTTAATGGTACAGTGTCGGCCCTGAGGGTCTTACATTGTTTTCCAGGTTTTCTCAACCGTGGCATCATTGGCATTTTCACGTGGGTAATTCTCTGTTGTATGGATCTGTCCTGGGCATTTTAGGATGTTTGACGGTGTTGCTGGCCTTTCCCTACTAGATGCCAGTATTCCTCCCTCTCTTCATCCCCATCCCCACTGCAGTTGAGATAATAAAAAATGTCATTAATCATTGCCAAGTGTCACATGGGGGCAAAATCATCCTCAGTTGAGAACCAGTGTTTCAGAAGAGGCAGAAAAATACCACTGAGATACTTTCAGGTGCTAATAGGTGCTCTTAAGAGTGTAAAGTAGGCTGGGTGCAGTGGCTCACGCCTGTAATCCTAGCACTTTGGGAGGCTGAGGCAGGCAGATCACTTGAGGTCAGGAGTTCAAAACCAGCCTGGCCATCATAGTGAAACCCTGTATCTACTAAAAATACAAAAATTAGCCAGGCGTCATGATGGGCACCTGTCATCCCAGCTACTTGGGAGGCTGAGGCAGGAGAATCACTTGAACCTGGGAGGTGGAGGTTGCAGTGAGCCAAAATCATGCCACTACACTCCAGCCTGTGTGACAGAGCGAGACTCCATTTCAAAAAAAAAAGAGTGTAAAGTAGGATGATATGGTTACATGACTACCAAGGTGGTTGAGGAAGCTCTTGCCAAAGAAGGGCCTTTGATTTGACATGCAGGCAGCCCGTCAGAGATCTGGGGACAAAATGCATCCAGCAAAATTAAGAGCCAGTGCCCAGGTCCTGGAGGGGAACAAATGTGGCATGTTGAAATAGCAAAAGTGCTGGGAGACTTGGAGCATGGATGATATGGTTTAGATATTTGTCCCCTCCAAATCTCATGTTGAAATGTGATTCCCAACATTGGAGGTGGGTGGGAGGTGTTTGGATCATGAGGGGAGATCCCTCATGAATGTCTTGGTGCCCTCCCTCAGGTCATGAGTTCACACAGGATCTGGTTGTTTAAAAGGGCTGGGACCTCCCATTATCTTTCTTGCCTCTGCTCTTCCCATGTGATGTTTTGTCCCCCATTCACCTTTCACTGTGATTATAGCTTCCTGAGGCCTCACCAGAAGCAGATATTGGCACCATGCTTCATGTACAGCCTGCAGAACTGTGATCCAAATAAGCCTCTTTTCTTTATAAATGACCCAATCTCAGAAATTCCTTTATAGCACTGCAAAAGGACTAACACAGCAGGTGAGGAAGGGAAGAGAGGACGGCATGGTGCAGGGAAGGATAGCCACAACATGGGGGACCTTGTGCATGGGTCGTGGTGTAGGATCTACATTTAACTGTGGTTACTCAGGGCAGTCATGGGAGAGATGTGGTCGGGGAGTGATGCCATCTGATTTATGCCTTAGAAGGACCACGCTGGCTACTGTGTGGTGGATGCACAAACAGCTCTTCTCCTTCTACCTCCTTTGCCTTGTGACCCACAGGTACCCATGACACCCACCTGCAGCTGGCTCTTTCCATCTATCCAAAGTTGTCAACCCATAGTAGTCTCTGTGCCTACAAATGATTACAATTGGGCTTGAAAGTATGGCACCATTTTCATCAGCATTTCTTGAGCACTGGCCACTTGTTTTTGGTCCTCGTGTGTGTATACGAACATCCTTACTGTGAGTGCTGGGCCCCACCCTCACTGCCATTTAAAAAAACAGGTGTCCACAGCCTCTGGTGAACATCAGCTTCTCCATAAGGCTACAGTGGAAGGCACCTTCATGGATTTTGAGTTTGGCTAAAATACCTTCCTGTCCAGTTACTACCTATAATATTCCTTTCCCTTTGGTTAGAAAGCCTTTCCTCTGTGGGTTATTTCCTTCCATCTGTACCCCACACGTCTACTTCATGCCTTCATAAGGTTTTACTCTTTACTGGCATTATTCCCATTTATATTTGAATTATACAAACATGATCATTCATGTCTTTACTCATAGAAGGGCACCCTGTCCTTCCTGGAAAAATGATTTATTTTCATATTGGATACCATTTGAATATACGCGGTTGTCTGAGTAGAAGCAGAGAAGTAGGTGGAAAGAAGAATCCTGCTATAGCCTGAGAGCAGAACAATAGATCCAGGATTCCAAAATGTCCTTCTGAGGTCATTACAGAGTGATAGCCCTGGACAGCACCATCCCTCAGTCATCCTGAGGCATTCTTTGTGTGACAGGCCAGCATGTCGTGGCAATGCACTTCCTAATGAAAATAATGAAACATTGAGATAAAAAGTTAATTTCTTCCTAGAAGAGTCTATCTGATAATGCAGGACAATGTTACACTTTTTAGTTATACTTAATTATAAAATGCTAAAAAAGAAAAAGTGATTTTGCATTGAGAGAGTTATTTATCTGAGAGAGCTATGAATTATCTAGAATGCTTCTCTAAAGTTTCCTTTTTCCCAAAATTTTATTATTTGGCATAATTTCAGTGGAATCTTCCAGAAGACATTAGTCCATTCTTTTGCTTCAGTGCATGTTTTTTTGGATAGATATTATCTATTTTTGTGTAATGTTGTAAGGTTTCCAGGATACGTAAAAGTTGGTGGATATATGGTTGGAGTAAAATAATTCTGTAGAGTAATGAGATTGATTTGGAGGAGGTGGTTTAAGGAATACAAATTCAGTTTACCTAAATAGATGTAGAAAGAAAGGGAAGGAATAGCTTCTGAAGCTAAGGAAGGAAATGTTTGGGCTGGAGCATGATGAGATAAGAGTCGGATAGAGCTTTTTAACCCATTTGAAGATAGCTGTTGACTTAGATCATGGGCAAAACTGGTAATGCAAGGATTTAGGAAGCATGTTTTTAAGCTACTGTTGGGTTTCATAGGAAACCATACCCCAGTGGTCATAAGAGACAGTCACCAGTAGTTTTCCATGGGTCTTTTGTGCTAGTGGTAGTTTTGTTGGGGGCAGGATTTACAAAAATGACCATGCATTTGAAAGTCAATGCTGAAGGTAAGTTTGAGGATGAATTTTCCATGGATGTTCTACAAGTTTTATTCTTTCTGTGAACAGCTTGGATTTTCATTTGGTTTGAGAATTAGGAAAATAACAGTCACGTATACTCACAGATCAAATTCAAGTACTGATTTTAGCCATCTATAAGCAAAGGCTATTCTTGGTGTTAGGCATGAAACAAACGAGAGAGAGAAGGAAAGAGAGAGAGAAAGAGGTGATGGACTGCCTTGGTTCTTGTAATTTAGAAGTGAGACTATAGATACATGCACAAGGAGCTCTGATGTGAAACATGGATATCACATATGTCCTAGTGGAAATGCACAAATATCCTAATGGGCTTAGGAAGGTTTCTAGAAGGATATGGATTCCAATCTGGTTTAAAAGAAAAGCAGAAAAGCCTGAAACTTTGGCAGATGAAGTCAGCAAGGATACTCTGGTAGCAGAATGAACCTGGACAAAGGTGAAGAGTGGGGTGTTGCCTATTTTGTTTTGTGAGGACAATAGATTCCTGTAACTGGAGCTGCGGAGGAAGTAGATGTATTGGAGATTGTCCTTGAAAGTATCCAGACTGACTCAGAGAGCAATTGTGAAGGTTTTGCTGATAGATTTGTACTGTATTTTTCCATGCAATGCAAGATCCACTAGAGGGATTTGAGTAGGAGATTGTCATGGAATATTTAGAGGATATAATTCAGATTTAAAGCATGGAATATTTTCCTTGACACTATTAAGGAATCATAGATTCTTTGAGCTAAAAGGAGCACTAGAGATTATCTATTGAGGTGGTTTCCAAATATTGTTTTAACACAGTGGAAACCTTCTTTCAAATGACATCTTACACAAATGCCTCAGCTATAAAACAGATAGAAGAGCAGTTCTGGTGGAAGCATGATGGGAAGAGTCTTGCATTTGCTGCTTTCTGTTTCTTCATTCCTGTAGCAATCCTCGAGGTACCTCTGTAGAAAGCACAAAATCGTGGAACAACCTGCCATTTTAAAGATGAAGTAACTAAAAAAAAAATGAAAACATATGCTTGTGAAACCACACCCCCCATAACATCACCAGCAGCCTTATTCATAATAACTGAAAAGCAGGATACCACCCAAATGTTCATCAACAGGAGAACAGATAAACTGCATTGTGTTCATACAAGGGAATAGTTCTCAGACGTGCAAAGAACAACTTACTGATTCATGCAACAGTGTACATGAATCTCAGAAACGTTAGGTAAAAGAAGAATGACCCTTGGATTTTGTTTGTATGGTACGCAAGAACATGTAAAACGAATCTAGGGGGAAAGAAATTAGGAAGTGATGGCCTAGGTGGCAGGGAGGAGAACTGATTCAAAGGGAGCAAAAGAAAACTTTCTGGGGCGTTGGAAATCTTCTCTATCTTATTTTGTGGGATGGTTACATTTGTGTATTCCATTGTCAAAACTCATCATATGGAACATCTAAGGTGTGTATTTTATTGTATGTTAAGTATATCTTAATTGATAAAAGTTGAGTTTGAAGATTCTTAGAGGGAGATTTGCCCAGTTCCCATAGACAGTCGTGAGAAAGACCAGTGGGTAGAGCATAGGTTTCCAGGATTCCTGGTCCAGCTGTTTTTACCACATCTCTCTCCCTCAGAATCATCTTCCTCTTCACCAACACAGCATCAAGGCTGGCTCCTCCCTCCCTGGACATCCCCTTCCCTGCTGAAACCCTAAAGTGGCTGTGAAGCATTAACTTGATGACATTGTGCTGTTTCAGACTCAGTTTTTAAACTTTCCTCCAGTGAAACCAGAACTGGCAAACACAACCACATTTTTCTTGTACCATGCTTTGTATTGCCAACCTGCTGATAAATGGCTCTATCCCATAGCCTTGTGGATCTTAATAACTTAACCATTTATAGCTCCATGGGAATGGGACAGGGGAGAAGACCAGTGGCTTCCATTTAGGCCTGTCTACACTGAAGGAATGCCAACTGCCCAGGCACACTTGATGTTAGATCGCCTGGAGGCTCACCTGCACAGATGCACAGTTTAACTCCATTCGGGATCACAGAGTACCACATACTGTGCTGTGCTCTTTGGCATACATATTAAAAGCATCGCTCTAAGAGAATGGGGGAGGTGGTGAGAGTTTATTGCTGCCTTCTTTCTCATGGAAGCATTGGATAGCAGGGCAGCCCTAGTGAATTGCTGACTGCTCCGTAGAATATCTTGTTCATTTAACCTCTTCTGTACTAGGTCTCCTGCCTGGAGAGTGCTGGGCTATACTCCCCATCCCCAGTATCCCATGTATTCATGTCAGATTCTTGCAGCCTCCTGAGGACGTTTCAAGGACTGGAACTGCATCTTCACCATCTTTGTGTTCCCGGTGTCTGCAACAGTGCCTTAGTCTAGAAAAGTGCATCTTAACTGGGAGCTGTTTTGCCAGGACCATCATTAAAAATGTCTGGAGATGTTTTGGATTGTCAAAACCGGGGACAGGGTGCTACTGGCATCTGGTGGATAGAGGCCAGGGATATCTTATATTCCTACAGTGTAGAAGACAGTTCCCTGTAACAAAAAATTACCCCGCCCCAAATGTCAGTAGTGCCAAGGTTGAGAAGCCCTTCTCTAGATTATACTTTGTCGTATAGACGATGATAGATCAACCACATCCTCAAGGCTAGGACCAATGCTTTGTGTTATGACGGGTGTCTCGGTTTCCGTTATTTCCACTCTTGATTCTCTAAGCATCATATTCAAACTCTGACATGAGGTGTATCTGACTTAGTCAGGTAACCACTGAGCAAACTGGAATAAGCCTTTCTGCAGAGTTTAAACCCAAGTCAGTGCTGCCTTGACTCAAGCTCAGATACCTCATCTGATCATCAGTAGCCATAGTAATAGCCCTTAGCACGAACCGCTGACGACTGCTTAGGAGGGGTTTGTGGGGTAGAAAATGAGGTTATATTAACTTTACTTGCCCAAAGTCACACAGCCCGTATGTTTTGGAACCAGATTCAAACCCAGGTTGTCTGAAGGCTCCAAAAGTTATCATTTATCACTATATATTTTCCTCTTAGCTTTCTTGCATTTCCTTTAATGTTCCCATCTCTCCCCAGTAAAACTGATTTCCCTTATCAGGAGGTTCTCTAGGAATTTTGGTCCAGGGCTTAGATTCTTAAATAAGTGCGGGGACATCACCATGTTTGTTATACACTTCATTTCACCTCCTCTGTTCTGAATCAGAATGAGGCCAGCACTCTGGGTTCTAATTTATCTCTTTTTTTTTTGTTTCACTCTATATACTCCCTAAGAATCTTTCCTGTGCTTAAGGTACAAGTTTAAATGTGGGGGTGGGGGGGAAACTAGATTGAAATGAAAAGCCAGACATTTCCTAGTTATATCACTAATTAACTGTGTTACTAGTGATAAGCTGCTTATAAATCTGTCATCATTAAGGTAAGATTACCTTCTAGATCTTAAAATTTACAATCATAGGGATAAGTTTTTTGTTGTTTTATTTTGTTTTGTTTTGTTTGAGACCGAGTCTCACTCTGCCAACCAGGCTGGAGTGCAGTGTCACAATCTCAGCTCACTTCAACCTCTGCCTCCCGGGTTTGAGCGATTCTCATGCCTCAGCCTCCCGGGTAGCTGGAATTATAGGTATGCGCCACCACACCTGGCTAATTTTGTAGTTTTTAGTGGAGATGGGGTTTTGCCATGTTAGCCAGGCTGGTCTCGAATTCCTCCTGCATCTCCCTCCCAAAGTGCTCGGATTACAGGTGTGAGTCATAGCGTCCAGCCAGGATAGTTCCTTTTTATTGTAACATGTCCATTTTTTCTTGGTTTATACCTCCAGTATCCAACAACTTAGGAGGCAGGAATTAAGAAAGAATCGTCCTAAAGCAGGAAAGGCAAGGTTTGATGAAGTTGGTAGAAATCAGGAAGCACAGTTTTATAAACTTTGCTTGGGTGTGGATTGGGAAGCTATTTCTTATTTTTCCAAGAGTGTTTAGCTTCTCAGACAATCTCTATCTCAGTTTCCCCATATTTTAATGGGGGGACCAAACATAGAGTATGGTCATGCATGACTTGTGACCATAATGAAAGTGTGGCTAGCACATTGGAAACCTGGTGTGGCAGAAATCAAACTTAGAATCAGGTCAATTAGGAGTCACCTGAGTTTTTTTGTTGAAAATTATGTGTAATGCTGAAAAATTAATAAGAGAGTTCCTTAAAATAAGAGACTGAATTTTTAAGTTTAGGTGATATTATTTTCCAAAGTCTGACCTGCCCAAAACCTTGTATAAGCACATTATGGAAAGCAAGAGTGGAATATCTTTACAAAGAAATAAGGATTTCTCCAAACTTTGAAACACATTCTGAAGCTTCAGATTAAAAATATGTAAATGGAAATACCCTCCGCTTGACTGTATCACAGCTGTTCTCTGCCCCTCATTTGCTCAAGGACTGAGTACAACCCAGACTGGTCAGAGGATGATGACTTTCAGTAATGACCTAAATGACCTTAAAACTTCAGTAGGTGACAGAGTATTCAAAGTCACAGTCTATAACATTCACTTAGAATTTCCCCTTAAGCTGCTGGCTGAAGCACTAATTAAGATCTGAAATGGAAGGTAGGTGACAGATGCTTTGTGTCCTGCAGCAGAGGCACGGAATGCAGTTCTTTCACTTACTGTTTAATAATAATAATAACAGCCATTTAATGTTTGCTGATACAGTCTCCTTGGCTTTATTATGTTGTTTATTTTGTGTGAGCTTTTGATATTAGTTATAAAAATGTCACTGTGTCTGCAGCTGCATTTTTCATTTCATAAACTCCCAGAGATCTCATCAATTTAATCTACCTTGCACGGTTCACAGGAAACCACTACAGGCAAAGATAGGCTTAATCAAGGTTTTTTCTTAATAATGAACACAATACACAGGAAAGCATGGCAACGAATGAGCCTTTGATTCCAGGTAAAGACTTATTACATGAAAATCTGTATTTAAATTAGGGGCTTTTTGCTAGGATTCTTAACTGCACAAGACAAATCACTGCAGGATGTCTTTAAACAGCAAGTGTGTCTTAGGCATTTGAAATATAATTTAATCTATTAACAGTTTACCCTAGGTTTTAAGCCATTCATTGCTGGCGAAAAAAATCTGGATTCTTTAAAATAAAAATAGAAAAGTATTTGCAGTAACTGGCCATTATTATAGCATAGAAATAAAAGGTATTTTTTAATAATTTTTGAGTTATATATTGTTTCTCTCTCCTTAATAACTTTCACTATAGAAAGAGCTCTCTTTCTTGCTCGATTTACATAAAAGTATCTGGAACAGTTCAGTGACAACAATGTTGGAAATTAAGGACTGACTTGAGACTGAAGCTCCCTCTGTAACTCCCATGCTGTTCTCCAATACTAAGCAGTATAAAGGCCAAAAGTCAGACAAACATAAGAGATGGTGGCAGCACTAGAGATGAGGATGAGGCTGTTTCATATAATAGAAGGACACCAGTTGACACTTTCCAAAGATATTCAATTATAATCTTTTGCAAAGGTTCTCTTACTAGTTAACAAATATAAAAGATGCCAACTTCCATCAGACTATAGATGCTTGTAATAGAATTAGACGGCCCTCCAACCTTTCTTTCCAGGTGTCCTGAGGGGGAAGTCTTTGTTGGCACCCCAAGCCTGATTCACTCAAAGCACCTCAGGAAAGCATGTGTTGTGTGGCTTCAAGGATGGGTATCCTAGGAGATTTTACCACCTATCCAGGTGCCCTGGCTGGGTGAAAACTGTGCTTCCTTGGTAATGCTGTAAGAATGCTGCACTGCCAGTTTGAGGTATCAGGTTTGAGTTTTCAGGACTGCAAGACTGCTTGCTGTGTGTGTACTTGTGGGTTGGCTCCCTGCCTTTCCCAGCACCCCCATGCCTCCTTCTTCATACCCCCTTTCAAGTAGAATAGGGAACCGATAACCCACCCAGGCCCCTTATGCCCATCACATAGCGTGCTAATCACTGAGACAACAAGCTTTGCTGTAGAGAAAAGATTTTATTCACCAGCCAGCCAAGCAAGGAGACAGGAGAATAGATCTCAAATCTACCTCCTCAAAGATGGGGTTTAGGAATATTTATGGAATAAAGAAGCAGCATGATCTAATGTGGGGGAAAGGTGATTGGAGGTAGGGGAAAGGTGATTGGAGGTAAGGAAAGGGAGGTAATTGGTGATCTGCACAGACATAGTCAAAATTCATAGCTCTTCATAGGATGTATGTTCATGAAATGGCATTGTTAGCATGATCTGAGGGTGGAGTTTTTGGTCCTCTGATGTCAGAAGTCACCCATTGGACATTCATACAGGCCTAGTTGATGGGTTGGTGGTCTCAGCCAGTTTGAACTGGATAAGAACCGACCTCGAGTTCCTGTAAAACAATGTAAGCAACTGTTACCATGATGACCTGTATATTAGAGATGTTACCTATGAGGAAGCTAGTGAGAGTTTAGATACTTTTAGGTATATAGGTTTTAGATCAACTAAAAGTAAGCAACTGAAAGCAAACGAGGCAGGTTAAGTTTGGCAGGCCTCATCAGATTAGCCCTCACTTTCAGAGTCATCTGCCCAAGTATGGTAAACAGATAGATCCAGCTATTACTTAGATACTTTGAGAAGTTTGGGGTTGGGCTCTTTCTTCTTCTTAGCTTTCCCCTTCATAGAGGAAAGTCCTCATTCACTTCACTTGCTAACTTGTTTGCCATTAGTAGAGATCTGTGGGAAGTTTGCCAGAGATAGGTTGTCTTTTGGGATTGGCCAACCAGTTGGCAGGGACCTCTGCTGTGAGTGGCCCATGCTGTCTGGGCAGCTCTGTTAGGTGAATGAGAAAGCCATGTGGCTGTATAGACTGCGGCTCTGCAGGAACCTCTCCTACATCTCTAGCTACCACCTCCAGAGTACAGTAAATTGTAGACTTAGATTGGCTGTTTCCAGCATAGATGTCTTACACTTTCTAGACGGTTCCCTCTGCTCACATACGGCCTTTGGTTAAGTGGTGGTGCTCATTTTCCATGCCCTGCTGGCTAGTCCTTGGACATTGTGAGCATTTTTGTCACCAGTACCATTGAATTCCTTAAGCCCTTTTGGATGGGTGCTAAATATTTAAGCAATTCTTACTAAGAAAATAGACAATACTTGAGCTCTCTGTTTTGCAAGTGGCTATCTTTATATCAAGACCTTGGAAGTGGCCAACTGTATGTAGCCAATTTCATGAGGCTGTTTTAACCAGGAGGACATTGTTACCTGGCTGGGCTTATACAGCTGAGTCAATAAGGAAAATGCAGCTTATGTTAGCTTGCTTACCTTTTAAATGGGTAAGTAATGCACAAAATGGATCCCTCACCACCATTACTTCGTTTAAACCCCATCCCCGACTCCACATCCTATTATCTCTCATCTCATCTCTCAGCTTTAGCCGATCCCATGGAGGGGAACTGGGCAGGCATGAGGTTGGAGGTATGCATGTGTATCATATATTACTTGGGAGAAAAAAAATTGTTTTAGGTTTTATTACAAAGCACCCAAGTTAAAAGAGCAGTGTTAAAATTGTCTTATCCAAATGTCTGGTACCATTGCATTTTCCCATTTAAAGAGACTGCCATAAACTCTAGGGGCTTCCCAAGTGAGGAGATGAGATTACGATTAACCATCAAAGGGATGGGGAAAGTTATAAAAATAGGAAAAAATATTTAGATATAAAGTCACTGACCTGTGAAACCACCTTGCACATGGTAGGCAAAAGAAGTAGTATTACTGAAAAAGTATGAATTATTACCTTTACTCTGAAATTAGTAAGTAAAGGAGCAGTTTGTTTGCTGCACTAAATCTTTGTCTCCAATTTTTAAATTATAAGGTTTATATTGCCTAAGTATAGCCTGAATACATTTTAATATTTAATTGTTTTTTTCTCAAACTATGGTTTGAAAACAAGATAATTCTTAAGCTGGGTTTCACTGCTTTGAAAACTGTGTTTTCTAGGAGAAAACATTACTGATTTTAAAATGTAAAGTAATAAAAAATAGTATTCACATAAAGTTTCAGCAGAGTTTTAGCACAGAACACAATTAACCAGGGCTTAAAAAAGTACCATTTAATTTTGAGGGAATTGTAGATTCACAGGCAGTTGCAAGAAATAACACAGAGTTCTAGTGTTACCATTTACCCCGTTCCCCCAATGGTACCATCTTGTAAAGCTATAGTACAATATCCCAACCAGAAGACTGACATTTTATAGTCAAAATACAGGACAGTTCCATTAACACAAAGATCCTCTGTTACCCCTTTATAACTACACCCCCTCATTCCCATCCCAGACCCCTGGTAACTACTAATTTGTTCTCTGTTTCTATAACTTATCACTTCAAGAATGCCACATAAATGGGATCATATAGTATGTAACCTTCAAGGTTTTTTTCCCTCAGCATAATTGCCCAAGATTCATCCAAGTTGTTGCATGTATCAAGAGCTTGTTTCTTTTTATTACTGAGTAGTGTGTTCTGTCATATGGATGGACCACAGTTAAACATTTGAATGACATCTGTGCTGTTTCCAAATTTTTGCTTATTATAAAAAAGCAAGCAGGACTTTAAAAAGCATACTTACAGAAATGCTTATGGCTGTGTCTTATTACAGAATATTTATGAGGAGAATAAGATTAAAGACTTAGAGTCACTTGGGATTAAAACAAATGTTATAAACTATGACAATCTAGCTCAAAGTAGCTTGATTTCATAAATATAGTCTCTTTATGGTATTTCATAAATGCTATAAATCAAAGTAACTTGATTTCATAAATGTATTCTCTTTTGATTAGATAATCAAACCTAAGTAAATTATTGGCCAATGTCCACAATAGAATTTGTAAATAGTTACATTGTGTTCATGTTTTCATTTCTGCTTTTAACCTGAATGACTGCTCAATATACTACACTATGTTCACTTTTATTAAGCACTGCTCTCACATCTCACTGTGTCTGTTGAACCTCGCAATGTGATAGCATTTGATTGTGTTGATTTTTTTTAGCTGCCAAGCCCAGTTGTTAGATGTTTTTAAAACATTACATACTCTTATGCCCATGGTATCTCTGATGAAGCAAATTCATTAAGTAAACACTCGCTTATGAACAGCAGAGCCAGCACAGGCATAGTGGGTGAAGTTTATAAGTTACTGATGGATGGTAGGATATCCGTTGAAGGATGCCTGGAAACATGTGGTCATGTTGGTAGGAAGTAGAAAAAGCCTGTCTGGAGTCCCTCAGATCCCACAACGTATGTGCGTGCATCTTCTCAGGCTCCATATTAGCCCTGGTACGCATAGAGACACACAACGACCAGCCTGTGAGTTGCCTGGCAGATGTTCTCAGTACTGGTCATTTGTGAATGCTTTTAATATGATTCACAGAATTTCTGTAGTCAGTCACATTTTAGAACTGACAGTAAAATGTCACCTCTTCAGCAGTGTTTTTTTTTTTTTAAAAAAAAAGGTATAAAGCCTCTTAAAAATTTCTGCTTTAACCTCCTATCGATCTTTTAGAAATCTTATTAGCTTGCTTTTGGCTTTATTTTAGGGTTGGAGAAATTGAAATTTAGAGACCAGGTTGGGCTGAGAAAACTGCATGGAGAAGGGGAACTTGAGTTAGATCTTGCTTACCCCAGACAGTAGGGACACAAAAGAAGGAATATACTGCTGGAAGATAAAAGTTGACAGCTTTATGAAAGAAGGAAACAAGTGAATGAGATAATTTGGCTGGGAGCTCCCAGAACGCAAGAATTCCTTTTCATCTGTGCCCTCAGTCCCTAGTTGGAGCACAGCCCAAAGTAAGGTTCAATAAATATTTGTTTAATGCATAAACAAATGGATGAACAAACTGAAATGAGTGTTGATATTTGTTGTGAAATAGGCCTTTCTCAGACTGTTCCACACACCTCAGACTGGCTGTGCTGTTGGTGCCAAGTTTATATGGCTGCACAACAAACTACTCCAACACTTAGTGGCTTATAACAGCAAATGGAGGTTCACTGGCTTCCACTGGACAGTTCTCCTGGTTCTCCTTGACATTCGTTCTACAGTCAGAAGGCAGCTGGGACTGAGGTTTCCGGAGGCTCCGCTTGACTACGGGGATGTTGGGCTGTCTCCTCCTCAGGGCCTCTGCTCTTTGTGTGGCTTTTCCAGCACAGCAGTTGAACTTCTAACGTAGTGTGGCTCAGGGCTTCCAAAAAGCACAAAGGGAGAAGCTTCCAGGCCTCCCAAAGGCTGGGGCCTGGAACTGTCACTGTGTTGCTCCCTCTTTCAGTTAGGCAGACATGGGGGCCAGACCAGATTCAAAGGGAAGGAAAAGAAACCCCACCTCATGATGAGGCGCCACTGTTTTCCCAGCGATTACTTTTATCAACTCAGCATCCTACAGCTCAATTCAATTCTGACACTCACCATCCAGAGATAGTACAGACCCTACAGGTTACGGGCTCCATCCCCTTAGACTGCCCCCACTTCAGATGCCAGCTGAAAGTGGAATATGCCCAAGTTACCCACACTTCTTCATGGCTGACTAATAATTTAGGGGTTGGGAGAACCCCCAGGTTTGGCAATTCACTAGAATGACGCACAGAACCAAGGAAAGTGCTATACTTACAGTTTATTATAAATGATACAAATGAACAACCAGCTGAGAATGTATGTAGGGTGAGGGCCAGAAGGGTCTTGAGTGCAGGAACTTCTGTCCCCATGAATGGGACATATCATTGTTCTGGTACATCATATATTCACCAACCAGAAAGTTCCTGAACCCCACTGTTCAAGAGTGAACAACGCAGGCTTCATTGCATAGGCATGATTGAGAAAATCATTGGCCATTGGTGGTTAACTCAATCTCCAGTCCCTGCCATTTCCCCAGAGGTCAGGGACAAGGTTGAAAGTTCCTCTAATTATATACCCACGTGGCTGGCACTTTCCTGGAAACTAAGGGCACACCTTGAGTCACCTTGATAGCATAAAGATACAGCTCAAAGGGGTTCATTATGAACAACAAAAGATGTAACTGTCGCTCAGGAATTTCCAATGGCTTTTGAAGCTCTGTGCCTGGGGAACTAGGGACAAAGACAAAATAGATTTTGCTATTCTATCACAGGGTTGATGACAAAGAATGTGTGGCCATCTTTAATCTATGACACTGGTCCTCTGCAGACTCAAGCAAAATAGACAAAATTTTCCAAAGGACTGTTTTCCTATCATTTGCTTAGAAGATGACCCTACATGTTTATCCCACTTTCCCCTACAACAGGTTTCTGGAAAGCTAATGCTGTGTCTTAAATGTATACATAAATGGATGAATAAGAAAAAGTTTGTTGCATTGGTATGTGTGTTGGGGGGACAGGAGGGTGACGGGAGAGCCGCCTGGAATGCCTTAGAGTTGGATGCTGTTTCCCATTGTGACTCCTTTTGCAGCTACTGCCTTGATCCCCTCTTGTGCCTGCTAGGCTCTGCCTTGGGGAGCGCTCAACTCTTCTGTTTCCCTACACTTGACCGACTGTCTCCATCATTGCCTTGCCCACCTTGTGTTCTGTTCACCCAAACCTGACTCAGATCTGCTAGTTTTCATCTTTTGCTCACAGACTATTCTCTTGAGCCAGATTCCTAGTCCCCTAACTCAATCATCTTATTCTGGCTTCTCCAATGTTCTTTCAATCCAGTCTTGCTAAAAAGCTATTTTAGTGCCTGACTGTGGATTTTTGGCATCGTTATCTCAACAGGCCTAGCTTGGAGGTTCCTCTGGGATTTCCTGCTGGAGTCTTCTTTTTAGGATTTCCCAGTCTACATCAGAAACATGAGGAAAATATCACCTTGTGTTAGGAAGAATCTTATTATCTCAAATCAAATATTTGAAATGGCAATGCTCCCTTATCTGGAGTTTTATTTTGTAAGGGACATTTTCTGATAAGCTGCCAATGACAACGTATGATATGAAATTCTGTATGTCCCTTTGGGTTCAATAGTAACCTTTATGAGCTAGTTTGGTCTCCCTGTCTCACCCAAGGTTACCATGTAACTGAAATTCTCAAGTGCAAAGAAACTTTTGTATCCTTCCCACATCCAGAGCTACCTTGGAGTTTGGCCTTAGGCAACAACCAACTAACTGTGCCTTGAAGATGACTCTCTGGGGAGTTAATTAGGATAGACTGAATAATTTAAGGGGCAGATTTGGTGAATTAAGTTGGGAAGAGATTTTTGAGTGTTAAAATTTGAAGCATTCCCTCCCTATTATTTCAGCTCTTGCCTCTACTTTCTCAATATATGTTAAAGAAAAGCAAACCTGTTCAATAGATTTGAGATCATCTATTAATTTAGAGTGCTTACTAGAAGCCCACCATGGGGCTAGGCTCCACAAAGTTTGAATTGTGGTTATACAGTAAGTTGTTTTTAAAAATGTACAGCAAAATCCTAGGCAATCTTCATGAACCACTCCAGAGACCACCATCCTAGACATCTAAACTCAGTTCTCCTTTAAGATTAGTCATTTTCTTATCCAAACACCACAGAGCTTTTTACATAGCTACATTACAATGCTTCAGATATTGTCTTGTAATTATTTGTTTCTCAACCTGTCTTACCTATTGGACCTGATCAATTTAGAGGTGGGAGGCTATTGGCTTCATTTCCTTATCCAATCATTTAAATTAAGCATCCGACAAGTACCAGGCATTGTATTTGGTTC
This sequence comes from Colobus angolensis palliatus, assembly GCF_000951035.1. Taxonomy (NCBI): domain Eukaryota; kingdom Metazoa; phylum Chordata; class Mammalia; order Primates; family Cercopithecidae; genus Colobus; species Colobus angolensis. The sequence goes on along the minus strand of NW_012116265.1, from coordinate 22,080,560 downwards.
TAGTGTTCCAAAGGAAGAAGACAATCCTCATTTTGTATGTATTCTTCTTTTTTTTTCTTTTCTTTTTTTAGATAGAGTCTCACCCTGTTGCCCAGGCTGGAGTGCAGTGATGTGATCTCAGCTCACTGCAACCTCCACCTCCTGGATTCAAGCGATTCTCCTTGAACTCAGCCTCCCATGTAGCTGGGACTATAGGCATGCGCCACCACGTCCGGCTAGTTTTTGTACTTTTAGTGGAGACAGGGTTTCGCCATGTTGGCCAGGCTGGTTTCAAACTCCTGACCTCAAGTGATCCACCCGCCTTGGCCTCCCAAAATGCTGGGATTACAGACGTGAGCCACTGCGCCTGACCCCATTTTGTATACATTCTGTATGTTTGTTGCATGTGTCAATCATTTTGAAGTTGCATTTCCACTTCACACTCTCTTTTTTTAAAATGGATAATTAGGAAATTCAGCCATTTTGAAGTTACTTGACTCTGGTTATGGTTAAGTGTTCTGTAAGCTCTGTTAACACACCTGGTCAAAAGTTTGGAAGCCAGACATGTTTTGTTTGTTGTTTTTTCTCTGTCCAACATGGCCCGCACCATAAGCTTCTGAAAAACTCTTTGAGGCCAGAGACTTGGCTTCATCGATCTTAGTATCTTTGGTAATGTTTTGCTCATAGGGAAGATTCAGTAAAAGGACATTTGGCATCAGACTAAAGGAAATGTGCTCCATTTGACTTTTCAATTGCGGCAGTTTATTTTCAAAGCCATAGTTTTGTGGTGTTTCTTTAGTACCTGATTGAATTTAAATGCACTGGGATGACTTCCTCTAAGAAGAAGGAACCTTGGGGGGCCGAGAAGATGTGGCAAAAGCAGAAACATGTCCATCTCTCATTGGGTAGAGACATCATTCATTTATTTGTTCCTGTATCATTTTACAGATTCCTTTTCAACCCATACACTGGCTGTCTTTCTCTCATCCTCAAGTTTCAAGATCTCTGGTGGTATTTATTTTCCATACCCTTTACCTACCTTGCCTTGCTCCTCCACATTCCCAATTCCTTCAATTTTTTTGTCCTCTCTAATCTGCTGTTTTATGTTTGTCAAGATATACTCTAGTTACTCAGCTCTTACCTTAGAATTGAGACTTCAGAGTTTCCCCCTAAGTTCCCTTTGCTATACACGGGAAAGGGGACATTAAGAGGAGCACACTGAGAGTTTATGCAAGAAAATCAGTGAATTCGGACCATGCTGAACAATTAAGTCTACTGTTACTTACTGGTTTTCTCCTTCAGAGCATAAACCAGGCTTCCCTTTCCCCAGACTTGGCTACTGTCCCCTGGCTTGCAATAACCCCTGGCTCCTCAAAACTCTATGCCTTATACATATGCCTTTTCCAAGTACTCCTGCCATTTTTGGAGGATGGGAAGATACTATGTCAGAGAATTCTAGGATCTGATTGGATGGATGTAATTGAGACTGCCTCTTTCTCCACTGTCAGGTAAGTCTCTGAATGTGCCTGGCTCCTCTGCTTTTTCTGATGGCCTTCTGCCATGAGCCAAGCTTTTCTGTCACCATAAGCAATCCACTCATCCCTTCAAGCAAGGGATACACATCTACGTGATGTGTGGCTAAATCAAATTTCTGCCTTCTAGAAGGCATCTTTCATATCCAGTCTTTCACCCTTACCCATAATGTTATGGTCTAGACTTCATTGACATGGTTCCTCCATGGAAGATCATAATACTGTTTCCCAACACAGATGTCACATTTCTCTCAACACAGAACTCTAGGCAACTGCTTTCATTGATTGGAGTTGTCATTCAAAATGAAGCCTACTTGGCATCCCTAGCAGCTGGTCTTCTCTTGCCTAGATCATTCCTCTTCATTTATTTCTAATCACTTGCATCAACCCCCTCTAGTTTAACCATTGTCAGTTTTGATTGGAAAACTTATTTATTGAACATTTCTGGTGATTTTTCTGCTGCACCCAATTACCTCTGAATGTGTTGCCCATCTCTTGAAGAAGAGGTATTCCTATATACACACCCCACATTCACCGAGGGTTTCTCTGTAGTTAGTCCGTAACTTTCTTTCATATGTGGTAGCCAATGCTCCATTCATTAGAAATGACGATGACCATTTTTTCTTCTAAAGTCTGCACATAGTCTTCCTGGAGTTGTCTGTCATGATAGTGTCACACTTCAACAATGTTGAGGATCCTGGTAAATTCTCCAGAAACATTTCCATTTTTGTTTGTTTTATGTACAGAAATATGTTATTAATTAGGTCCTTGGGCACAAAACTGGAGGCAGGAATGTGCCATTTAACATGTGTGTTAGGGTTCTCCAGAGAAACAGAGCTAGTAGGAGAGAGAAAGAGATAGACAGGTAAGAGGAGACTTATTATGGGAATTGGCTCATGTGATGATGAAGGCTGAGAAACTCCATAATCTGCAGTCTGCAAGCTGGAGAACCAGAATAGCTCGTGGTGTAACTCAGTCTGAAGGCCTGAGAACCAGGGGAGTTGATGGTGTAACTAACTCCCAAGAACCAGGAGCTCCAATATCCCGGGGAGAGTGAGGTAGATGTCCTTACTCAAGAAGAGAGAGAGTGAATTCCTCCTTTCCCAACATCTTTTTGTTGTATTCACCTTTTCATTGTATTCAGGTGCGCCCTTAATAGATTGGGTGGTGCCCATCCACACTGGTGAGGGCAGATGTACTTGACTCAGTCTACTGATTCACGTGCCAGTCTCTTCTGAATACACCCTGACAGACTCATCCAGAAATAAAGTTTTAATAGATGTTTGGGTATCCCTTAACCCAGTCCAACTGACACATAAAATTAACCATCACAATATGCTTCACATATGTTTTTAAAATAGCTTAATTTTTTGTCTGTAATTCTTGTACATGGGTAGTGGTTGAGTTAGTATCTTATCACTTGAGTTTGCCAACCACTTGGGTGGGGGCAGTGTCTTGGGGTTCTCTGAATGACATTTACACATGGTCACAAAAACCTTGGCCTTAAGAACTTTATAATGATAAAGTTCAAGGTATTTTGGTGTCTTGAATAACTCCCTGGACTGTAAGATACGGATTCACTTGGCTGTAGTCCTCGTGCTGGATCTAACTGGCTGCCATTGTGGGGCTCCCCTTAAGACAAAGGAACTCAGTTTCCTCATCTGTGAAGTGTGAGGATGGAATTCATCACCATGTTCCCTCCCAGCTCTAAACTTCTCTGAGTCTTGTTTTTTGCTGCTCTGTATCCTCCACTTTCTGGCATTTTAAAAATATTTAATATTATAAATGTGTCCCAATTTTTAAGTTATAGCATGAGAGGGAGGTAAGGAATAGTTAACAAAATTGTATTCTGAGTAGCCTAATATTATTTTTTTGCCTGCCAAACTTCTTTTTCCTCACCTTCTCCCAACATTTTTGTGGGGGTGGGTTGACTGGTGGGTGGTTGTAGTGATATTGATATTCAGAGAGGAGTGAAAAATGCAGAATTGCAAGGTTAACAACAGATGGTTATATGGTGCCATTTTAGGAGTGTTATTAAAAGAACAAATCTATTTTCCTGAATAGTAGGATGTCTTAAGTGTTTAGGCTTAAATCTACTGTTGAAATAGAAAAAGAAAGAGGAGGAAGAGGAGGAGGAGAGGAGGAGGGGAAGGAGGAGGAAGGGGAAGAAAAGTCAAGGAAACACTTAGAACATTTTTGCATGATCTCAATTTTCTTCTTGTTCCAAGGTTTTTAATTTGGACAGTGGTATGTACTTCAGATTGAATGCAAGGAAATTTGTTGCACCATTTGCCTGACAGTTATCATTTTCCTTGACAAAAAGTTTTTCTGAATTTTGCTTTGCTGGAGTTACCTCTTCCCTTGCGTGAATAACCTCACTTGCTTAAGTCGTTGATGCAGTGGACTGACACCACCTTTCTCTTAAGGAATTACACTGTTCTCTGGGTAGGTCTAATTGACACTCCCACTATCACCCAAAGAAGAGACACTCTCTGTATCGATAATTAGAAAGAAGGAAGTGAGACTGTGGTCCAAGCATGTCTTATCTTCAGCATAGAGTGAATATGTGGTTTATGGTAGGTGTTCAACAAACTTTAAAAAAAACTTACATTAGTCTGTTCTCATGCCGCTAATAAAAGACATATCCAAGACTGGGTACTTTATAAAGGAAAGAGGTTTAATGTACTCACAGTTCCACATGGCAGGGGAGGTCTCACAATCACGGCAGAAGGCAAAAGTCACATCTTATATGGCGGCAGGCAAGAGAGAATGAGAGCCGAGCAAAAGGGGAAACTCCTATAGAACCATAAGATTTCATGAGACTTATTCATTTCCATGAGAACAGTATTAGGGAAATCACTCCCCATGACTCAGTTACCTCCCACCAGGTCCCTCCCACAAGATGTGGGAATTATGAGAGCTACAATTCAAGATGAGATTTGGGTAGGGACACAGCCAAACCATATCAAAACTTAATCTAAAATAATTGATGTCAGGAAATAGAGAAACTTATTGAGGTTTTTTAGGGAAGCAGTATTTGAACCTGTTTTGCTGTGCCCACTGGAGGATCCTGTCCATCAAATTGTTAGTTCAATGAATCATGGTGCAAACACTCAGTTACATTAATATGACTATTTTCTTGTATGCTAACTTGAGAACCTACTCCCTAGAGATATATTATCCCATGTAATTTCCAAGTGAAATGGAGAGAGGATGCCTTAGACTGTTACTTCTCATGTTTTTCATTCTAATCTTCCTCAGTGCCCCTCTCTATAATCCCAATCCCATACATTTTTAAACAAAGGAAAGCCACTCAGATCACAGTAGCTGGACGTTGGTGAGAAACACGAGGAAACGTAGAGGATCCCCCAAATTCTCAAACATAAACTGAGGTGCAGCCACTGGGTGTCAAGCAGGGTTTCCTCACTGGTTTAATGACTCCAGTTTTCCACATTCACGTTTATGCTGGGAGCCTTACATATATTATTTTGTAAAAACCCTTTCTGTAGCCCTTCATGGTAGGTAGCAGAATATTTAACCCTGTTGTAAGAGATAGGAGAAACCAAACTGCTTTTTCTATTCTCACCTGCCATTCTACACAATTCTCCAGTGGAATCCCACTGGATGTCCTATAGTTTGGTCTGGTTCTAACACTGTCTACCTGGAGATAGCCTCAGATCTCACAGGTAAAGGGCTTAGTCCCACAAGACTGTCCTTGACTTAAAATGACAATCGCAAGTCCCAGACTGCGGCCTGTACTTCTGAGCAACTGGCCATAAATTGGGGGTTCCCACAGGCTCTTTATCGGGTTTGATTAATTTGCTAGAGTGGCTCACAGAACTCAGGGAAATGCTTTACTTGCTACTGCCCATTTATTACAAAGGATTTTTTAAAGATACAAATGAACAGCTAGAAGAAGAGAGAGATGCATAGAACGTGGTTTGGAAGCATCCTGAGTGCAGGAGCTTTTGTCCCCATGGGAAGTTCCCCATGGGAGCTTCTGTTCCCCAGGGAACACTACCCTCTGGGCATGTGGATGACATGCATGTGTTTTTGTTCACCAACTGGAAAGCTCTCTGAACCCAGTCCTTCTGGGTTCTTATGGAGGCTTCATCACATAGGGACCATTGTTTAAAACATTTACATAGATACGATTGATCAACTCTTCCCTCTCAGATGTTAAGGGTGGGACTGAAAGTCCCAGCCCTCTAATCATATGGTTGGTTCCCCTGGAAACCAGCCCCCATCCTGAGGCTATCCAGGAGCCCCCAGCCACCAGTTACCCTAATACTATACAAAAGGACACTTACCATTTTGGAGATTCCAAGGGTTTTAGGAGTTGTGTGCCAGGGATGAAGATCAAATATATCTTATTATAAATCACAATATCACACCTATTATGAAGCACTACATATAAAGTTTACACTCCAAGAATAAAAGGTACAAATATGGAATCTTCAAATGCCAAGGGCCTGCTGGATACTGTGAATGACAATATAAGCTACGTCATCTGTTATTGAAAACCAGAATGCAAGTGCAAACTTGACCGGGGAACCTGCAGAGAGCACACGGAGGGGAAGGGTTAATGTCTTCATCACTCTTCCTCTGGTAGAATTATATTTGCATCCTTCCTGGTGGAAACTTGATACTTCACTGCACCTTTACCTGTTTTTTTTGTTTGTTTGTTTACTTTCTTGGAGGGAGAGTTCTTCTATCTCAGAAGATAGAAGAAATAGCTGGAGACTCTCTATTCCTGTGCCCTAGCACAGGAGACCAGGGGTCTCCAACTGGTCTGTGGCCTTTTAGGAACCGGACCACACAGCAGGAGGTGAGCAGTAGGTGAGTAAGCAAAGCTTCATCTGTATTTACAGCGACTCCCCATCACTCATATTTCCACCTGAGTTCTGCCTCCTATCAGATCAGCAGCAGCATTAGATTCTCATTGGAGCACAAGCCCTATTGTGAACTGCATATGTGAGGAATCTAGGTTGTGTGCTCCTTATGAGCATCTAATGCCTAAAGATCTGTCACTGTCTCCCATCACCCCCAGATGGGACTGTCTAGTTGCAGAAAAACAAGCTCAGGGCTACCGCTGATTCTATACTATATTGAGCATGTAATAATAATAAAGTGCACAGTAAATGTAATGTACTTGAATCATCCCAAAGTCACCCCCACCAACCCACCCAGTCCATGGAAAAATTGTCTTCCATGAAACTGGTCCCTGGTGTCAAAAAAGTTGGGGACTGTTGCCCTAGCAGGTAGAACAAGGGTACTTCACTTAGGCTTGACCAGTCGAATGCTTTCATTCTGGATTTTGGATGTGGGAGAAGTCTTGCAGAGACCAAGCAACACTTGAGAAGGCTTTGAAGGCTAGCTTGAGTTTAGTGTGCTAGTGCTGGCTACCATGTCTTGAGCAGATAGTTCCTGTGGTAAGACCTTCTGCCCTAGCCACACTTGGTTTCTGCCTGGTTTTCTAACACTTCTGTCAATTCTCCATTCTTGAGTAGTCCTCTAATATAGGCCTTTTCTGCTTAGCAGCCAGACAGAACTGTTGCTTGCAATCAGTGACTGTCTAATTCAGTCACTTAATGTTTTGTAGCTTTGTTCAGTTACTGGGGACAACTCACCTTCTGCTCAGGTGGCTTGGAGACAGCCATGGGCCATATGAATCACTATTATTTAACTTTCATAGTAAAAACTTGCTCCATGTGGGAAAGCATAATTATTTTGGTTTTTGAGTTTAATAAGCAGAAAGCAAAGAAGAAAAAAAAATACTGTTGCACTGAGCATTAAAATATAAGGAAGTAAAGTTGTTTATAGAGTTTCAACTAAGCACCAAAGGTTTATTTATATATTTTGCCATTTATATTTTCTACCTTGTTCTGCCTAGGAACTAGGGAAATCCATGGCAAGGAGAAAATAAAGCATCAAAGAAGATGAAAATGTTGAATAAAGTATTAGAACCCGGAACACTTAAATTTTTAACATTGATAGTGAGAGTGCTTCACATTTCTCAGGCAGACTTTTTGTTTTTTTCACCTTTTAGTATTCTGTGCCTACACTTGCATGTTTAAATAACAATTTAAAAATCACATAAGAAATGGTCAGGCTTTCTTTTTCCCACTTGACTCTCAGTTATTTCAATTCTTTGAGACTTGTTAAAGAAACCATTTAGTGTTGTAGATGTCACCGAGTCATTCCCTATCTAGTAGAGATTAGAGATTCTCTCACCAATTCCAAGTGTAAAAGGTCCTGCTGTGTTTGGATGGAATTGGCCCATGTTCTCATTTACCAGTGACCAGCTCATTGCCATGCTATGATGCTCCCCAGGAAATGCATGCTTTTTGTAGAAGGTGGCGAGAAGCTTCATGGGCACCAGCATCCACAACACGCTTCTTGAAAAACAAAATCAGATTTACATGTAGCTGACCACCTGGCAAGATCTCCTGTAGGAAGAAAAGGAACTATACCCCTATTACTATTTCAGCTTTTATTCACAAAGTCTTCATAGTTGAAAAATGCTTTATAATCATTTTAATTAGTGGTTTCTCACCAAAGCCCTGGAATTATTGGTGTTAGTGGTATTATCAGCACCATTTTCTGAGAAAACCGTGTGCCATTGAGAGGGACTTGACACAAGATGTTAATTGGTTAGAAGCTGGTACTAGAATCAGAGTGATGGGCCATAGGACTCAGTGAGCCATGCTATTTCCTGTCATCTTAGAGGGCTAAGTAGGGTGAAGGGAAGAAGTTGATGACTGATTGTTATAAATAAAAAGGGCAGAAATGACCCAAAACACCATTACAAATGTTAACAGAGGCCTGTTACAGAGTTAACGCTGGGTTTTCCAAAACAGCACATCTAAGTCAAAGCACCTTTGGTACATTAGCCAGTATGGAGGCAGCACCTGAGCTCACCCTGGGTTTGCCCATTTCCGCAGTGGCTGTTGGTGCTGCTTTCTTGTCTTGGCCTAAGAGTTTTCAGCTGGGCTTTTGAGCAAGCTGCATCTTGAATCTGAGGATGGGGGCAAGCCAGGCACGGAGCTGTGAGGGTCCTTGCAGTGGGCTGCTGGTGTTCCTGTCTCCTTCCATTCATAAGCTTGGACTTGGTCCCCACTGCATTTGACTTAGGAGAGGTTCTTTGGGAGAGGTTCTTTGACCGTACAACTCTTTCCTTGTAAATGTGCTGCAATCTTTGTCAAGACATAGCAAACTGTATTTCAACATTGTTTTACCATTTACTGTCGTGTGCATATGGGTCATATTTTCCTAGTCAGATGGTGAGTTCTGTGAGAGCAAAGGCTGAGTCATTCTCTATTTACATTTTAAGTAGGCATCCAGAGACTTGGTTATATTCTGAGTCTGTATTATTGATCAAAGCCCTCACCTGGAGTTTCTGAGGCCATTCACTTACCCAGAAGCTGATGACATTGACACAGGGAGGGAATGACATCCAGCTACAGAGGGTTAACACAGGTCTTTAGTGTCCCAATCCCGGTTTTGCTGACTCATCTATGCCTCAAGAACTCCAATCTTCATGCAAATTCCATTACTCTTGAGTACTCAGTTCTCTCGCATACTGCCCTGGACCCTTGGATCTGTCAGACTCTTCCCGTTGTTGAAGTTCTCATTCCTGTCTCTCAGCCGAGTGGCCAGTCATCGTGCCCCAGTGGGCACTGTAGCGACAGAACTGAGTTTCTACTTTTCTTTTAGGATTCTCTCTGGGAAATATCTGGAGCTCTCTAAAGTTGCAGAGAGAAGTACATTCCTTATAAACCTTGTGGTTGTCATGCTGGTGACTCCTTGAGCTTGTCCTCTACTGAACAGTGAGGAAGGGCACAAGGCCATCCAGACTCCTGGACTCACAGTGATTTCTTGTCCTCCCCAAAGATGCCTTTCCTGGGTGCACTCTTTAATAGCCCATCACTTCTTACTGGCTGTGTCCCCAGTTGAGTTCCTCCAGGATATGGCATCAACTCTGAACACATCTCTGTATATTCCCTCTTAGGACCATCAGATTCATGTTAAATTTAGTGCCAGAGATAAACTTGGGTAGCATGTTCCTTATGGTCCCTTAGATTACATTCCTAAATTACACATTTTACATTAAAAAACAAAACCCAAAGCACCTAGAACCATGCTGGATTCTTGATAAATGCTTGCATCCATTAAATACATATTGAAGTAACTTCTTCTACTCCGATGACCTCTCTCTTGATACTTACTGTTCACGTCCTTACTTTGGGGAGCTACCCAGCCAGGATCTTCTGAGAGAGAAAAGTGGTACATTTAGTAGTCACCAGATAGTTACTGTTAACGGTGCTGAGTTTTAAAAAACCTTTTAATTGTACTAGCTTGAAAGAGTATATGTTCCTCTCTTCATAGAGTGATGATGATGGTTTTATAAATGGTGGTTGGATAGCACTAATTAATGGGCACCAGCTTCTATTTTGGTAACAATTTATTCTTATATCGCATTTAAGAGGTTTCTCTTTCCTGTGGTCATGAAGTGATTAAAAAAAAAAGAGAGAGGGAGAGAGATGACATCCTTTTTAATAAGGCATCCCAAGCAGTCTAAGTACCTATGAATTATAAATGAAAACTTTTCAGTGATTAAAATAAATATACCAACGCAGTCCCCTTCTCTGCGTCATTGCTTCACCAGGCCTGCATGAAAATCACTCAGAGGAAATCCCACGGAGCCCTGAGATCATTTGCATCTGTTCCATGTGTTTCTCTGATTAAATCAGAGTACATCAAGGGCAGTGGCCTCCCAGCTGGTTTGGGAAGGGGGCTTTTATCCAGAGGAGCCATCAGCTGATGGTCAGTTAGGGCTCCTTGGAACAACTAGCCTTTGTAGTAATGGCCTTATAATATAACCTAGTCCATGTTTTGTTCCCTCAAGAACCAATTTACAACATGTAATGTTCAAGAATGGTTCCATTCCTTTCTTTGTTTACACAGGTGAGGCTTTATTTAGTAGTGGCAAATGAAGGGCAGATGGTTTAAGGAGTTCTTAATGCTGCAAGAGAGGTCCATAAACTGAAGAATCCAAGAAAATCCATTCTAAATAAGAGGCAAACATCGTCTCAGATGGATACAAATTAGTATTATTCTTAGGAATCCTTCCTTCCCATTTCTCAGACGTATAGCAGAGCTCTTACTGCTATCAGTGGCCATTGTGCAAGAAGCGTAGCAGGGAAATCACTCTTAAAGACCAAATGGAAGTACATGAGGAAAAAGATGGAGAATCCTGGATAAAGAAGACAACTGGCTGGGCTCCATGGCTCACATCTGTAATCCCAGCACTTTGGGAGGCTGAGGCAGGTGGATCACTTGATGTCAGGCGTTTGAGACCAGCCTGGCCAACATGGTGAAACCCTATCTCTACTAAAAATATGAAAATTAGTCAGCCATGGCTGTGGGCGCCTGTAATCCCAGCTACTTGGGAGGCTGACGTAGGAGAATCGCTTGAACCCAGGAGGCAGAGGTTTCAGTGAGCCAAGATTGTGCCACTGCACTCCAGACTGGGTGACAGAGACTCCATCTCAAAAAACAACAACAACAAAAAACAAAAAACAAACAAAAAAACCTTTTTCTAGCCCTATTTCTTTCATACTACCCTCCATTTGCCTTTTATTTGTTGTTGATTAAATAACATTCATTTTTGTTGTAGGATTGTACATAAGAGACTACTGGTCTGGCCTTTTGCTGTTTGAGCTGGAAATTAAAAGTTGTAGGGATTGTGGGCCATTGTTCTTAAATGGCTTATTTTGCCAAACATGATTAATGGCTTTTGGGGAGCAGTTTATGTCAAGGCAAAATTAATGGACACTTCATCAAACTGGACTATGGTTCTGAGCTGAGGGGACATTCACTTAGCCATTCCTAGACCTTTCTTCTGTCAGAACATGTCATTAAGGTTCAATGTCTAATATTTTTCAACATTTTAGTCTAAATTTCTACCTTTAGGGTATTATTGATGGTCTGATTAGAGAAATTTTCTCTCGGCAATGTCTATAATAAAACACAATGCAGGGAAGATAACATTTAATAAAATCTTTGTTTAATGTTAATAACATTAAACAGATTAGAACCAAGTTAGATCAGATTAGAACCAAGTTAACATCAAATTAGTAAGAGATATCTCAGTCACAGGACTTTTAGGGATGTGAGGTAAGTAAAGACCACCAGAGAAATTGAAGAAACAACTGGAATCATCTTTGAAGAATTTCAAACTCATCATTGAGACATTGGCAAGACTGGGAAAATTATTTCTGAATCTTGAAAGAATGATGCCCCAAGAGCAGATCATTTGACCATTATGTGTGTGGAGAGCCATCATGCTTCCTGGTATATTTACACTGGAAAACCCTGACTCTCAAAAATTAAAGGAAAATTACAACCATAATAAATTGGCCTGAATTGCATGGATTCATAAGACCACTCTCTTTCCATTTCTTCCTATTTAATGTTGTTTTCACATAGTGACCACTTAACAAAGTTTGGGAATCATAACTGGCAAGAAAGCTAAAATTCTTAGGCCCTAAAGGAAAAGTCTGCAAACTTATATTTAATGTTTTGACACCCCTTTCCCCCAATGAACATTACCATGTCCCTAAGAGAACCTTCTCTTTCATGAGCTCATAGATCAACAGTGGAAAGATGATTGTATTTTTGAGCCTTGAGGTTCAACTTTTTCTCTTCTAAGTCTTTTATTCTACAAGAGCCCTTTTGAATGATTTAAAATGGCATTCTCCATTCGTATATATTGAAAATCTATTTGGAGCAAGGTATTACATTTAAAGATGGAGAAGAAATGGTTCATCCACTCAGCTAATATTTATTGTGCACACACTGTGTAGCTACAAGCTGGGAACAGAGTGGAGAGCAAAAGAAGACACCATTCCTGCCCTTCTACAGTTGAGTCTGGTAGAGGAGACATTCATGATTCTTTTTTTTTTTTTTTAAGCGGTATAACCGTGCAGTGGGTTCACGTTGCCTGCTGCCTTCACAGAGCCAATTTATCAAGAGGGGAATTGCAGTGGAGAAAGAGTAATTCACACAGAGCCAGCTGTGCAGAAGATGAGGGTTTTATTATTACTGAAATTAGTCTCCCCAGGCGTTTGGGGATCAGAGTTTTTAAAGATAATTTGGCAGGTAGGGGCTCAGGAAGTGAGGAGTGATGATTGGTCAGGTTGGAGATGGAATCATAGGGGGTTCAAAGTGAGGTTTTCTTGCTGTCTCTGTTCCTGGGTGGGATGGCAGAACTGGTTGAGCCAGATTACTGGTCTGGGTGGTGTCAGCTGATCCATGGAGTGCAGAGTCTGCAAAGTATCTCAAGAACTGATGTTAGGTTTTACAATAGTGATATTATCCCCAGGAGCAATTTGGGGAGGTTCAGACTCTTGGAGCCAGAGACTGCATGACCCCTAAACTGTAATTTTTAATCTTGTAGCTAATTAGTCCTGCAAAGGCAGACTGGTTCCCAGGCAAGAAGGGGGTCTACTTGGGAAAGGGCTGTTACCAATTTTGCTTCAGAATCAAACCATGAACAGAATTCCTTCCCAAAGTTAGTTCAGCCTATGCCCAGGAATGAACAAGGACAGCTTAAAGGATAGAAACAAGATGGAGTGGGTTAGGTCTGATTTCTTTCACCATCATAATTTCCTCAGTTAAAATTTTGTAAAGGTGGTTTCAATGGAGCCTCACTCTGTTGCCCAGGTTGGAGTGTAGTGGTTCCATCTCAGCTTACTGCAACCTCCACCTCCTGGGTTCAAGTGATTCTTGTGTCTCAGCCTCCCAAGTAGGTAGGATTACAGGTAACTGCCACCACACTGGGCTAATTTTTTGTGGATTTTTAGTAGAGATGGGGTTTCCACATGTTGGCCAGGCTGATCTCAAACTTCTGACCTCAAGTGATCCACCTGCCTTGGCCTCCCAAAATGCTGGGATTACAGGTGTGAGCCACCATGCCCAGCCATGAATCTTTTGATTACTCAAGTAAATGTAAAATTATAACTGTAGTGAATGACATGAGATGTATAATAGAGGAATCTCATCTGTCTAGGGATAAAGGGCTCCCCTGTAGAAGTGATATTTAAGGGAAGATGAAAGGATTAAGAGCAACTAATCTGGGGAGGGATGGTGTCTTAGTCTGTTTTCTGTTACCTGAGACTGGGTAATTTATTTTAAAAGCTCAGAAATTTATTTTTTACAGTTCCAGAGGCTAGGAAGTCCAAAGTTAAGGGGCTGTCATTTGGCAAGAAACTTCTTGCTGTATCGTCTCATGGTGGAAGGCAGAAAAGCCAGAGAGCAATGTGCCACAGAGAGTGAACAACAGAGGGCCAAACTGACTTTTATAACAAGCCCAGTCTTGTGATAACAAACCTATTCTCACAATAATGACATCAATCCATTCATGAGGGCAGAGCCCTCATGACCTAACCACTTCTAAGTTCTACCTCTCAACACTCTTGCATTGGGGATTAAGTTTCCAACTCATGAACTTCAGAGGACACATTCAATTCATAGCATTCTGCCTCTGGTATTCAAAATTCACATTCTTCTCACATGTAAAATATATTTATTTTATACCAATTGCTCTAAAAATCTTATTCCAACATCAGCTCAAAAGTCCAAAGTCCATAGTCTCATCTAAATCAGATATGTGTGAGGCTCAAGGCATGATTCACCCTGAGGCAAATTCTCCTCCAGCTGTGAGCCTGTGAAATTAAACAATTTATCTATTTTCAATACAATGGTGAGATAGGTGTAGGATAGCCATTCTTATTCCAAAATGGAGAAATAGGCAAGAAGAAAAGAGTAACTAGTCCCAAGTAAGTTCAAAACCCAAAAGGAAAAGCAACATAAAGTCATAAATCTGGAGAATAATCTCCACACCCTTAATATTGTCTCCCAAACATGCTGTTTTCATTCTTTACATGGCCCGGCTGAAAATTTTCAAAACTTTTACTTTCTTCTTCCCTTTTAATTACAAATTTGTCTTTAAATCATTTCCTTCTTCCTTATTTTACTGTAAGTGGCTAAAAGAAGCCATGCAGCACCTTCAACACTTTGCTACTTAGGCATTTGCTACTTAGCCTAGTTCATCACTCTTAAGTTCTGTCTTCCATAAAGTCCTAGGACATAGACACAATTCCACCAAGTTTGTAACTGTATCACAAGGATGGCCTTTACTGTAGTTTCCAATACATTGTTCCTCAGATTCATCTGAGACTTCATCAGGATGGCCATTACTGTCCATGTTTCTACCAACATACTGATCATGACCTCTTAAGTAACCTCTAGGAAATCCCAGTTTCCCTGCAGTTCTTTACTTCTTCCGGTTCTCACCAGAATCATCCTTAATGCCCCATTCATGACAATCTATGCTTCTTAAAATCCTGCTCCTCCAAATTCTTCCAGCCTCTACCTATTACTAAATTCCAAAGCTTCTCCCATGTTTTCAGGTGTTTGTTATAGTAATAAGCCCTCTTCTTGATACCAATTTTCTGTCTTAGTTTATTTTGTGCTGTTTATAACAGAATACCAGAGACTGGGTAATTTATAAAGAAAAGAAATGTATTTCTTACAGTTATGGAGGCTGTAAAGTCCAAGATCTAGGGGTCAGCATCTTGCAAGAACCTTCTTGCTGTATGATCCTGTGGCAGAAGGCAAAAGGGCAAGAGAACACGTGCATAAGAGAGAACAAAAGAGGGCCAAACTCACTTTTATAACCACTCTTGCAATAACGACATTAATCTATTCATGAGCCCTCATGACCAAATTACCTGTTAAAGGTCCCACTTCCCAACACTGTTGCATGGGGTTTAGGTTTCCAGCACATAAACTTTGGAGAACACATTCAAATAATAGCACATGAAGTACAGAATTGTATTGCAGATAGAGGCAGCAGCTCATGCCAATGCTGTGTGGTGAGAGAGAGCACAGGGCAATTGAAGGAATGAACAAAGGTAAGGGCACTGACACCCAGAGAGCAAGGAAGAGCACAGGTGAGATAAATCCAAAGTGGGCGGTGGAGACCACCACCAGGCTATGCAGGACCTTATAACCACTTTAAAAATTTGAGAGGGCCAGGTGTGGTGGCCCAGCCATATTCAGAGGAAGAGGAATTAGAGTTCACCCTTCAATGGGAGGAGTGTTGAAGACTTTGAGAACATGTTTTAGTGTTACAGGTGTGAGCTGAGGTGGCTCACACCTGAAATCCCAGCACTTTGGGAGGCCAAGGTAGGCAGATCACGAAGTCAGGAGACCGAGACCATCCTGGCTAACATGGTGAAACCCCATCTCTACTAAAAATACAAAAAATTAGCTGTGCATGGTGGCAGGTGCCTGTAGTCCCAGCTATTCAGGAGGCTGAGAGGCAGGACAATGGCATGAATCTGGGAGGCAGAGCTTGCAGTGAGCCGAGATCACACCACTGCACTCCAGCCTGGGCGACAGAGCAAGACTCCATCTAAAAAAAAAAAAAAAATTGAGAGATGGGAGGATCACTTGAGGCCAGAAGTTCAAGACCAGCCTGGGCAACATAGCAATAATCCATCTCTACAAAAAAATAGAAAAAATAACATTTGGATATGGTGATGCACACCTGTAGTCTCAGCTACTCAGGAGGCTGAGGGTGGGAGAATCACTTGTGTCCACGAGTTCGAGGCTGCAGTAAGCTGGTATTGTGCCACTGTACTCCAGCCTGGGCAACAGAGCGAGACCCTGTCTTTTAAAAAATCAGGGTTTTATTCAAAGAACTGTGGAAAATCATTGATGGGTTTTAGGCAGTAAACATGAAGGGAACACATTTGTGGTTTGCAAAGATTGCTCTAGTGCCATTGGAGAGGAGTGGTAGTAAGATCATCCAGGGTGCTATTGCTCCCAAGTGAAAGATGCAGTAATTCAGGTGGACCTCATGAAGAAAGAGAGACAGGGATGAGTTCTAGAGATATGGAAGAGACAGAATCAATAGAACTTGGTATTGATTGAATATGGTGTTGGGGCAGGGTTATTAGCATGGCCCCCAGATGTCTAGCTTGCTGAGTAGATGAATGGTCGCACCATTCACTGAGATAGAAAGCTGAGATAAAACAAAGTTTAGGAGGAAAGTTGACTTTACTTTGGACAGGCTGAACTCAAAGTATAGTATGGTGTCATAAAGTAGACTGCTGTTACATAGCCTAAAAATGAGCGGATTTTTAAAAGGTCAAGATGGGCAGAAGTCTCTGTGAGCATTCCAGTTATCTAACATTGCATAATAAACTCCCAACAGTTATGACTTAAAACAACATTTATTGTGCTCATTAATCCGAATTTTGGCAAGGCTTGGTGGATAGCTTATTTCTGCACCACTTGGTGTCAGCTGGGGGAGCCCGAGGCTGGGGTTGGAATCATGAGACAGCTTGCTCACTCAAATATGTGGCAGTTGATGCTGGCTGTTGGCCGAACTTGAGCAGGGGTTGTGGCTGGAGCACCTACTCGTGTCCTTTACATGTGGCTGCTTAGCTTCTTCAGAGCTTGGTCTGCTGGGTTTCAAGGTGAGTGTCACAAGAATAAAGTGAGAGCCAGACAGAGACTGTATCACCTTTCATGACCTAGCCTCAGAAGTCATCCAGCATTACTTCCATGGCATTCTGTTCATTAGACATGAGTCATTAGGCCCAGCCATATTCAGGGGAAGAGGAATTAGAGTTCACCCTTCAATGGTAGGAGTGTTAAAGAATTTGAGAACATGTTTTAAAACCACCACATGGCGGGGGAGAGAAGAAATCAATTATCATTCCAGCTGGAAGGAACAGGTTGAAACAGGAAGGTAGAAATTAAACTCAATAGAAGTGGAATGGTTGCTGTTGGCTGGCCTGGAAGATGTATGAAGGATTACAAACAGTGGGAAATATAGATTAAAGGAATGTTTGGGACCAAATTATGGCAGAGCCCAAATTTCCTGAAATCCATTATTTTTAATCTGGAAACAAATTGTCAGAGAGGAATACAGATCAGATTTATTAAATAAAGATAAAAAGTAGAAGCAAACAGTGACTGGAATGGGATAGGAATAATTCTACTTGCTGATAAAATAATTCATGCCATGCCAATTTTGGGGGGTCTAGTCTACAGATTTGGGGTCATATATCTCCAAATTTAAACTGTAGACATGTTCAAATGTCTTTAGTTGGGCTTTGTACCTTATGCCAGTCAAAAACGTTAGTCAAAAAAATCATGCCTGGATGGTTCCCTTCGGAGGTGTCTCTCCTTTATCCCTTAGTAGATTAAGATAAGAATCTTGGTCTTTCTGATCCTGGCTGTGGCTTCAAATTTTTCCCATCTTACTATGAGCTACCCCAAAAGGACTGCATCAGAGGAGACTGGTGAGTTGAATAGTGTTCCTCCCAAATTCGTGTCTACCTGGAACCTCAGAATGTTACTTTATATGGAAATAGGAACTTTGTAGATCTAATTAGTTAAGGTTCTTGAGATGAAATCATTCTGGATTTAGGGTGGGCCCTGAATCCAATTATTGTTGTCATTAAGAAAATGAGAAGACACAGAGACAAAACAAAGAAGCCTATGGGGAGATGCAGATGCTGACCTTGGAGTTATGCATCTAAAACCAAGGAATGCCAGGAGCCACCAGAAGCTGGAAGAGGCAAGAAAGGATTCTTCCCTAGAGCCTTCAGAGGGAGCGCGACCCTGTCGGCGCCTTGATTCCAGACTTCTGGCCTCTAAAACTCTGAGAGAATAAATTTCTGTTGTTTTAAGCCACCTAGTTTGTGGCAACTTCTTATGGCAGTCCTAGGAAATTATACACGAAGTTAGAGCCAGGCATGATGTATGAGTCCATTCTCACACTGCTATAAGAAATTACCTGAGACTGGGTAATTTGTAAAGAAAAGAGGTTCCTCAGGCTCTATGGAAAGCATGCCTGGGGAGACCTCAGGAAACTTACAATCATGGCAGAAGGTGAAGGGGAAGCAGGCACATCTTACATGGCCCAAGCAGAAGGAAGAGAAACAGTTGCGAGGTGCTACACACTTTTAAACAACCAGATCTCGTGAGAACTCACTCACTATTACAAGAACAGCAAGGGGGAAATCCACCCCTACCACCCAGTCACCTCCCACCAGGGCCCTCCTCTGCATTGATGCAGTCACCTCCTACCAGGCCCCTCTTACAAGCTTGGGGATTACAATTTGACATGAGATTTGGGTAGGGACGCAAATCCAAACCGTATCACGTGGAAAATATGGGTGTTGGTTTGCCAGATGCCAAACAGAAACAACATTTGATCTGTTGATAATTGTGTATCATCTTTATCAGGTCTACCTTAAGGAAATCAGAGAGTAGAGCATATTTTCTTCATGGAATGGTGAGATACATATTAGCCTGAGACAGGAGCTAAGGAGAGTGACTGGTGGGCTCCACCAAAGTGCCTTCATATAACTACACTGGTAAGTGATCAGAACAAAGGGACACATAGAACAAAGACCCACATATGTAACCCAAATGCCTAACAAAGTCCATTCAGGGTATGAGGTGTTGCTGCTGTGTACTGAAGAAGGAAACCTGCGTCTTAGTCTCTGTTACGATAAATAGAGAAGAAATCAAGCCTTCCTATGGCAATAGGGGATTTTTAATGAAGTAAAGGAAACAGAAGAAATGTCCCAAAGGAGAATGAAGTATGTCAAAAACAGATTGCGCATGTAATTACTTTCTCAGACCTTCCTGACATTATCAGCAGGACTTGTGTTTTGATGAAAAAACTTAATTAAAACTTAATTTTTTTAAGTGGAAAATATTCAGCATGGTTACAGGAGGATTGAAATCAGGGCACTGTGTAATTTTAATTGCCTTCGAGAGTTGTACTTCATGTGAAGACGAGTATGGGGGAAAAAAGATAGAGACACAAAGTCTGAGGGGAGTGGCCACACGGAATCCCTAGCCATGTGCTTGGGTGCCGCTTTCCCCACTCTCACAGGTGACGGGATGGCATCTCAGGTTCCATGTGTAGGGGAGGAGAGTGGATCTGTTCTGGAGTGTGCCTGTCAGGCCACACTTGGCATACACATTGTAGGAAGTGTCTTGATTTTTATTCTCCTAAAAAGGGAAAAAAGAGATTAAGGAGATTACATATCCCATGAGGCAGCAGTTCTAAAATGCCAATTTCTGGATAAGTTCTATCAGAACCATCTGGTTCTGATTCATTTAATCTGTTTTAGGACCTGTGCACAGTCTTTCTATTTTAAAAATAAACCTGTCCTACTCATTCTGGGAGTCAGGTGTGGGAACTACAGGTTTTTAATGGAAGAAACATGAACTTGAAAATGAGTAAATATGGGCTACATCCTTTACTTCCCAAGGAGATTTGGGTTGACTGCTTAGTTTCCTCCATCAAATGGGAATAATCTGCTTATTTGATGGGGTTTTGTGAAAATAAAAGATAACACAGATAAAGTGACTGACACACACAGTTAAGTGGTCTAAAAATGATAAAACTGTAGAAGAAGAGTTGTATCAGGCTGCTTGCTGAATTGGGGAGGGATAAGGTAGTGTTCTTCAGATATTTCAAGGTCAGCTGCATGGAAGAGAGAGAGAGAGAGAGAGAGAGAGAGTGTGTGTGTGTGTGTGTGCAGCCTCTAGAGGTCAGACTCAAGTCCAGCAGGTAGAAGTTATAGGGAGATAAATTTCAATGCATCCGAAAGTGAAACTGTCTGGTGAATGGTCCAGGGATGTCATCAGCTTGCTCCAGAGGGTAGTATGTTCCAAATCACTGGAGCAATTAAAGCAGCTGCCATATTTTGAAGATGTACAGGGCTCTGGGGCAGCAACTGAATGAGACCACTTGGTTCAGCTCTGTATAGGGTTCCTGGCTTCCTGTGGGGCAGTGGCTGACATACAGTTGTTTTGTAAACTGACAACACTTATTTGAAGAAGGTTTTAGCAGAAAGCATTTACAAGTAAGACATGTCAGGTCAGGTACACTGTTTCAGGTGTTCTTTACCAGGGACATTATTGTGATCTTCATCCCAGGCCTTTCAGAAAAGGGATGGATGTATTTAGAAGTTATTAATGACTAAGAAGTTCCTCTGGCACTTCAGGGGAGGGGACTAGAGCTATAAAATGCCCTGTGATTGTTCTAGGACTTTCTCCTTAGTTTAGCTAACATCTGGGTCCTTGTCACATGGCCATGAAATATTTGGCTCACAGACACTTTGAAGGGTGAGAATAATGGAATTTATTGGGTAAAAAGGAAAAAAAGGGAAACAGGGATGCTCTGCAAAGCCAGATTCCTGCTAGTGTGCTTCCTGCCTCACAGACTGAATCCCAGGTACCACCCAGGAAGAGGAAAGGCCAGGCTCCTCCCCACTGCAAATGGCATGAACTTCCCAAGACTCCTCCCCCAGTGTGCAGGCCACTTGGAGGTTCTCTGGTGACCCCTTTATATTTGGCTGTCTCATTATGAATGGGACAGGAGTGGGAAATTATCCCACTTCAAATGTCAGTTGCTCTCTATTGGGAATCCCTGTACTTCACTGAAGCCCAGATGGTCTCCCTGAACCAGCCTTTGAGGGTCCTTTTTAGAGCCCTTTGGAAACCTGGTATTGGATGGGTTGGGTTCCAGGGCTGCTCAGCCTGACAGCCTCGCATTATATGCAGACCACAGAGTTTAAAGCAGAACATTTGGGAAGAAGGTAGACCAGGCCAGTTGCACAAAGCAGAGTGTGAAGAGTGGTAGGAGATGAAGGCTTTTTGCCTCCTTTTCACTGGGGACCATATTTGGATGGATGCTGGTCCAGTATGAGTGACACAGTTAGCTTATCAATGAGATCCCTCATTCTTCTTATCAATGAGATAGCTGGGTATTGGGGAAACCCACCCCCAATATTTCAACATAGGTTGTTTCTATTTTCCATAAGTGTTGGCTGGCTGAGAAATAAAGAGAAACAGTACAAAGAGAGGAATTTTACAGCTGGGCCACCGGGGGTGACCTCACATATCAGTAGGACCATGATGCCCACTTGAGCCTTGAAACCAGCAAGTTTTTATTAAGGATTTCAAAAGGGGAAGGGGGTCTATGAACAGGGAGTAGGTACAAGGATCACATGCTTCAAAGGACAAAGGGTAGAACAAAGATCACATGCTTCTGAGGAAACAGGACAAAGGGCAAAAGGCAGAACTCCTGATAAAGGTCTATGTTCAGTGGTACACATATTGTCTTGATAAACATCTTAAACAACAGAAAACAGGGTTTGAGAGCAGAGAACCGGTCTGACCAAAAATTTCCCAGGGTGGAGTTTCCCAATCCTAGTAAGCCTGAGGGTACTGCAGGAGACCAGGGTGTATGTCAGTCCTTATCTCAACTGCACAGGACAGACATTCCCAGAGTGGCCACTTATAGACCTCACCCCAAGAATGCATTCTTTCCCAGAGTATTAATATTAATATTCCTTGCTAAGAAAAGAATTTAGCGATATCTCTCTTACTTGCACATCTGTTTATACACTCTCTGCAAGAAGAAAAATATGACTCCTTTTGGCCGACTCCACAGGCAGTCAGACCTTGTGGTTGTCTTCCCTTGTTCCCTAAAAGTCGCTGTTATTCTGCTCTTTTTCAAGGTACACTGATTGCATATTGTTCAAACACACGTTTTGCAATCAGTTTGTGCAGTTAACACAGTTATCACAGTGGTCCTGAGGTGACATACCTCCTCAGCTTACAAAGATAACAGGATTAAGAGATGAAAGTAAAGACAGGTATAAGAAATTATAAAAGCATTAATTTGGGAACTGAAAATGTCTATATTAAAATGAAATCTTCACAATTTGTGTTCCTCTGTTGCGGCTCCAGCCTGTCACTCTGTTCGGGGTCCCTGACTTCCCACAACAGCTGGGGACCACTTAATCAGGGTAAGGGCAGTAGTTTGTGTTCACAGTTTGATCTCCCTGCATGGTGCTAACCAGGCTGCATGGGGATCTGACGTCTGACTTTGGCCACGGCATCAGGCTCTAGCCAACTGACATGAAAGCAAGTTTCTAAATCGTCTCTTTCTAAATAGATAAATGATACTCAGTGTTCCTTTAGCCTTCCTTTTTTTTTTTTTTTAAATGCCTGTCCCCAATGGTTCTGTTGTTTGCTGTGACTGCTGTTTTCCCCAGTAAGTGGGAAAACCCCACATCTTTTCCCCATCAGTATTCCCTAATGAGGCTGGTCCCCTCAAGGGGACCTTGATGAGTTACAACAGCACGACCATGTTCCCAAGCAGCATGCTAAGAAAAACAATCCCCGGTGGTGCCCTGCAGGCACCATTTAGGAGTGGGCGGTAATGAATCCCTGAGAGAATTTGGTCCTTCGTATGAAGGTGATTCAGAGTGAAGTAAACAATTTCACCATTAGGTGGTTCACCCTGCAGGCCTCATTGCTGGCTTTCTGGAAAGCCAGTAAACAAAGCAGAAAAATGTATCATTCCCTCCAGAGTGCAGGGGCCCCTGTCACCCACACAGGACTACTGCCTGTCGCTTTGAGTCACAGCTGGGCTTTCTGGAACCAGGATTCTTGTCTCTAGTTAGCTCAGGTCTCACAGCCATACCAAATCCAAACTGTGACACTGTCTGAACAGCAGGGCATCCTGTTCCCTGGTTTGGCTGAGCTCTGCGGAGCAGAACAGTGGAACAGTGGCCGAGGCTAACATCAGATGATTTCCTCCACCATTCTTGAGAACCCTGTTCTTGTTACCTGGGCTTGTTACCTGGAATCAAAGACTTGTCAGAACTCAAGATGACCTTAAAGGCCAGCTTATTCAACCTCCCACCCAGGATATGACTTCCAGAACTAACCACCCACATTGCAGATTGGTAATATCATACGTGGTTACTCAGTGCAATTGTGTCATTTCAGGAGAAATGACCTGTTCCCATGGTGTCATGAAACCCACGTTAATGTGCTGGGCTGTGATGGAGGTTTACTTGGATTTCTGACCTTAATTATTAGTGGTTCGGATTCCTTATGTTTATGATGGATTTTCTGATTACCAATTATGATTCTGTAGTTTTTAAAAATATCACATGAAGCTCTGACCTACTTTTAACAACACAGTGGCAAATGCCCAACAATTGGCAATTTCCCCTTCTAATATCAGCCATTTGAATCATCACATCTACTGTGGTGGCTGGGGACCACTTTATCTTTGTTCTCTGGCTTCAGTATTCTTTTCTGGTATTGTCATTACTGACCTAGGTGCATACCTGTACTAGGCTGGGACCTTGGCTCTATGCCAGTGAGAAAATGTGGTTGAACTGGGAAAAGGGCCTGGAGCAGTTGTTCTCAGGCTTGTCTGCATATTAGAATCACCTGCAGACTTTTAAAATATACTGGCACTTGGGTTCTACTCTTGGAAATTCTAGTTGATCTGGGATGCAGCCTGGGTATCTGGAATTTTACAGTCTCCCTGAGTAATTCCAATGAGCAGGTGGGTGGCCTTGCCTACCGGTGTCTGAAGGGGCTGGTCAACAAGGAGGATGGGCAAAATGGTGGTGTCCGGCCAGGTGCAGTGGCTCATGCCTGTAATTCCAGCGCTTTGGGAGGCTGAGGTGGGAAGATCATGAGGTCAGGAGTTTGAGACCAGCATGGTCAACATGGTGAAACCTCATCTCTACCAAAGATACAAAAAATTAGCCAGGCGTGGTGGCACATGCCTGTAATCCCAGCTACTCGGGAGGCTGAGGCAGGAGAATCACTTGAGCCCGGGAGGCAGAGGTTGCAGTGAGTCAGAGTCCCACTTGGCTACCACTGCACTCCAGCCTGGGTGATAGGGTAAGACTCCGTCTCAAAAAAAAAAAAAAAAAAAAAAAAAGTGGTGGCCAAAGGGTGTTTATAAAACAGAGTTGTGATACATATTCATATGTTCACCTTTGAGGTCTGAGTTGGTGGTAGCAGGAGTTTTGGGGGAATGTTTACTGATCAGGTTGATGAGTATCCAGGGACAAGATGTGGCTACTAAGGGTTAGATCGATGGCAAAGATCGGGCAGATTGATAGTTCTGTAGCAAATAAGATGAGATCTGCTATTTCAGCAGGAAACAGTCAAGTAAGGAAGTTGAACAAAAAACCGGTGGTGTATGGGCCACATCCGCAAGCTGCAGTTAAAGGCAAAGGCTGCAGCCTGATTAGTGTGCCCACACTGGGCTGACCACTGTCAGGGACCGCCAGGCTGACTGCCTTCTGGTTGGCTTCTCCTGGCTTAAGTCTGACTCTGCAGGAAAACCGACTGGAATTTTCATGCCGACCAAGCCTGAGACAATCAGAGACTGGCAGGTTTGGAACCAGGAGGTCTGGATGGGGAGACTGGCTCTGAATCTGTTGTCATTATCAGGTGAGTCATTAGGACCACCTGGAAAATTGAAACTGTTCTTCACCTTCTCTTCTTGTGAAAGTAATTCAGTCTCCCAAACCCAGGTTGATCGTACCCTTCAGGTCTAATATAGGAAGTGTTGAATTCGGTAATGTCTCTAAAGAACTCTCTGGGTTCCTTAGAGAAGAATACCATTTGAACATTGTGCATCAGCAGGAAAGAAAAGGCAATTTAAGTCCTGCACCAAGGCATTCAGGGCTCACCTCAATGTGGACTCCTAGGAACAAGAAGCAAGTGATTCCGTGGAGAGGGTTACATGTCTGGCCAATGGAAACGAGAATGTAGTTCAAGTTTTCTAGCCCCAGAAGTTCAGAACCTTTGAGTTCCTCAGTGGACATGTCTGTTACTCACTTGAAACTAGGGAAAGTCTCTTGGGTAGAAAACCTGCTGCATGTCCCTTGACTACCAATAGCAGCAGAGGTGCTATGTGTCACTGAAGAATTTTCCTCCTTGTGAGATGATTTCCCAGGTTTCTTTGTCCACAATTCTGTGGGTGTGTACTGCTGTGATAAGACGTTTGTTCTCTGGCTTATAAATTACAAGATATTTTCAGGACCACTTGGGAGAAATTGGAACATTTTCCTGGAGGCAGTGGGGGAGCTGCTGGAGGTTTTGGGACAGGCAGGCCACATGCTGAAAGAGGTATTTGGAAAATGCACTTGGCAGTCATCTGTGGGTGGGGATAATAACATTAATACTTAACCACTGGCTTGTTGGGAAGAGTAAGGGGAATGATGGAAGTGAATGTAAAGATGCGGGACCACCATTCCTTTGTTCATTCTTTGTTTTTTTTTTTTTTTATACTTTACGTTCTGGGATACATGTGCAGAACGTGCAGGTTTATTACATAGGTATACACGTGCCATTTGGTTTGCTGCGCCCATCAACCCTCTATCTAAATTAGGTATTTCTCCTAATGCTATCCCTCCACTAGCCCCCCACTTTGTCCATTCTTTTAGTTTCTCTGAGACCTAGTGCCCCAAGGATACCATCTTCTCCTGACCAGTGTATCAGTTTATGAGAGTTGCCATAACAAGATAGCACAGACTGAGTGGCTTCAACAACAGAAATATATTTTCTCATAGTTCTGTAGGTGGGAAGCCTGAGAATGAAAGGCATTGGTAGGGCTGGTTCCTCCTCAGGGCCGCGAGGGCAGGATCTGTTCCAGGCCTTCCTCCTTGGCTTGTAGATGGTCACCCTCATCCCTGTCTCTTCATGTCATCTTCTCCCTTTGTGTCCAAATTTCTTCTTCTCGTGAGGACACCAGTCATATTGGATTAGGGCCCACCCTAATGACTGCATTTTAACTTAATTACCTCTGAAAAGATCCTGTCTCCAAAGATGGTCATATATGAGATACTGGGGTTGGGACTTCCACATATAATTTTTTGAGGGGATACAATTCAGTCCATAACAGCCAGTCTTTTTGAAGACTTTCTCTTTTGGGGGCTTTACACTTAGGTAATTACAGGATATTTTAAGGGGTATTTCAAGACCCAGCAACCCCCTCCTCTACCCACCATCTGCCCCAAATTATGTTTGTCATGTCCTGGTACCTGTTATATCATCACTAGAATCACTTGGTTGAATCAAGTAATGTTTTAAGATAATTTCTGTAAACATGCACTCTTTTTGTATAAGAGGGGTAATAATAGAGCCAGTGAACTACTAGATGAATTAATTTACCAAACTACATAAAAGTACTGATATATGACAGCTACTTAGGGAACCTAAGATTTGGGGCATGGAGCAGCCTCTTTAGAATATTCGGTCTAACATTGAGGGGGAATAGCAAGGGCTCTAGAGTTTTCAGCCTGGGTTCAAATCTCAGCTCCACCCCTTTCTTTCTGTGTAGCCTTTGGCAAGTTACTTAACCCACCTGTGATTCTTCCTTCATCTGAACAAGCAACATAACAATAGCATTTACCTTATGGTTCTTTAGAAGGTGAATGAGCTAATACCTAATATAGTGCTTAGAATAGTGTCTTGCCTGTGGTTGGCTTTCTAGAAATGTTAACTGCTATAGTTGTTGTTAAACTGTTTAACAAACTACAAAGCACATTCCTATCTGCTTTCTTCTTTGCCCTTATAACAGCCCTGTGGAGTAGAAGGAGTTAGTTACATTTTACAGATGAAGAGACGGAGGCTCCAAGACATTACGTGAACCATCTCAGGGCATATGGCAGTGTTATTCAGAACATCTATCAGTAAAGAACAAGAACTCCAAAAATATATAGGATTTTTCCCAGGAAGGAGGGCCAGAGTGTGGGCTACCGTGGGATGGCCTCGGCACAGAGCGAGGGTAGGCGCTCCAAAGAGTAAGGCATCCGGAGAAGCGAAGCAATGAAAGAGACAAACTTTGGATAAGAAGGGCCTCAAAGCAGACCTCTCTCTGCCTCTCGGTCTCTCAGTCAGTGCTTCCAGGTTGTGATCTTATTCAGGTGGCTGAACTTTGAACCCTCCTTGGCTATTTGATGCTAAAGGCAATCTTTGAATGTGATGGTTTCCTAGATCGGACTGGTGGAATTTAGTTGCCTCAGATTTCCCAGTCATGTGCCAGCTCTGCCAAGTGATCTCCATACGTGGGTTTTATGATGTGTTTCCAGTGCTCCACATACAGCCTGTGACTTTTTTTTCCCCCATAGGGCTCCTAATGAAATAAAACACTGCAGTGAATACAAGTTCTCCCTATTCTCCAAAGTGGGGGTCCTTATTGCATCCTCAAGCATGGACACCAAAAACAAGTGGGGAGAAATCTCTATTCTCTCAGTGATGAGGTGCTCTTGGAGGAAGATGTTATTAACGTGACTACGTCTTGTCAACTTGAAACTTTGCAAATTTCTGTAAGGTTGACCATCCTTGATAGTTTCAAGATTTTAATTTCAACTTAAGATGCTTTACAAAATTATTTTTATCATATTGAATTACAGTTCTTTATGCATGTGTCTTTTACCAATTAGGCCGAGAGCCACTTTATGGGTGAGCACCAGTATTTACTTAACTTTGTACTAAACGACTCAATATTGCCCGGAAACTAGTAGGTCCCCAATAAATAGTAAATGTTGTTAAATCAAATCATAAACGTAGATATAATCTAAACCTCTTCCCTGGACAATTGGCAATGCCCATGTTATGTCTTAAAATGCATTGAGTTCAGGTGGGAGAATAAAAATGATTTTAACAAATCCAGTGTGCTTTTTGAAGGCAGAACTATAACTATTTTTTCCCCTCATAGTCAAATCAACCTGTGAAATTGGAAGCCAATAAATATGTAAAAGAGTCATCCAATGCCATAGGAGAGGAGTACTATTTGATTCACACGTGATCCTTGTCATTTAATTGCATGTGGCAAGAATGAATGGAAGTAGTATTAGGTGGAGAAAAACTCAGTCCCACTGGTGAGTTATTTACCTTGACCACTGTGATGGGCTGAATTGTGTTCCCCTAAAAGTCCTGTGTTGAAGTCCTAACCCTCAGTATCTCAGATTGTGACTGTATTTGGAGATAGTCTTTTAAAAGATGATTAAGTTAAAGTGAAAATGAGGCCTTTGGGATGGGTCCTAATCCAATATGGCTATTGTCCTTACAAGAAGAAAAAATTTGGCCACATGGAGAGACACAAGGGATGCACATGCATGGAAGAAGGAACTTGTGAGGACATTTACAAGCCGTTAAAAGAGCCCTTTCAGAGACCAAGCATGCTGACACCTTGACTTTGAACTTCCAGCCCTCCAGGATTGTAAGAAAATAAATTTCTGTTGGTTAAGTCACACCGTCTGTGGTATTTTATTATGATAGTCCTACCAAACTAATACAACCACCTACTTTTTAGAATTTGTAGAATCCAAGCACTTAAGATTATAAAAAGACATGTTTATTGTAGCACTATTCACAATAGCAGAGACTTGGAACCAAACCAAATGCCCATCAATAACAGACTGGATAAAGAAAATGTGGCACATATATACCATGGAATACTGTGCAGCCATAAAAAAGGATGAGTTCATGTCTTTTGCAGGAACTTGGATGAAGCTGGTAAACCATCATTCTCAGTAGAACAGAAAACCAAACACCTCATGTTCTCACTCATAAGTTGAAGTGGAACAATGAGAACACATGGACACAGGGAGGGGAACATCACACACCAGGGCCTGTCAGGGACTGGGGGTCTAGTGGAGGAATAGCATTAGAAGAAATACCTAACGTAGATGACGAGTTGATGGGTGCACCAAACCACCATGGCACGTGTATACCTATGTAACAAACCTGCATGTTCTGCACATGTATCCCAGAACTTTAAAGTATAATAATAAAGAAAGGTAATAAAGGGGAGGTGACGGTAATAGGTACAGACTTTTGCTTGCATTGAGGAAGTATTCTAAGTTTCACAATGGGGTATGGAAGAATCTGTGTGAATCTCCTGCTGACCTCTTGTGGTACCAGTTCCTCATTCCTCAAGGATGACCCCACAGCCAGTCTTGGATGAGGCGGGGTGGAATTTTCCACACAGGTGCCATGAGCTAGGGGGCTCAAAACAGACACTGTGGCGAGGTTATTACTGAAATATTCTGAAGTTTCTGAATGTAATTCTGAGCCCTCTTTCTACAACCTTAGCAAGTTGCTGAACTACAGGAGTGCTGAGTAACAGTGCCTTTCATGTCAATTCTGTTTACAGCCGGGCTTGCTTGCATTAAACTGAACACATCCATCAACTACAGTGCCAGATAACAGACGAGAAAAAACTAAGTTTGAGTTGTTTTTTGTATTGTATAATGGTGCTTCTATTTTCTTTGTTTCCTTCTTGTTCTTAAGTTCTGTGGGAAACCCACGGGAAGAGGGAGTGTATCCAGGGTATTTGACTTCAAATCATTTCATCTCTTCTGTTCTTCCTCTCATCTAGTCCTCTGTGTTTTTGTAATTTACTCAAGGGCAAGATTAATAGCAGAGCAGAATTCTACGAAATTTGAGTGATGTGAATTCTTTCTCAAAATTCCAAGAATGAAAACCTAGACTATGACGTAGCCAATAATTTGCACTTGTATGTATTTGACATTGTTCATTTACATTAACTAGCATTAACTAGCATAAAATACCTAATTAGTATAGCAGGAAAAAAAACTGTATGAGGCAAAAAAGAAATGATTGCTCTTTTACTCACTGGAGGGAAAGGTTGGATTTATTTCTACCCTGAGTTTAGAAAGATACCTTTGCTGGGCTTCTTGGAGTGTGAAAAGTGTGGACCCTGACCCACCTCTATTCCCTGGTGGGCCATCTGGAAGGATGTTTCACAGCAAAGATAAGGCTAAACCACTCTGCAAAATGAAACCAGAGGAATTTCATGAGTTCTGGGGAGTAGAAAAAGGTAGGGTAAGCTCTGACAAGAATGATGGGCTTGGGCATGTGATGTCTGGAGTGGGGGCTAAGGAGGCCAGCCCAGGAGATGGTCCCTGAGGTAGGACAGGAGTGGGGCCAGGCAACTGTAAGACAGTGATGTCTCCTGTTATTGAGCTTTGCTATTTCATAACCTCTGTCTGCCACACTTTCTAAAACCTTTGCATAACTACTGGGTATCTACCCAGAGGAAAAGAAGTCATTATACGAAAAAGATACTTGCATGTGCATATTTATGGCAGTACAGTTTGCAATTGCAAAAATATGGAACCAGTCCAAATGCCCATTAATCAATGAGTGGATAAAGACACTGTGATACACATACACACACACACACACACATACACATATACACATGTATATGTATATATGATGAAACACTACACAGCCATAAAAAGGAATGAATAATTTGCATTTGCAGCAACCTGGATGGAACTGGAGACCATTATTCTAAGTGAAGTAACTCAGGAATGGAAACCCAAACATCGTATGTGAGAGCTAAGCTATGAGGATGCAAAGGTGTAAGAATAATACAATGGACTTCAGGGACATGGGAGAAAGAATGGGAGGAGGGTGAGGAATAAAAGACCACAAACTGGGTTTGGTGTATACTGCTCGGGTGATGGGTGCACCACGATCTCACAAATCACCACTAAAATACTTACTCATGTAACCAAATACCACCTGTTTCCCAAAAACCTATGGAAATAAAAAATTAAAAAATAACGAAAATAAAATAAAATCTTTATAAGACTACTGCACCTATTAGAGCCTTCTTTCTGGGAAATTAAAACTCTAATTGTTTCCACATTAGCTTATGAGGTGGTTGGTAAAAGAGAATTAGTACAGGAGATGAAATGCCAGTGAGGTTGATAATTCAGTGGGTTTACCAAGTCACAGTCAACCAGTGTTGGAGAATGTAAACCTACTAGGAATCCACAGAAATTTTGAGGCAGGTACCGGACTCTCAAGAGTGTGTGAGATTGGTGAGGCTTTGGCTTGAGCCCCTGAAAATAAATGCATAAATAGCAACACTTAGCAGGCTGGAAAACATGGGGGAAAACCCAGACAAGAGACAGTCGGGATTTGTCAGTAAAATACGCAGTTGTGAGGCCGGGTGTGGTGGCTCATGCCTGTAATCCCAGCACTTTGGGAGGCCGAGGTGGGTGGATCACGAGGTCAGGTGTTTGAGACCAGCCTGGCCAACATGGTGAAACCCCATCTCTACTAAAAATACAAAAATTAGCCAGGTGTGGTGGCACTCACCTGTAATCCCAGCTACTCAGGAGGCTGAGGTAGGAGAATCACTTGAATCTGGGAGGCAGTGGTTACAGTGAGCCAAGATTGAGCCACTGCACTCCAACCTGCGCAACAGAGCAAGACTCCATCTAAAAAAAAAAAAAAAAAAAAAGCAATTGTGGAAACTTTGAAATCTCTGCCATGAGGTTATGGAAAGAGAACGTTTCTGTTCGAGTATGAATCTTTGTTGGGAGGGGTAGCAAGAGGAAGGCATGCAAAGGTAATGGTGAATAAAATGAAAAGGTTCAACTTTTTGCTGGTTAGTCACCTAAGAAGGTTTTGTGGGGGAAATGATGTGTTTTAGCCGGCAAGGGGATTGTTTAACCTGCCCTCTACCAGTCTACTGTGCCTCACTCCCTTGTCTACAGCTGTCCTATTAGTTGTAGTATTTTGTTTTCTTTTATGCAAAGAGATTTTCTTATGAGAGTCAAGGAGAGCCCAGCAGAGGGAAGGAATCTCTGCTTTCCAGGCACAAAGTTTCAGAACTGTACTGCTCTACAGTGGTAAAAAGACAACAAAGTCTTTGATCTGCAGGTTGTTTGTTTCCCTCACCCTATCAAGTGGAGCTCAGATGGAATATTTCATCCGGCCATTCTTTAGATGTTCACAGCAGCCCTGCCTGACCAGCCATGAGGTCGGACGGAGAAAGGAAGCAAGGACGAGTGAGGAGGGAGAGAAAGGGACCTGGAGTTTGTTGTGGGAGATCTCTGTGTCAAACATCTTAAGGGAATCATCTCATTGGATCTTCAGCACAACCCATTGATATGGGGATTATTTTCCATTTTATAATGAGGAACTGAAACCTTAGAATAACAGAGCAAGAAGCTCAGTTAGACAACTATGAAGTGTCAGGGTGCAGTTAAATGACTCAAAACCAGTGTTATTTTCAGAAGTGGGAAATGTCATGACTTTGCCCTCCCCTCCACTCCCCTCCCCTTCCCTCTCTTCCTTTTTGTTGGCTATCTTGAGTTGAATGGTGATAATGCTTAACTAGTGGAGGTACGTTTTGAATAAACAGCAACTGACTTAAATTTATAATCATAATTTTATTCTAGAGTTTTAACAAATGGTAAAACATTTAGAGTTATTTTTCAGCAGACTTGACAAAGGTGATGCCTGACTGTGCCTGCCATCATTTTTTTTTTTTTCTATTTATAAAATCAGGGTAAATTTGCAAACTCCTAAAGCAGACATGGCTTCAGCAACCAGTCAGGGTGGAGGTGAGACCAGGAAGGTTGGAGCTCATGAAGGCCCTCCTCTTCTGTCTAAGGGGCACTTACTTCAGTGGTAGCTCAGCTGATACTTTGGGAATTCCAACAAGGAGCCAGGAACCCTGCTAGGAATAGAGAAGCAAAGAATCCAGGGCTCTCACATTGAATTGCTCACCACGTCTAGAACATGAGTCAGGCACAGACACAGAAAAGTCAGCATAAAGTGTATGTGCAGTGATTATGAGATGCCCATGCAGCGTCTTTATACCAGCCAGGGATGCAAAGAAGAATCTCTGGAGAACATCTACCCAACAGGCGGATTTGCTTGTGGGGAACAGAGTCTGTAAAGGAGAAACAAAGCAGTGCAGTAGTTGCATCATTATGAGGAAGGATGATGTGCAGTGTGAGTTTCCTAAGTGACGTCACCCATAACGAGCAGTGTGTTCTCCTACCACCTTAGCTGCGAGTAGTTATCTTTCTCCTAGCTCGCAATTCAAAAGTGCATTGCTGGGATTCCTTGGGGGCTTTGCATTTATTCGTTGTGGTCTAGTGGTTTGTTCTGGCAAAATACGCTGCATGGATTTTTACAGTTTGCTTTGTGCTTGGACATCTTTCCACCCAAGCAACATGTTTACAAATGCCAGCACATCGTTTTCTGAAAATATTGCTGAAAAGAACAAATGTGTTGTGATGTGCCATGTGTTTGAAGAGACCAGGCAACCAAACACTAAGACTGCCTCTTCCTGTCAATGTTTTTGCTCAGAATCATTCTTTACTGTGCCTGTTTCTCCAGAACTCTATAATCCGAAATGGTTCTGTTCTCTGTTGACATGTGTTTATTTTGCAAGTTAAAACCCTTTCAGGCAATTCCTGCTATGTTGAATGTGATAATACACTGATAAAATTCTGTCACACATTCTAGAAAATACCTTTTTATAAGGTATTCATATTACTGAATTTACAAAAACAGTATAGGTAACAGATTCTAAGATATCTTAGAGTTAATTGATAATATCTATCTGGATCTTCTAAAATTTATCTTTCCTATGCACATCCCTTCAAATCCTCCCTTCTAGTCTCATTTTTGAGACACACACACATACACACACACACACACACACACATGCAGACTGACTTTGTTATTCCTTACTGGTTTTTACTGATGGTCATAGAAGTCCTTCTTCTCTGCTATTTCCATTATCTTCCTACCTTTAAAATCTCCACTTTAGTTGCAGTTTTGTTTTACTATATTTCTTATTTTTAAAAATATATAGGTAAATAGAAATTGAAGAGCTATCACTTTTTGTTATATTTGTGAATTCCTTTATGTAATTATTTTTCCAAAATTAATCCTAAATACAGACTAGTAAATTTATATGACAAAGAAAATTTCTATGACAAAGCAAAATGAATGCTGAATACAGACTAGAACATTTATATGGCAAAGAAAATAGGGAATTACATTGTTTCACATACTCAAGAGCTTCCAAATTCAGGAATTTTCTAGATGGGGAAGATCTCATTATATGGTGACACTAGCTAGCCAAGTGTACTGCTGAGGTCTGTCTGTGTTAGACTTTAGAAATAGACGAAGAATGGAGGCAGGTTTGAGAAATCTAAGGAAGCATAGCAGACCTTCTTGTTTGAGGTCAAAGAATAATTGGAAGGAGTGGTTCCATCTCACAATTTGAAAAATGCTCTAAGGAACAAAACATACTTTTTTATAGACCTATTGATCTCAGAAGATATAACATAGCTGGTGGAGGGTAATGATCAATCTCCAGACTACCACCATTCTATTTTCTTCTTTGTCAAATGTACTCATATATTGTGAATGTTTTCACTACCTAATTTTTCATGGCAATTTTTGAGGACTGGTGGCTGGACTAATTTAATTCTCATTCTCTCACTTGTTCACCGAATCATTTTGTGTGTGTTTTTGCCAGGCGCTGTTTTAAATATTGAGCACTGTTTTAGGTTCAGTAATTGAACCTATTTCAATCCCTTATTAGCCCAGTTGTAAATTTCAAATAAGTCATTTTTTTAATATCAGGTATTTTTTCTTTAAGGGGGAATGCTTATTTAGTTATTAGGTCTAGTGGTCTAAAGGAAAAGAGTAATGGCCCTGACTGTTCCTCTCCATGAGTTCCCAGTCCTGGCATTCTGCTTTGAGCTAGTGGGGCAGGTGACAGACCCTGAGCTGATGTCCCTTCCTGGTCTAGCTCCCTCACTTTTTTGTCTTTTTCTTCTTCAATGGCCTCCTTCACTTTTCAGTAGCAGCAAGATTAAGAGGTGAAAACTGCCATTGCTCCAGTGAATAGGTGAGGTCACTGATTTGCACAATCCCTGTGAGAGCCCAATTAAAAGAAGATACAGAGATAAGCATATAAGTTTCATCTCTCTTAACTCCATTATCTTATTGTCATTTGGCTATGATTTATTTAGGTCAACATTGATTTCTATAGCTTATTTAGATAGCTAGAATGATAAGAATATCTTTTTGTTATCACAAGGAGTACAATGATTTACATATTTACCTATTCATCCATTCATTCATAGTATACAAAACAGTCCAATCAGGAACAATCTGTAGTACCTGTGATAGGTACAGAAAAACCCTTAAAGATCAGCCTCTAAGGTGTTAACAGGAAAGATTTACTGATTTATGTTTTTCCCTATGGATCTGGAGATACAGGGTACTAACAAGATGGACGAATTATTGGGTGTGCATTTGTATGTCTCAGGGTCCATGCTGTCTCCAATAATTGCTGTCTGTGTTGGATTGGGCAGATCCAGTATCTTAAAACCTTCACCAGAATTTCCTATATTGAGATATTTAAAGTTAAGAAATCTAGGTAACTTTTGCTCATTGGTTTAAATTGTGCATAGAACTAAATTATTAAATAACCAGTATGTCTAAGCCTCACCCTTTTCTTTAATTACACACATATCCATACATTCTCACACATACATGCCCACATGCTGAAGAGGAAAAAAGAAAAGCTGCAGGGATTTTGCCTGTGCATGCATGTGTACATGTGCACACACACACAAGATGCACATGTACATATGTGTGGACCTGTGCATGAACACACAGATCCCATCAACTTCTTTTTTTCAGCCAGTCATTATAGAGAGGAATGACAACTTTTATTTGCTGCAAAAATTCAAGTGGAAGAATGTCATGTACAAGAACTGCCAGCCTAGTGGTAGAGAAAAGAGGATTCTTTGAAGCTCTTTTTAGTCAGTCTATACTAGCAACAGTCCAGTGTTTCCCAACTTGAGGGTGCCCTCAAGGCATTGAAAAGATTAGGTACCACTGTGATAGAGGTTTTACCAAATTTTGACTTTCCTTCACTTCTCACCTAAAATATCTTGAGGGTGATCTGTGCTCAGATTTCTTTTAAGGGTGGGGGGAATATTCACCTTCTGAAGTAAAAGGAGAAGGAACAATTTGTCCTCTCTCTGACTTCTATCATGAAACTTCATAGCCCAAGAGCACATCTTGACTTCGGCTTTGTTATCTTTAGTGGTAGAGGAGAGGAAACAGTAATCTGCAAAGTGTGAGTTCAATTAGCCTGACCTTTCATATTTAAATCTGAATTATTAGTGTTTTATATGCATTTTATCATTCAACCCTTACAACAACCCTATGAGATAGGTAGTGTGATTATACTGCTTTGCTGAGGAGATAACTGAGACACAGAAGTTAAGTAACTTGCCCGATATTTCTTGGGATTCTAACCTAGGCCATCTGGCTCCAGAAGCTGAACTCTTAACCACACTGCTCTCCTGCAGGGTCGATGAGCTTGCCATGCCTCGTGGTCATTCCCTAAGGTGTGGCATTTTGTGATCGGAATCTGGCTAACTCATTTAAATATGGAAGTTTCACAAAGATTCAGGCTGCTTAGGGATACAAAAATGGCTCGTTGGCAGGGTGGGGCTTCCAAGGAAATCAATTTCATTCCCTTCCTAATGGGCTGCGCTAGTTTGCAAAAATCAAGAACTGTGATGATTTAAGATGCATCTGAACTCTTTTAGATTTCCATACAACCTCACTCAGCAGTCCTTTTGAGATGATGTCATATTTCTTTTGTGTAATCTAGTAATGCCTTTTAGAGGAGGAAGCCAGTGTATTTTACGAATGTTATCCTTACAACACCCTTGAGGCTTAGTAAGTGGTATTAGTTACTGTTTGGGAGATTACAAAAATTAGGTTGTGGTTTTTAATGTTTATTTTTATAGCAATGAGAAGTGGTACACACACACACATACTTACATGCATATTTGTAAACATGTGTTATGTATATTATCGTATACACATAGACATCCTCCCCCCAGCATTGATGGGTGTAATTCAG
The DNA here is from genome assembly GCF_000951035.1 of Colobus angolensis palliatus. Classification (NCBI taxonomy): domain Eukaryota; kingdom Metazoa; phylum Chordata; class Mammalia; order Primates; family Cercopithecidae; genus Colobus; species Colobus angolensis. The sequence continues at coordinate 22,043,369 of NW_012116265.1, read as the reverse complement.
GTGGTATTTTGTTGACTCCCTCCTAATATTTTGCAACTACCACTAATTGTGGTTATTGCACTTTAAAATGTTAAACTTTTAGAATATGTGAGAAGTGAGCAATTTGGCATTAAATCTAGCACTGTGTCCCCAAGTCCCTTTCACGTGCTCAGTGGATTTTTATTGAGTGCCAACTGTGTGCCAGGCACTGGCATTACAACAGTGACTGAAACAAAGTCACTCCACTTGAGGACGTGAATGTCTAGTCAAGGAGCCAGAGAGAAAACAAATATATCCTCTGTCAGGTGAGGGTAAGTGCTTCTGATGACAAATAATGTCGGCTGAGCTATGGTGACATTTCAGCAGAGAACTGCATGAGCTCTCCCAGGCTTTTCTTGCTCTAAAACAGCAGTTCTGAACCAGGGGTGAGTTTGCAGTAACTGGAGATAGTTTTTCTGCCCTGCGTGGGACAGGGCTGCTGCCAGGATTTCCCATTCAGAGTGATTTGAGAGGATGCTTGGGCTACCTGTAAAGAGAAAAATACCCTCTTAGATTTGTAGGCCCACAGCCTCTTATACTGTGCCTGGAACATACTGGCAGACACCTTTCCTGCTGGGGATTTTGCAAAATCTGGGGACATTTTTGGTGGTCATGCTTCGGGGAAGGGTGCTGCTAGCATCTCGTGTGTGAGAATGGGAATGCTACTGACATCCGACAATGTACAGGGCAGCCGCCCACAACAGAATGATCTGGCTCAGAATGTCAGTAGTGCCAAAGCGGAGAAACCTCTGGAACCACATTCCCCAGGGTTTCAATAGACTTTCCCGGGTGAGCATGGAAAAGTAAACTCAACTCCCTTTCTGCATGGCCCCTTTTTCTAACCCGTGAGAGCCTGTGCTGTGGCCCGTCGTGGTGACAGAATGGTTTTCTGCAGGACATCCATGATCACCGCAGGATCAGATGCCATCTTCATGCTTTGACTTGCCAAGAACATTCACCAATAAAATGCGCATTCAGGGAGACAGCTGTCATGACACGACACGGTTTTCCCATGACACATGTTTCTTCCGTCCCTCTCCAATAACTTCGTCTCTTGAATGAGTGAGGGACATTTCCACAAGAGCTGTCTATCTGGGCTTTGGGACTGTCTCGTGAATTTTATTTAAAAACACTCAATGTCCCTGAGATTTTTGGATCAAAATGACGTACTGGAACCTTCCTCTCCCCTCCTCTCCTTAGGGCTATGGTGCCAACAGAAGATGAAAGATTTATTTCTTTTTCAAAAGTATTTTATATTTCTTTATTTTGTATCCTCTTGATAATTGATCTTCAGCTTGCCAGGATTTCCCATTTGGAGTAATTCGAGAGGATGCCCAGGCCACCTGTAAAGAGGAAAATATCCTCTTAGATTTGTAGGGCCACAGCCTCTTATGCTGTGCCTGGAGCACACTGGCAGACCCCGTTTCTGCTCTGAGTATGGGGTGAGGGGGCAAGGAGCAGCATGGTGGCTTCTCCCTGCAGAAGCAGCTTCAGCCCCTTGTGCTCCTGCACTCCTGTGCTTTATGGGGTGAGAACACATGGGATTTTTTTGTTTTGTTGAGATGGAGTTTCGCTTTTGTTGCCCAGGCTCGAGTGCAATGGCGTGATCTCAGCTCACTGCAACCTCTGCCTCCTGGGTTCAAGCAATTCTCCTGCCTCAGCCTCCTGAGTAGGTGGGATTACAGGTATACGCCACCATGCCTGGCTAATTTTGTATTTTTAGTAGAGACAGCGTTTCTCCATGTTGGTCAGGCTGGTCTCAAACTCCCGACCTCAGGTGATCCACCTGCCTTGGCCTCCCAAAGTGCTGGGATTACAGTCATGAGCCACCACGCCCAGTGACCACATGGGATTTTAAGACATCTGATGCTGAACCAAATGCAGTTCTTGGGAGGTGGCTCTGAGCCCCCCAGCCACAAGGGACGGGAGCTCAAGGATGTTTTAGGAGTAAGCTTGACGAGGGTATCAGAAAAAATTGTTTTTCTTTGAATCTCCCCAGAATATATCATGTAATTCACCTCTTGAATGGTCCTAGAAAGACCACTTGCCATCCCAGTATCTAGCCAGTCCTGAAGTGGACCCAGAGTGCATGAACTGTGGTACAAGGCTTATGTCTTGTTTTTTTCACCTCCTGCAAGCCAGGAGCCTCCCAACTACCCACAGATTGGAAGGGACTTGGTGCCAGGATATGGCTTCTGGTGACCCACCCACCTATCAGAGCCAGTCAACCATTGAACAGCATGGCTGTCAGTCTGAGGTTTCAGTGATGTCAGGAGGTGGCAGTTTTGGCAGCTGACAGCCCTCACAGATGCCCTTATGCAGAATGAACCTATCAAGCATTTTCCCTACTGGCTATGAAATGGAAAGGGATGCAAACATTCAATTGCTGCACAGGAAGGAAAGCAGTCAGGGTGGTTGCCTGAGCCTCCAGGTCCCAGACAGCTCTGTTCTCCATGGCATACATTAAGGGATTGATTTACCTGTCTTGGAGCTGCTCCACATTGCAGTAGAGGGATGGTGCCGAATGTCATGTAATGGCCAGTCATCTTCCAGAACTTCTTTATTTCTGCAGTTATTAAAAGTTTTCCTGGCAATTTTTCTGTTTTGACCAAGAGTCTTTCCTCCAAAAATCATTCTCTCCATCCTCACAGAACCCTGAATAATTCTCTCCTTTTGTTTGCCATTTGCATACCATGTACCTGGAACTCTTATGTTCTGGTTAAGTATTCTAGCGTAGGAGAGAGGAAGCAAAATAAAGCAACAGAGGATACGCCTCAGCACACTGTGATTTTTAGAATTTTCAGTTAGTGATACTAATGTTTCATAGCCTGTGCCAATAATCAACTTTTCTTTCCACTGAAGACAAAGTAGCATGGTTGTGACCTATCTATATTGACTCACTTCCTTCATGCATGCATTCAACAAACCTTAGTTGAGTGCATGTTATGTTCTAGGCGTGGGGCTGGGCTGACCCTCTGGGAAATTCCAAGATGAAATGAGATGCATTTCTCCTCTCAAGTAAGTTTGTATGGAATGGAGAAGACCATTCATTGGCTTAGGAGAATGTAAACTATCCTGGAACACAGTGGTTTAGGTTGAAACAAAGAAGTGCACAAATGAGTACTCTAGTCAGTGAGACTCCATTAGAGGTTCCTCAAGGGTGGGGGCTGTGTTGAGTGTCACGAGACTCCTAGGGTCAGCACAATGCCCAGCAGCTGGTATGTGCTTTCTAAGTATCAGCTGAAATGCTAGGGCAGCACTACCGACTGGGGAGGGAGATGGGGGAAGGGATTGAGGAAACTGACCCAGAATATGGGCAGTGCTGACCCCCTACTCTTGGCCCATGTGGCTTGGGAGAATGAGCCTGTCTCTTGATGCTATGAACTATCACCAAGAGATACCCTTCCTTGCTCCCCCAGTTCACCACCAGGCTCCTCTCCATCTCAGAGCTTATTGGAAGGACATGGAATCCTCTGGAGGGAGTTCTCCATTGAAAACAAAGACAAAGACAATACATTCCCAGTGGCAAATCTCATAGGTGGCCCTGAGTCCCTGTGGAGATTCTTCCAGTCCACCCCTTAGTTGGAGTAAGGCAAAATTTGTTTTGGGGTTTCATAACAGTGAGATAAATCCAATGCTTGGAAGCGGTTTTTGAGGGAGGGGGAAAAGCATGAGTTTTGGAGAACTACATTTATGCAACCCAAGGAAGTGATACATCGTCCCTCCTCCCACCCCTCATGGACAGAGATGACATGGGGCATACTTCCCCATGTGCTTTAGGGAGTCTCTACAGGAAGGGGAGAATGGGATTTTGCTCCTTGAGTTTGCTGAGGGTAGGACCTGCAGACCTGTTCTGGTGCCTTCGGAGCAAGGGGGACAGACCACAGAAATAGATACCACCAAAAGGGATGAGGATTTCAGATGGCACGCAGTGCCGGCTGAGGGCATGGCCATGCACCACTGTGCTGTGCTGTTTCCTCTGACATCCCTTTGCCCATATATGATAGAGACACTCCCCTTTCGAAGAGCCAAGAGCAAGCCTGAAGCCTTCTGGGAGTCCAGGCTGCTTGGAAGTGAGGGAGGAAACTGGGAAAGAGTGAACTTAGGTCTGTGAACAGTGATGAGTTCATGAAAATATTTGAATCTGCCTGAATAGAAAGATTATTTTAAACCAGGAAAGATTTTTTTTAAACTGGAAGAGGCTGAAAATATAAAGTCCACTACTCTTATCTGCCTCCATGAACTTTTACACATACGCACACGTGCACACACACATTCGCCCATGTAACGTTCACTTAGGTCAAGACACAGACCAACCCACCACTCCAGAAGGATCTCTTGTGCCCTTTTCCAGTTTCTCCCCAAGATAACCATTATTCTGACTTCCATCACCATCAATCGATTTTGCCTATTCTTTAACTTCACATAAATGAAATGATATATGTGCCTTTTGTGTCTGACTTTCTTCACCTCAATGTAACATTTATGAAATTTATCTAAGATTTTTCATGTATCAGTTATTTTTTAATGCTGTGTATAATTCCACAGCATGAATAAACCATAATTTGTTTATCCATTCACCTGTTGATGGAAATTTGAGTTATTTCTAATTTTTTTTTTTTTTTAATGAAACCGCCGTGAACATCTTGTGCATGTCTTTTGGTGGACATAGGCACCCATGTCTCTCAGATGGATAAGATTCGAATTACGGGTTCCATAGGCCACATATAGGTAGGCCTATTTGTATCTTTTTACTTGATTTGTTCTATTCTTCTGCCCATGACAAACGTAGTAAACAGGGTGTCTGACAGCAGGGAGGCTGAAAATACTCTCTTGTGAGCAGGGTAAGTAGATGGCTTGTGCTGGGCCAGAAAGGCAGGATGCTGGAGAAATCCCAGGAGAAGCATCGTGCCAATCCCATCAGAGACTAGGGAAGACTCATTAAGAATAACTTTTTACTACATGTAGGTCCAGGGAAAGCTGACATGGGAATAATGATTAAAAGGACCCAAGTAAAGGGGCAGAGAGGTAGATTTAGGTGACAGAAAAGTTTTTGGTCTGCTTTCTAGTTTTGTCCTCTAGCACAATACAAAATAATTAGCTGTGGGTGTATTACAGGATCCCTTAGATCTTATTGTCTCATTTATAAAATATAAGGGCTGGTACAGGGTAATTCCTAAATGGCCTTTGAGCTTTCATCATCTCATAATTGCATCAATAATGGCTTAGTTGTGAATGACCAATTCTAGTAATAGGAGAAAATCATGTGGAAATTACTAAGAAAAGCCCAGTTTACTTCATGCTGTTATCTTAACATCCACAACTACATGTCGAGAGAATATGAAAATGTGTTCTTAGGCTTTTCATTATCCGACCAGCCTAGCCATGTGCCATTGGTCCTTCAAAGGCAGTGGCTGAGCCTGTTTTCTTCCTCCCCCACTTTTTGCTGCCTACCAGACAACCTTCTCCCATGGGTGCTAGTCTGTTTCCTCCCTGACTCACACTCCTGCAGCCAAAGCACCTGCCGGTCTGCTGGCTGTTCTTTCTCACTCCCTGAGAGCCAGATCTCAGGATGGACATAGGTTGGTGGACCATTTTCATTCATTCATTCATTCATTCATTCATTCATTCACCTACTCACGCATTCACTCACTCATTCACTCACGTACAGATTAACTCCAGTTGCAGTCACTAGCCAGCATCACATACACTAAGCTATCTCTGATACTCTTCCTGACATTGCCTAAGGCTGTGGCCACCCAGCTCCTGCCCTACTAGGTGGAGCCCACACTTGCGGTATCTCAGAGTGCTTCCTCCAACCAAAGAACCCAGCCTCCTGCAGGAGGGACACCCCTTTCCCACTCAGACAGTCCTGGTCTTGGTATATTACCAGAGGCCAGTCTTTCCTGACCTCCTATCCTGAGACGTTCTAGGCCTCCTTGAGTTCCAGTTAACTCATTCAAGAGCTGCACCAAAACATCTTTACAACTGTGTTTATTATATGCTGAAGTTTAGCTATTTTAATAAAGAATTATACTTGTTACAAAGTCAGGGCCAGGTCAGTTTGTCTTTCTATTCTTGGTTCTTAGCTTGTTATCTGGTATATACAAAATGTTTCATGAAAATTCTTCGTATTAAAGAGAGAGAAAGGTTTTGCCAAAAGCCCCACTCAAGGCTGGGAGGTGCTGATGCATTACTGCCACCTAGGGATAGGCTACCTAAATTGCAGGGTCATGGACTATAACAAAACAGAGTGTTAGTAGTGAACATCTCAGGTAATACCACAGAACTTTTTAAAGGGGAAAGGTCTTCCTAATTTCTATAAATAGTTCAAACTTTCAGACTTAGAATAGTCCTGCACTTGTGGCAATGCCCTCATAGATCCAGAAAGAACTGATGTTATCTGATCTTGGGGAAAGTCCCCACCTTGGGTTTGTTAATATCTGTACTGACAGTTTCTTGACATTTACACACCACGTTTTGTCATGTGGGATCCAGAACATATTTGTGACCTGGCAGAAACTAAGAATATCTCAATTATAAAAGTAACCAGAAAATCATAAAACAGAAATCTGGCCCAACACTTCCTCTGGAAAAGTAAGAAGCTGCTTTGAAAAGTGAAAATAGACCAATGAGCCCCAGCATTGGAACAGATTATTCTGAAAATTGTGAGCAAAGGTCTTTTTCTCTATTATGCAAGTTAATCACCTTTGCCCCTTTTTGTGGCTGAAATGCAGGCCTAATCTGCATATGAGTGCCAGCCCCAGGTGTGACAGGGCATGCTGGGATTCCTAAAATTCAACTGGCTTGCTTGAAGAGGGCTATCAGTCTAGATTTCATGTCTCAACAATTTCTAGCCAGTCACCCTGAGCTGGCAAGCACTGCTCAGTTTATAATAGTGCCTGGCACATGGTAGGTCCAGTGTTTATTAAACTAACAGATATTCCCAACAGGTGTGGGCAACAGTGCTGCTAATTAGCAGTAACATAGCCCCACGGCAGGGATAGGAAAGAGGAGCCTTCTGTGAGTCCCTATTATGTGCAAAGTATGACTCCAATCCCAAAAGAAGCAGAGAATACTCAGCCAAATATTTGCACTGATTCCTGCCAACACCAATTTTTTGTGACTTGTATGTTCCCTTCCCCACCCCCCACCGCCTGCACTGTTAACTTCATATTTGAAGGGGGTTATACTTTTAGGTTATTTGTGAATTGAGTCAGCTCATGGAACAGTGATTCTCAAAATGTGGTCCCCAAACCAGTGCGATGGGCATCACCTGGGAACTTGTTAGAAATGCAGATTATTGGGTCCCACCCCAGACCTACTGAATCAAAAATCCTGGAAGTGTGTCCAGCAATCAGTGTTATAATGAGCCTACCAGATGATTCTAATGCACATTGAAGTTTGAAAACCACCATTGTTTAAGAATCACAACAAATCCAACAGCACTGTCAGAAGAACAACTCTTTATTCTGATGGGTCAAGTGCTTTCTGTGTTGGCTCTTCTGCAGAGCATCTCTAGTGATAGTTGCATTTTCAGTATTAGAGGTGCAAAACTAACGCGAGTTTAACAAGGAAGTTTGAGCCTTGACTGCTGGGAGAATCACAAGCCAAGTTTATTTCTCTTCCATTATTTGTGTGGTGGCTAAAACTGCCAAGAACCACGGTGATTCGTTGAAACATCAGTGTATCATATCTCTACTTATATCTGAGCTGGCATTTTGGGTGTAGTGCTTCAGTAACAGACGTATCCCCAAGAAAATGAAATCTCAGCCACCAGAAATCTTGACTTGGCCTAAACAAAGGCACCTCTCCAGATAGCAGCTGTTGTTGAAATTGAATATAAGAGATGCTCAATCAATGTTTGTGTAATTGAATAGAATGGGAAATGAATGGCTCACTCCGAACTTTATACAAGATAGATGAAGGTAACTTTGATCTTAACCTTTGTGATACATAGCTTTTTGTACTTCCCTTGAGAAAATCTCGGTCTCAGGTAATCATAGACTCAATTGGCTATCATTGGAAATTCTGTCTCAGTGATGCTCCACATCTATTTAATTGAGGTTTATTTTGGTTCATTATCAATTTCAAAAATGGAAAATTCACCTCACGTATTTTAAATAACCAAGATAGCCAGAGTGTATGTTTGAATAACCAAGATAGCCAGAGTTACCTTCATCTATCTTGTATAAAGTTCGGAGTGAGCCATTCATTTCCCATTCTATTCAATTACACAAACATTGATTGAGCATCTCTTATATTCAATTTCAACAACAGCTGCTATCTGGAGAGGTGCCTTTGTTTAGGCCAACTCAAGATTTCTGGTGGCTGAGATTTCATGTTCTTGGGGATACGTCTGTTACTGAAGCACTACACCCAAAATGCCAGCTCAGATGTAAGTAGAGATGATACACTGATGTTTCAACGAATCACCGTGGTTCTTGGCAGTTTTAGCCACCACACAAATAATGGAAGAGAAATAAACTTGGCTTGTGATTCTCCCAGCAGTCAAGGCTCAAACTTCCTTCTTAAACTCCCATTAGTTTTGCACCTCTAATACTGAAAGTGCAACTATCACTAGAGATGCTCTGCAGGAGAGCCAACACAGAAAGCACTTGACCCATCAGAATAAAGAGTTGTTCTTCTGACAGTGCTGTTGGATTTGTTGTGATCCTTAAACAATGTCCCCAAGAGTTCTTGCGTTGGGAGCTTGGTTGCCATTGCAGTAGTGTTGAGAGGTGGGGCCCTTGGGAGGTGATTGAGTTGATGCTGTTATCATGGGAATGGGTTTGCTGTCTTGGGAGTGGGATCCTGATAAAAGGATACATTAGGCTACCATTTTCTCTTGTTTCATGTGCTTGCCTCCACCTTCCCCCTTCCACCATGGGACAGTCCTTTCCAGATGCCCATGCCATGCTCTTGGACTTTCCAGCCTCCAGAAGTGTGAGAAATAAATATCTTTTCTTTATAAATTACTGAGCATTCTATTATAGCAGCACAAACTAAGACAGTGTAAGAAAGCTCCTATATTATAACTCTGTCCTATTTGTATTCAAGTTTTCTTTTAATTCTGAAAAATTTGGGCAGCGGCTGGGAATGGGAATTTATTATAAGACATCCCTTCAGTGTCTCTACAGAATTGCTTTAATTAAAGTACTTTGCTTTATTTGTCCCCATTTAATTATAATTCACATCAGAGAAAGCTATTGTTAAAAATTTTTGGTTAGTTCAGTATGGGAAATGGGATTTTCCATCCGTTGACCTTCATGACTCAGTAAGGAGCAGATAAAACAATTTTCTTTGCTGGGTGATTATTATACCTCAGGGACAAGTAATATTTAAGACCTGAGAGTTTGATTCAAGCTCTCACAATTGCTGTGCAGACAGTGTTCAAAGCCAAAGTCTTCCTGACCATAAGGTGCGGAGAGGACTTTCATTTTTTGCCATCATTCAGAGCTCTGCAAGAGAGCAAATTGCTTGTTACTTAAATGTGTTACCTTTGAAGAATAAAAATCTGGATTGACACTGCTGGTATTTGAACCTCCACGTGTAGGGACTTGGAGAACCTATGTATACCATGGAATGTGACTTAACAGGACTAAGCTCATTCCTTCTGCATAATGTGCTGTATGCTGATTTACATTGAATGGAGTAAAACCTCTTCATATTTGAAAGATTTATATTTTCTTTAAAATGCCTATACCTTGATGATATGGTAAAATAATCAGGTTCTCTACAGTCTTGAATACTAGTAAGCTGGTTCTTTGCCTTCCTAATAACATGAGGGTTTTTTGTTTTTGTTTTTTTTAACCAGCATTTGAATACCTTCTTTGTGCCTGATAGAGTCAGAATAACTCACATTAAAATTAACTAGAGTTACTAAAAATTTGTCCTTCTTATACAAATATGCAATGACAACAGAATGATTATCAGTAGTAAATGTATATGTACTTGCAGATTACTAAGAGACTGATTTACCACAGAAAAGGAAAGGAACATTACCTAGATTTGTTGCTGTCTGCTCATTGTTTTGCATTATGGTTCAGTTTGGATTTTCACCACAATTCAGACATGAAAACTGTTCTTTCCATAATGAAATCAGGCGTGAGATTTTTTTCTCATTCTTTTCTTTAGAAAATGTATAGCTTAGGCCAGGCGTGGTGGCTCATGCCTGTAATCCCAGCACTTTGGGAGGCCAAGGCGGTGGATCATGAGGTCAGGAGATCGAGACCATCGTGGCTAACATGGTGAAACCCCATCTCTGCTAAAAATACAACATTAGCTGGGACTGGTGGCACATACCTGAAGTCCCAGCTACTCGGGAGGCTGAGGCAGGAGAATCGCTTGAACCCGGGAGGCGGAGGTTGCTGTGAGTCGAGATCGTGCCACTGCACTCCAACCTGGGCAACAGAGCAAGACTCCCTCTCAAAAAAAAAAAGGAAGTATAGCTTATATTTTCTATTAACTCCAACCAAACAAATTTTAAAATGCTCAGTTGCACTCCTTACATTCCTTAGTGCAACCCAGTGACACCATGGCTTTTTAATTCCCTGAGGAGCAAGAGATGGTGGACAGGGTGTTCCGGGAAACTGCTGACAGTAACATCTGTCCATACCAAAAGTCAAGTGAAAACTTGGTTCACATGAGAGCAAATGAAAATATGTCTTTAAAGAAGCTGGGAAAAAGTCAGAGAAGTGCTCACACTATTTTAGGTGAGCTCAGCAGCAATTTTCTAGTACATAACAGGGAAAAATTCATTGTCGGGAAACGTGCCAATGACTGTTTTTGGTTAGAGGTTTGAATGGGCATGATTTAGCAGAACTTTACAAACTGTATCTTGAAGCACTTTGGAAAAACATTTAGCGTTGTTATCATTGATGATTTTTTTCATACTGTCTGTTGTTCAGGTTTTATGTGATTGAAAGAAAGAATGATATCGTTTCAGTTACTTCCATGACCCACCCTGGGCTAGCACCTCCTTCAGCCACATGGTAAGGTCCCAGAAACATTTGATAGAGACCACACGAAAGTAGATGCTTATGCAGATGTGATTTTTGAAATATATTCTTCCTGGCTTTCAGATGTGCTATTAATTAGAGGTTTAAAGTCCCCTTTTTGTTTGATCTGACAAGGTAGGCTTACTTTATGTCGCCTTAAAATGAGGTCAAGCCAAGCACTGCAAGGGATAAAGTATTCAGTGGCTGCTCTCCATTTCTGCTGGGAAAAAGACCATCTGGTTTAGGTAATTGCATTGTAATACTCAAACCTGGCTGAATTGCTTCTGTCCCTGCAAACGTCTCTTCTGTCTTTTACATTCACAGTCTTACATCTCTCCTGCATGTAGATCCAAGACCCAGTGTAGCCTCTTGTATAATTTGTAGGATTAATAGACTCTGGGTCCAGCCTAGTACTTATATTGTAGGTCTATAAATTATCATAACGACATAGGTATAATTGCAGGTAGAGTTTTATATCTGTCTGGTTCTGCAGTGATTTGATCATTCACTCACAGAGAACAATTATTAATCTTCAACTCCAAGGCAGGACACACAGTTCCAATTGGTACATAAATAGTACATACATTTACAATACAGCAGGGGGACATTGTCGTTGAAAGAACATGAATAATATGTTAAACCTGGAAGCTAGGAGGGGGACATACAGCAAGTGAGAAAAGAGATATTGCAGAAAGTTTAAAAACAGAGAAGAAGAAAATAAAATAAATACCAAAGCAAGCATGCTGACATCTTAAATTAGGTGCAAGGAATTCTTTTTCCTTCTGTGCCTCAGAGCTGCCTCTATGTGGCCATGTGTGCCTTGAGGGGGAAGGAGTGTAGTAAGCTTTGGGAATGACGATTCTTCATCTTGCAGGATGTGGTTGCTTGTTTTGACTCAACTCAGGGTAAATATTCTAGATGATTCATGTATGAAATCCTAATAGTATGCCATGTAGGAGACTGTTTACCAGTAGTCTCCATGTTCAAAGTTTTTCTCGTGGGTTTGAACTTTCTGTAGTTTCTGTAATATTGAATTCAAAGTTTTGCTTTTGATTGGACTTTCCTAATTGAAAGCAAATTTATTGTCCCTACACCTTGCCTCTACTCAGCCCAATCCCACACATCCTGTGAGGCTTTTTCCCAGATGTTATTTCTCCTTCATGAAGCTTCTTACAGGCAGAAATGACCTCAAACATCTTTTTATCTTTTACAGTGCTCTCACAAATATTTATTGAATAAATAAATGACATAACTTATACGGTCTTTGAGGCTTACAAATACCTACTTTAAGCTGTTAGTAAAACAATAAAAGTACTGGCACACAGTGATTTCTTGTTCATAGAACAAAAGTATTTTACTTTCTCACACACACACACACAAAGAGGGAGAAAAAGAGAGAAGCCCAACCCAACAAACCACTTAAGGGAAACCATGAAAATGGTGTCTTCATTGAAAGTTGCTGAATTTATAGCTAATTTATGCTTTCCCTGGAATACATATTATACTCATTATGTACAAGTAAACTATGACTGTTTTTACACATATCACAGATATTCCAGATCTTAAAATGCTCTGTTTGAAACGAAAGGCAGCAGGGGGGACTTGGGCATATTCCTGTATAGTTATTCTTGTGTCTCTTATGGAATAGATGCAAAAAAGTCTAATTTGCCTTTCTGTTACTTGGCAAAGTTTATTATTTGCTTGAGCACAAGAAGATAAATGTTTTTATCCTACTGGCAAAAAGTATTGTTTGCACAAATGTAAAATTCAGTTAAATGTATTTATATGTATTGTCTTAGGGTTCTCTAGAGGGACAGGACTAATGGGATAGATGTACATATGAAAGGGAGTTTATTAAGGAGTGTTGACTCACATGATCACAAGGTGAAGTCCCACAATAGGCCATCTGCAAGCTGAGGAGCAAGGAAGCCAGTCCAAGTCCCCAAACCTCAAAGGTAGGGAAGCCAACAGTGTAGCCTTCAGTCTGTGACCGAAGGCCCGAGAGTCCCTGGCAAACCACTGGTGTAAGTCCAAGAGTCTAAAAGTGAAGAACTTGGAGTCCGATGTTCAAGGGCAGGAAGCATCCAGCATGGGAGAAAAATGAAGACTAGAAGACTCAGCAAGTCTAGTCCTTGCACATTCTTCTGCCTGCTTTATTCTAGCTGCTCTGGCAGCTGATTAGATGGTGCCCACCCAGACTGAGGGTGGGTCTGCCTCTTCCAGTCCACTGACTCAAATGTTAATCTCCTTTGGCAGCAGCCTCACAGACACACCCAGTAACAATACTTTGCATTCTTCAATCTAATCAAGGTGACACTCAGTATTAACCATTACATGTATATTTCTGAATGTTTCTGTAAATGACATGCTTTAGTTTTTGACAAGTCAAATCCTACCAAAATGCCCTCATAGAAAACTCTTGATGAGAGTAATGATTATATCCAAGTCCTCTCAATAACGAGTTTATTTCAATCAATATTTAATATCACAAAATAACAGTATGACAAATGAAGGATAGAATGTGGTTAACTAGTGTAGAGTATGAATTATTTGGATTGGATTGTGAAGTAGATGTAACTGATACCCATGGATGAATTTGCAGTAATTATAGATAATAAAAAATTACCAGCCAAGTGCCGTGGCTCACACCTGTAATCCCAACATTTTGGAAGGCTGAGGTGAGCGGATTACTGAGCCCACGAGTTCAAAACCAGCCTGGGCAACATGGGGAGACCCATCTCGACAAAAAATTTAAAAAGCCAGGTGTGGCAGCGTGTACTTTGTATGTAGTCCCAGCTGCTCAGGAGGTTGAAGTTGGAGGATTGCTTGAGCCCAAGGAGGTCAAGGCTGCGGTGAGCTCAGGCCACTGTACTTCAGCCTGGGTGATAAAGACCCTGTCTCAAAAAAAGAACTATAATTCTTACATAGTTTTTTTCATACATCAGCCACTTTCCTAACAAGTCATTGATCCTCAAAATAATCCTGTGAATATTATTCTTTTCTATGTAAAGGGAGGAACTGAGTATCTAATGGGTGATTGGTGTTCCCACATTTAGGCAGCTAGAGTGGAGGGTGTTGAAGATTTGAGTCCAGTGCCTTTGACCCCAAAGCCTATGGCTGGAGATGCCTGCCAAGGGAAAACTGCCCTCACAAAAGCAGATTTTATCAACTGATCCCGTTTCTCTCTCACTAAACCAGATAGAGTCCACGAATCCTTCTCAGTGTAGGCAAAATCTATCTGCTATCCTGACCTGTGTTATTTCTCAGTGTATTTTGCTGGGCATTAATGCAGATGGAATACAGCCGAGTTTGCGTAAGTTCTGTATAGTACATCACCAAGCACCTTAACACCTGCAAATTGTCCTTGAAGGAGGTAACTTTTAGCATCCGAGGCTTTGATGTGTTTATCTTCTCCAGGAATTTTGTTTTGCCTTCTTTGGGAGGGGACAGGTCTTCTGCTAAGCATCTACTTCCTTTATTTCTTACTGCACAAGAACTTCGGTCTAATTGGCCAAGTGCCAAGGTGACCTATTTCTGTCTGGGATAATGAAAACATCCCAGATGACTGACGCCTTTTACTGGGGACAATTTGACCTGATTCTCACCCTCCTGCTCCGCCTGCCAAGGAAGATGATTACTACAGGCCTTAGTACCGACCTCTTTTTACTTCATCTACATTGTTTCTTCATTTTCTTGCAAAAATAGCAGGCTTGTCCAAGTGCCTAGCTACTATGGCAATAAGTGCTATTTAAATAGATGCCGAATACATGTGTCCCAGCTTAAATGAGTCAGTGGAAGCAGTTGTGGGATCTGATTGCATAAATGCATGGGAATAATATCTGTCTCTGGGGCAACAGAACTTCTTTTGAGCCCTTGAGAGGACCATGTTCAGTTGCAGAAAGGTTGATGTAATGATCACACACCTTCAGCTGAAAGGGTCAGTTTCTCCCTGAATGGGAAGTGTCAGAAAATGGCCATTTAGACTTTCTGCTTTGTAACTAGAGCAAACACCTCAAGAAAGAGAGAATGAACAGGAAAACCCTCAAAAGCTTTAAAGGGCTTAGAAAATGTAAAGCCATTATTGTTGGTTATTCAAATATCTTGCTGATTCAAGTAGATGCATTGATTTAAAAAAAAAATCTATGGTTGACATCGAGAAACTTGAGCCTCAGTAAATGAGCACTGCCTCATGGAATATTGCTGCATATGTTGTGAATAAGTTGAGAAAGCACTCCACTGTGTATAACCACTCATGTAAAAGGCTATTGGCACAAAGATGACATTTTTTCAAAGATGTCTCTATCATGTGGCTACAAGTAGATTGTGCTGATTCTATTCCCCTACAAAGCTCAGGGGTCACAGGTGGTCTATTAGTAGTAGTTGGTTGTTAGCTCTGCCATAAGAAGATGGCATGGTTCCTTAGGTTAGATGCCTTCAGAGTTGGCAGTGGACTTGAGTGTATACATATATGCAGAGATTTTCAGTCTTTTATTTCCATTTTGACAGTAGGCAGAGAAGGAGGGGACAGACTTGAAATTTCAGTCAAATATCAATCCAGCATGGAGGAGGACACCCTGATTTTAAACACCCACTAATATTTCCTTGGAAAAAAAAGAGCCTAACAAATCTCTGGCTCCAGCTCTTCTCTCCTCCCGTCCCCTCCCTTCCCTCAGCCCCCAATTCTTTTCTTTTCCTTTCTTCGGAATATGTGAAATGGGGGAAATAATAAAACAGTCAATCTTCATTATTCACAGATTCCGTACTTGTGAATTCACTGCTTGCTGAAATGTATTCATAACAGCAAAATCTATGCTCACTATGCTTTTGTGGTTATTTGCAGACATGTACAGGATGGTGAAAAATTGGAGTCATTCCCTATGCATGTTTCTAGTTGAAGTTAAAGCAGGTGACAGCCCTTTTTGTTTCAGCCCTCATACTGTAAACAAATGTCTTTTTTGTGGTCAGCTTGGTGCCACATTTTAAAACATTTTTCTGCTTTTTTGTTTTTGTTTTTGGTGATTTCACTATTTGAAATGGCCCAAGGATAGTGCCAGCCTCCCGTCCAGTGTTCCTAAGTGCAAGAAGGCTGTGGTGTGCCTTGGGAGGAAATATGAGTGTTAGATAAGCTTCATCCAGGCCTGAGTTGTAGTGCTGTTGCTGTGAGTCCAATGTTAGTGAATCAACAATATATACTAAATAAACTGTCTTTAAGCAGAAACACATGTTAAACAAAGTTACGCATTTATCAGTTGATGAAAATGTGGCCAGAGGCTCACAGACACCTAGCCCTGTATCTCTCCCTGGAGCAATGTTTCAGTACTTGCTAAGAACCACCACAGAACCACCATAAGTAACGAGAACAGGCTATACGTACCCCTTGGAGTTGACTGAGGATCTCACAAGCTAATGCCCATAAAATGCATGGTGTCTTACAGTGTGCCCCGTAGGTGCTAACTGTAGCAGCTGTCATCATCATCATCATCAATTAAAATATGGGAGAAGAAAAAATTACCCATATTCCCACTATTGTATCTCAATAACTCTCTTCATTTTGGATATTCCCTTCAGTCATTGTTTCGTTGCATTCACATTTTTAAATAACTGCATTAAGATATATAAAATTTTGAGTATTTCTTCGCTACCATTCTGTCACGTGCATCATCCTGTGTTGCAACACAGCCTCCATCTCTGTGGTCTTCTTGACAGAAAGCGGTAAAAACTTCCTGGGCTGATGTTAAGAGCAGCTCTCTTCAAGCATAAGGATGACTTCATTACTCACGACACCAATGTGCCTTAAAATTCTGTGATTAATTGTAAAAAAAGAACTTTCTCTGAACAGTAGAGAGAAAACTCTCACAGAGCAGAGAAATTTATTATGTGATCTTCTTCTCTCCTGAGGAAAATGGTGTGTTTTAAGTCAGAGGGTTTGGGTCACTATTCAATAGAACAAGGTGCTCGAGGGATTACAAAAGAAGAGTAACTCTAATCTTTGTGAGAGTGATGGTCTAATATAGGTGTTAGCAAGCATCTTCTGTACAGGCTCAGATAGTAAATGTGTTAGACCTTGTGGGCCATACGATCTCCGTTGCAGCCACTCAACTCTGCCATTGTAGCCAAAACTATGGATATTATTAAACAATTGAGTATGGCTGTGTTCCTATAAAACCTTATTTACAAATAAGGCACAATTCCAAACAGAATATATCCGAACACCAAAGTGGGTGGTTTGTTTATTACTTTATTCTACCACAAAACTTCTAGTATGTTCGGCCTTGTCCTGGTTGGCAGAAACATCAGCAAGAGTAGCAAATCATTTTTCTATGCCTTATGAAGTTTATAGTCTGAAGGGGGAGAGGGGGATCTTAATAAAATAATTGTATAAATGAATATATAATTGCACGTGTTGATAAATACTGCAAAGGAAGAAAACAGTCGGAAATAGGACTGTGTCAGAGATTCAGGCACGAAGTTTAGGGAAGGGGCTGCACTTTGGGGTGGCCGCCAGACACTCACTGAAATAAGAGGGCCTTGATCATTGTGCAGCAAGTGATTTTTATTAAAAAGAACTTAATCACTACATACTTAGCTGTAAGTAGATGCCAGCTCTGAAGAATAGGTTTTCAGTGGTCAGTTTGGCATTCAACCAGGAGCAAAAGAAAATCCCCTCATTTGCTAACTTGGGGCTGGATTTATGAGTGTCATCACTCCCTTGGTTTTTTTTTTTGGTTTTTTTTTTGTTTTTTTTGTGTTTTTTTTTCTTTGGTCTTATTGGTCTTTTAGGGAGAAATGAATACCATATGGTTGAGACAGGCATAAGATTCAGGTCTTGAGCATCTTTCTGGTAACTTAAACATAAGCCAGGATCCACATATCTAAAGGCTACATGGGATATAGGGTCTCAATCATAAAAATGCATACCTGTACTTCTTAATATGCCCTTGCCTGTTCCTCTTTAGTTCTCTCACCCCCTGCAAATATTCTTCCTCTTCAAACCCTCAACTTCTTCACCAAACTTTCCCAGACAACCTATCCCCAAGGACTTTCCTTATCCCCCTTTCCCAGCCAACCTGTGTACCTCTTTTCTTCTGGAGGTGCACTGAGGACTTTCTCCTCCTGCCTGATCATCACCCTGGGCCTATCTGGGCTACCTGGGTCTTGTAGCCTCATGGTTCCTCCCTGAGCCTCTCTCCCTAGGGAGGGAATCACAAGGAACTCACTGGAGTGGGCAGTTCTGTTCACACCCTGGTAAATAAAATGCTCTGCCTCATTACACTCTGCGGACAATTTCAGCATCTAGTCACGCTTATTTCTTGAAGGAAAAGGACTATTTTTCCATCATTTGGGTCTATGACTCCACTGGGGATTAAGGAAAGAGACAACATTGTGGAATGTGTGTGTGTTGTTGGAGACAGCTTTTGCTTGGGCTGGTATCATGTCTACTCCAGGATTTTCTGAAGTGACTATGGGACAGGAAGAGGCGCATTGGTGGCTACTCAGCAACACCAAGCCCATCATGGGCAGTGGAAAGTCACTGGGGTAATGCTCCCAGATCCTCATCCTCCACAGGCTACACCTGGACAGGGACAGGGCACCCTTATGGGGCTTTCAGGGATGAGATGTGTTCATGAACAAATAAGGGAGAAGCACAGAGACTTCTACAAGTAAATTGAGAAGAATCTAGGAGATGCAATGCAAGGGCTGAGAATTTGGGAGGATACACTTATTACTGTTGGTGTGGTCCTAGCCTTGCGACAGGTGGTGCAGCCCACCAAAGCATGGATTACAGTGTTAGCATGCAGAAATTCCTGATTGTACCTCTTTTCCAGCTGTTCAGTCCTACAGGAGTCCTTTCAAAACCCCTGTAAATTCTTGTGATTAGAGATGTTGGCTGTCCCATCTAGTAAATTTGTCAAACCACTACTGGGTATCAGGTAGAGATAGATTTCCCTCTTATTACTAGCAATGTGTTTCTTTTCTCAATGGTTTGCTCTCCTTTGCTCATTTTCCATGGAAGGTCTTCATCCCTCCTGTATTTTAAAAACTATCTCGTCAGTACTATTCCAAGTGAATTTCTCAGTGTATTTTAAAAGGGAAAACTAATAACGTGATCCTCTTGCTTAAAACCCTTTACAGCTTCCCAAGACTGTTAGAATTAATGGGGCTGGTACTAGCATGCAAAATTTAAGGGAGTGTCAAAAAAGTCAGTAGTCAAGATAAATGATATTTAATGCACTATTTTAAAAATTTTCTTGGCAAACTGTGGCCCATATCTGCATTTGTAAATGAGGTTTCAACTCACACCATGCATGTGACTGAGAGGCCACTGCAGCACAGCCAGACCTCAGCACACTCTCTGGCCTCAGCGCAACTCCCTTGACCTTCCATGTTGTATTAGTCCGTTCTCATGCTGCTAATAAAGACATACCCCAGATTGGATAATTTATAAAGGAAAAGGGTTTAATGGACTCACAGTTCCACATGGCTGGGGAGGCCTACAATCATGGTGGAAGATGAAGGAAGAGCAAAGGGACATTTACATGGCAGCAGGCATGTGCGGGGGAATTGCTCTTTTTGAAACCATCAGATCTCATAAGACTTAGTCACTATCATGAGAACAGCATGGGCAAGACCCGCCTCCATGATTAAATTACTTCCCACTGGGTGCCACCCACAGCACATAGGAATTATGGGAACTACAATTCAAAATGAGATTTGGGTGGGGACACAAGTCAAACCATAGCATGTAACCAAACATGTTAACCTCCATCCATGCTGACCTTGGTGGTCACGTCCATCCCAGGCCTTTATATGGGCTGTCCCCTTTCTTCACACCTCTTCTGAGCTGGCGCCTGCTCATCCTTCAGAACTCGGTCAAGTGCTCCTTCCCTCTTGTTGGCCGCCCTGAGCCCCGAGATGGGATCAGGCTCCTCAGCTAAGTGTCCTTGGAGCAGTGGGTGGGGGCAGTGAGTGTTTGTCCTTAGAACACCTGGCAAGCAGACATGCACGTGGGTCATTTTGTTTATTAATACCAAACTCCTCCAGTTGATTATAAGCTCCATGGGGCAGGGCTGAATTTGTCATTCTTATCGCACAGTGGGGCTCACATGTCAGTCATCACTGAACAGTTAATGGGCATTTGATCTGATATGCTTCTGGTATAATTTCGTGATATCGGATCTGGAGACGTGAAGTCATTTTTTTCCTGGTGGGCAGTGTGACACCACCACCTTGTTCACCATTTGCAGAGTTCTTTCCTATCTTCTGGCACGTAGATTCGGTTGTATCATTATCTCCATTTATAGCTGTCTCAAACAAATCCTTTAGAAGAGGGAGTAAGATGGTCCAAAGAAAAATGAAGCCAGAGGAGGAAAGTGAATCTCAAGGAAGCTAATGACTTGCCCAGGAAGGCTGTCACACAGCAAGAACTCAGACGTGGGTTTTACAACTCTGAAACTCATCCTGTCCTAGGCCCCAGCCTCACTCTTTCAGGAGAAGGTCCTGGAGGAGATTGCCCTCTCACTTTCCAGAAAAAGGACAAAGGGAATTAGGAATCTTTTCTTAACATTAACACTTTGCCAATTTCTAGACCTCCTCTCCTGCTCTTCCCTTAAGACATCCTATTTGCATGTCTCGGCTATTAGAGGCTATTGGGTTTAAGCGCCACAATAAATAAAAGGCAATAAAAGATATCTCCTAATAGGATATAATTTTCTTTCTTTTGTTCACTGTCTCAGAGTTATTTTATCCTTTTCACCATGAGGGACTCAACTGGAACTGGCTCTCTTATTAGCCTTCGGGTTCAACTGGCTTCCATGGAGGCATTGTCTCCTCGTAGACCTGGTCACTTGACAGAGCTTCACAGAAGTTTCATCAGTCTAAGGACCCAAAACACCATTGAAATGGCTTCACCCAGCCATGGCAGATGCCCTTAGCTGCTGGGTTGGTTTTTTTGTTTGTTTGTTTGTTTGTTTCGAGACGGAGTCTCACTCTTCACCCAGGCTGGAGTGCAGTGGCACAATCTCAGCTCATCGCAACCTCTGCCTCCTGGGTTCAAGTGATTCTCCTGCCTCAGCCTCCTGAGTAGCTGGGACTACAGACACACACCACCCCACCTGGATAATTTTTGTATTTTTAGTAGAGATGAGAATTTGCCATGTTGGCCAGGCTGGTCTCGAACTCCTGACCTCAGGTGATCCACCTGCCTTGGCCTCCCAAAGTTCTGGGATTTCAGGCATGAGCCACTGTTCCTGGCCCTGCTGTTTTTACTTCTACCTGAAACCCACTGGGGTAAAAGGATAGGCCTTGGAAATGTCCCATTAGTAGCAACTGCTCCTTCTAAGAGGGCACATCCCTTCCCCATATTCAGTGCGGGCATCACAGAAGCTTGAGCACTACCTCAGGAATGGGCTTCCATTCATTCATTCAACCCATATTTACTGAGCCCCAGTATGTGCCAGGTACTTCTGGACCCTTGGGATATGAGGTGAACAGCTCACAGATCTCTGTCCTCC
Organism: Colobus angolensis palliatus; assembly: GCF_000951035.1. NCBI lineage: Eukaryota > Metazoa > Chordata > Mammalia > Primates > Cercopithecidae > Colobus > Colobus angolensis. Next base: position 22,021,840 of record NW_012116265.1, on the reverse strand, counting down.
TGGAGTTTACATTCTCATGAGAGAAACGGTCAATGAATGAGTAGTCAAACAAGTTTTACTTCCAGTAATATGTGGTATGGAGAAAAATAAATGAAGGAGAACAGAGATAATGTTTGGTGATGGTGGAAGGTGGCAGATAGGGTAGCCAAGGAAAGCCTTGCAAACGAGGTGACATTTGAACAGAGACATGACATGAAGCTCTGGGAGAAAAGTTTACCAGGCAAGGTATATGGCTGGTAGAAAGCTCTGGGTCCAAGGCAAAAGTAACTATCCGCAGTCAGTCAGAGGTCACCATGACTGGGAAGCATAGCAGGAAGTGGGACCAGGGATGCACGCAAGGGCTGAAACAGAAGGGAGTTCCTGCTGCTCATATGTGTTCCGGAAAGACACTGGAGAAATGTGTGGGAAGAGGAACATGAACTGACTTATGCTTTAAAGAGAACATTCTGACCATCATGTGCAATGAATGGAGATGAGTGGGGCTAGTCAGGAGTGGGGCAGAGAGATAAGGAGAGATGCTCCTGGAATAATCCAAGTAAAAGATGGAGGTGACCGGACTGGGGTGTTGGCAGTGGAGGTTTTGAGGAGCAGTCAGATCCTCATGTGTTTTGAAGGTGGAGCTCATTCACTGCTGTTGCTGTACCAGTTGTGAGCTAGGAAAGAAAGCAATGTGGGTCAAGCATCACTCATTCATTACAAATACTTGTTGAATACCTATTATGAACCTGCCCTTGTTCTGGGTGATGGCTATACCGGTAAACAGAATAGTCAAAGCTTCCTGCCCTTGTGGAACTTATACTTTATTTTATTATTTTATTTTTATTTATGTTGTTGAAAGGAGGCCTTGCTCTGTTGCCCAGGCTGGAGTGCGGTAGTGCAATAGTAGCTCACTGCAGTGTCAAACTCCTGGGCTCAAGTGATCCTCTGGTTCCAGCCTCTCAAGTAGCTGGAACTACAGGTGACGCCACCACACCTGGCTAGTTTTTGTAGAGACAGGATCTCACTGTGTTGCCCAGGCTGATCTTGAACTCCTGGCCTCAAGTGATCCTCCCACCTTGGCCTCCCAAAGTTCTGGGATTACAGGCGTGAGCTACTGTGCCCTGCCTAGTTTACATTTTAGAAAAAGAAACAGAAAATAAAGGTAAAAAAGCAGTAAGTGCATTATAATACATGTTCATAAGATGATATTTGTTATGGTAAAAAGAAAAAATAGAGCAGAAGAGGGACCCTGGGGCAGGGGAGCAGCTGAAATTTTAACTAGGGCAACCAAGGTGGGTCTCCTTAAAAGGTTGCCGGGTTTTGGGCCCTTAGTAGTTAGATGGATGCTAATACTACCATTTAATGAGAGGTCTATAAAGAATACATAAATAGGCTGGGTACAGTGGCTCACACCTGTAAATCCCAGCACTTTGGGAGGCTGAGGTGGGCGGATCGCTTGAGGTCAGGAGTTCAAGACCAGCCTGGCCAACATAGTAAAACCCTGTCTCTGCTAAAAACACAAAAATTAGCTAGGTGTGGTGGCACACACTGTAATCACAGTTACTCAGGAGGCTGAGGCAGGAGAATCACTTGAGCCCAGAAGGCAGAGGTTGCAGTGAGCCGAGATCGCACCACTGTGCTCCAACCTGGGCCACAGAGTGAAACTCCTTCTCAAAAAAAGAATAAATAAATCAAAGTGGGAAGAGGAGCTGGCTGGAGGTTAGGGTGGGGTAAACAAGCTGTTGTCATAGTTGAGTCCTTGAGTATTGAGTTTGAGCTGCCTCTTAGTGATAATACCAAGTAGATAGTTGGATATTCAAATCCGGGGCTTAGGCAGAGGCCAGGGCTGTTTATATACATTTCAAAGTATCAGAGTCTAGAAGGTCTTTAAAGCCATAAGACTAGATGAGGTCTCCAAGGATGAGAGTGGAGAGAGAAAAAGAAGGCCCAGGGCCAGGGGCTGCTGGGTCCTCAGAATGGAGAGGAGAAAAGAGGAATTAGCAAAGGAGATGTGGAAGGAATAGCCAGGAAGGTGGGAGAAAAGTAAGTCGTTTGAACGAAGAGTTGAAGAGGCAGAAAGCAAGTCACAGTGCTCAAAGCAGCAGGTGAGATGGTGAGTGGGTTGGGAAAGTCACTAGGAGAACTTTTCATAAGCGACTTGCTGAGCAGTAAGTGATAAGTTACCCTGTTGTTAGCTATTTGACAGTGCTGTGTAGAGTTACAGAAAGGTGGCCTCTCCCTGTGTGCCCACGGAAACACCAGGGCTGAGCCCTTTGTGTTTGCCAGTGTTCATGTGTTCGCTTAAGAATTAATATTAGGCCGGGCACGGTGGCTCAAGCCTGTAATCCCAGCACTTTAGGAGGCCAAGACGGGCGGATCACGAGGTCAGGAGATCGAGACCATCCTGGCTAACACCGTGAAACCCCGTCTCTACTAAAAAAAAAAATACAAAAGGCTAGCCGGGTGTGGTGGTGGACGCCTGTAGTCCCAGCTACTCGGGAGGCTGAGGCAGGAGAATGGCGTGAACCCGGGAGGCGGAGCTTGCAGTGAGCTGAGGTCGTGCCACTGCACTCCAGCCTGGGTGACAAAGAGAGACTCCATCTCAAAAAAAAAAGAATTAATATTATTCTCCAAGGCAGGGCACTGGGTACAGATCGCAGAAGAGTCAGTACCACGCACAAGATTTTGACCTTAAATTTATAGGCAATGGGGATTTAGGTAAAGTTTTTCAGCAGGAGAGTGACATATGTCACCTGTTCCATGTAAATTGTTTGGGGAGCAGAAGGGAAGATGAGTTGGAGGAAAGAGAGGTGATAGGGAGGCCATTTTAGTAGTTGAGCCATGAAATGGGGGAGGTGGGGACTGAACCAAAGGAGAAGCAGCGAGAATTCGAGAGGAGAGATGCGAGAGACACAGAGAAGGTGGACAGACAGCCTCTGGTACGTGATTGTGGGAAGGTACGTTGAGAGGAAGATCGAAGACCACTTTTGTGGGTTCTATCTTGTGTGACTGGGGGCTAGAGCCCACTGTGGGTCATTGCTGGGAGATGGAGAGGAGAGGCTGTCAGATTAACCAGTTTATGGATTAATTATTAAGAAGCAGCAGAAACCTGGGAGCACCCCTTCTCACTAATTGCTTAGCTGGTAATTAGGCAGAGGCTAAGAACGTTACTGCCTGTCCCCCACTGGGTGGGAGGAGTGGAGCTGCGCCTCCCCACAGTTGCTGTGGTGCATGGAGCAGGGACCTAGAATCATGGCCATCACGTGACATGCCCCCTGTGGCTCCTGGGAACCTGACTCTGAAGGGGTCTCCTTGACATCTGATTTTCTCCTTCCAGAGCTCTTCTGAAGTTCTTGCCTAAAGAAGAAAAAGCAAAGAAAAGGGAAAATATGTGTACCACAGAATTTTCCTTCTCTCTAGTGGTGTTTTGCAAAAATGCCATGGCAACTTTCCTCTTCAAATACTTGGGATTCGTTTCTCTTGCATCTGTCAAGTGCACATCAAAGTTGAATTTTCCACTTTGGAATTACGATTTGTATTCTGCTTCTCCCATCTGGGCTTCTGTTCTCCTGAAAACTGCCTGTTCTACTATGAAATGAGCATTTCCCAAGGCTGATGTAGCCGCTTCATGCTAAGTGTTGATGGGAAACCTGAAATTGAGTTGGGCAAATATTTTTGAGATCTGTAAGTTCCCCAGAGAGCTTTAATTCTTAAGGGACATTCTGACCTATTGTTGGACCAATGAGAATGAAAGAAAAGATTGTTTAAGTAGAAGAAATGTTCAGAATACCCCTTAGCCCCCAAAATCCAAATATTTTCTTTTCTTTTTCTTTTTGTTTCTTTTGAGACGGAGTCTTGCTCTGTTGCCCAGGCTGGAGTGCAGTGGCGCAGTCTTGGCTCACTTCTACCTCTGCCTCCTGGGTTCAAGCCATTCTCCTGCCTCAGTCTCCTGAGTAGCTGGGATTACAGGTGCCCACCACCATGCCTGGCTGATTTTTGTATTTTTAGTAGAGACGGAGTTTTACTATGTTGGCCAGGCTGGTCTCAAACTCCTGACATAAAGTGATCTGCCTGCCTTAGCCTCCCAAAGAATAATATTAATTCTTTTTTTTTTTTTTTGAGACGGAGTCTCTCTTTGTCACCCAGGCTGAAGTGCAGTGGTGTGACCTCAGCTCACTGCAAGCTCTGCCTCCCGGGTTCACGCCATTCTCCTGCCTCAGCCTCAGCTGGGACTACAGGCGCCCACCACCACGCCCGGCTGCAGGCATGAGCCACCGCACCTGGCCAAATGTTTTCTAGTTAAGTTCAAATACCCATGCCAGAGTGCCTAGCTCGCATTTCATTATAAATGTCTGCCTCGAACAGAAGTCCTGGGTCCGTGTTTCCACCGTCCTGCAAGGGACACACAAGAACACTTGGCAAACGAAGAAGGGAAGGTCTAGGGCTACAGTGGGTAGGGAGTACCAGAGACCCAGGGGACAATGTATAGGTTGAATGAGGACTTTATTTAATAGTATTTTTAAAAATTAAAATTGTGACAAAATTTAGGAATCAGTAATTATTTAAAAATCCAAATATTCTGCTTCTCTTGAAAAATCAGAAGACATGGCATCTCGGGGCCCAAATTTCTATTTGGCAATTTTCAGCTGGAGGTCAGCTGATGTCTCCCTAAACTCAAGGCATGTGGTCCCCTGTGGGTCACGCCCACAAGAATCCTCTGCTGTCTTGATAGCTCTAAGGTCCTTCAGGGAATTACTGGGGAATGATGTTCTCCTAGAAGACTTTCTTGATCCTCCAGGTCCAGGTTAGATGCTAACCAATGCTCTTAAAGTAGCTATAGCAACTTTTGTTAATACATATAATATTTTATATTTTTCATATTATATACTTTTTGTTATTATATTTTAATCACTTCCTGACTTATCTCAATCCTCTTCAGTGTAATTTAGTCTCCAAAAGAATAAGTACTTGTTGTGTTTGTTATTAATCTCCAACATCTTGGCTGGGCTCAGTGGCTCACACCTGTAATCCCAGGATTTTGAGAAGCTGAGGTGGGTGGATCCCTTGAGCTCAGGAATTTGAGACCAGCCTGGGCAACATGGCGAAACCTCATCTCCACAGAAAATTAGCTGAGTGTGATGCTGTGTACCAGTAGTCCCAGCTACTCAGGAGGCTGAGGTGGGAGGCTCACTTACACCTCAGAAGTTGAAGCTGCAGTGAGCCAAAATTACGCCACTGCACTCCAGCCTGGGCGACAGAGCAAAACCTTGTCTAAATATAAAAAAATTAACAAATCTCCAACATCTTGCTTAAGACCCAGGCCATAAGCAGACATTGAACTAAATTAATTTACTAAATAAGAACAAGAGACTAAATAATACCTGGGGTCCATTTTAGTTGTACTGTTCTGTTGCTTTGATGTTTCTTTTTAAAGAAACAGATTCATCAGATTCGTGGGGTTTCTATTAGAGTAAGACACTGTATTTGTCTCTGCACATACCTGAGTAAGAATGCTTTGGGTTAGCTCCCTCTTTTTTTGGTTCATAGAACTAGAGAAGAGATGGAAAGGACCTTGAAGTTCAGCTTCCTAATTTGCAGGTGGAAAAACAGACTCAGAGAAGGTAAGTGGATCCTTCGAGTCATATAGTTGTAACCCAGGTTAGAATATTTGCCTCCAGGGCAGAGTCCACCTGCTTTGGTCTCTAGTCTGAAGTGTGGTAGATAAGAACAAAGTATATTCAAAGCCTATAAAAGAAAAGAGAGAGACAGAGAGAGGAAAGTGGTACTAGCTGACAGGTGTCACCTTAGTGGCAAAAACAGTAAATACTGTAGAGGTTTATAGGACAGAAATTACTTCAGAAACATAACAAGATTTAAGCAATCCAGTGTTTATCAGTAATAGTTCTCAGACTGGGGTGCCCAAATGCATTCTCAGGGGACTTTGAGTTCCCTTTCAAAACAGCAAATGTACAATTTCAGGGTTTTTCATCATTTCTGTGAGTCACTGAAGGGGAGAAGGGAATTGATTTGTAAATGATGTGTGTACACTAAGTGAAGGCCCAGTGATGGAATGGTGATGTTTTGCAGTAGTTTGGGGCTGTGGTAATTAGTGACATTTTGTTTTTACATTATAAACAATGATGTAATTGGACTGAAATGCCATTATCCACTGCGTCATTTTAATGCAGTCAATTGTTACTGGCTTCATATTTAGCTTTTACACTTCTGCTGGTGTCAGAATTATAGAACAGTTGTAAGCAAAAGCACTTTGCATCTAGTTGTGTTAGTTTTGTATACATTGAAGCAACATTGCAATGAAAGTAATCTAAAACAACGCCAACAGTCCAGGAGATTTTATCTTTCTTTTAGAAAGAGTGTATGCATTATTCAAACTTGTTGTGAACGCTGACTTCCTATAACACTTGCATTTAAGTTATGAGAAGTTATTGGCATGAGAGATAATTTAAGTGGCATGAGCTCATCTGCTGTCACTGCATGAATTACTTGGGAGGAACTTGGTGTGGGAGATGTGATATACTCTCCCCTCAGTAGGTGGCTGTTCCCACAGGCAATTCTAGATTCTAAGATAATTCTGACTATTGTTTTGTTGACTTTAGAACCAGATCCTTTGTAAGATGTTATGAGGTACAGGGTCTAAGTGGTGGAAGGATGTGTCCTCCCTTTAATGTGATGTAAGCCAGAGTTCAGCAAACTAGGGCCTATGGACCAAACACAGCCCACAGTCTGTTTTTATTAATAAAATTGTATTGGAATTTAGGCCCACTCATTTATATATAGACTGTCTGTGACTGCTTTCGTACTATAATGCCCTATCCGATCATTGCGATAGAGACCCTATGGCTCACAGAGTCCAAAATCTTTATTATCTGGCAGTGCCGTAGGACCCATGGTCTAAATATAACCGTTTCTGCATTGTGCTTTCAGCTTCTGTATATTTTATTTGTTTGATTCTCTAAAGTGACATAATTAATCTGTCCTGTTGGGATTATTAGGGAATTCTAGATGGTTGCTGCTTTGTGGAAGATTCCTTGATTTCTCTAATAAGGGAATCTAGTCTATTCACAACATGGATTCCTACTTTCTTAAAACAGGATGCTGGAGGCCAGCAAGATGCTGTTTGACTCAGGAGCCCCACCTGCCAGAGCTGGCCCCAGGCCGCACTGTGAATGAGCCACTTGTGTTTCCACCCATCCGCCCTGCTTTTCTGAACCCCCGTCCTTCATCATGTCTTTGTGTCCTGCCTTTTCACTCTGTCCTGCCTCTCAGTCATGTCAGTGTAGGCTCTGATATTTCACCTTTACCTCCATTTACATTCACTTCATTTGTCCACTTCTTGCTCCTTCCAAGGGTGTTTGCACTTGAAGTTTTTTACCCCCTCTATGTATAGGCAGCTTTGCCTTCCCTGAAAGGTTTGACTAACTCAGAGGAGTGGAGGGAGAAGGGATGAGGGGGCAGCACAAGGAAGGAGGTGGTAGGGACAGGGCTGTCCCTGGAAACACACAGTCCTCAGTGCATGGCTCATTGCACCTCACTCCTGAGTTGCTATACAGATCAGAGTCTACCTCACCTCAAAAGCCCCACAGTATTTGTTAAATGTCTGGGGGATTCCAGGCACTTAACAAATAATCTCTCAATGTGGTCGACTTATTTAGGGAACAAACACAAAAAGACTACCACAAAAAGCACAGGAGTCAAATGCTCTTTGGGACACTTGACTGGAAAGGGCTTTCTACATAGACTTGCCTAGGAAAATCGCCAAAGGGTCGGAGGGGAGGGGTTGTATGATTTAGGGACAGTTCCTAGAAGGAGATACTTCTGAATGTGCTCTGCTTAAAAAAGAAGAAGGAGAAGGAGAAGGAGAAGAAGAAGAAGAAGAAGAAAGGAGAAAGAGAAGGAGAAGAGAAGAGAAAAGAAAAGAAGTAACCACAATACTGAGCCGCCTTAGCCAGGCTGAGTTGGCATTGCTTACTCTCTGAGGATTAGGTCAGCCACAGTGAGCTTACTCAAGGAAGTGGTGCCTTGGGGAGCCCACATTGGAAAGCAGTAGCAGATGGCCGCCATGGGACTTATATGGTCCTGCTTTTTTAATATGTGGAGAAAAGAGTCCTGCACTCTCTTTATGTTCACATATATCAGGATCATTATCTGTTAATTGCTTATTATGGAAACTAATGATTCGCCTCCTGTTTCTTATGTGTTCTGTCAGCTAACATTTATTGGACACCTGCTATGTGTCAATAGAATCTGCACAATGGCAGGTAAAGTTTTCCCTGTCTTTAAAGTGCTCAAGTCTGATAAGAATGACGACTCATGAATAATTGCAGTCTAGGCTGGAAAAACTGGGAAATTCTCCCTTAGAGTTGTATCCCCCTCATTCACTTCACACGAAATGTGACTTTTTTTTTTTGAGACGGAGTCTCGCTCTGTCGCCCAGGCTGGAGTGCAGTGGCGCGATCTTAGCTCACTGCAAGCTCCACCTTCCAGGTTCACGCCATTCTCCTGCCTCAGCCTCCCAAGTAGCTGGGACTACAGGCGCCTGCCACCATGCACAGCTAATTTTTTTGTATTTTTAGTAGAGAAGGGGTTTCACCCTGTTAGCCAGGATGCTCTCGATCTCCTGACCTCGTGATCCACCCATCTCGGCCTCCCAAAGTGCTGGGATTATGGGTGTGAGCCACCGTGCCTGGCCTAAATTTGACTTTTTAAATTCAACAGTGATTATCTAAAGCCTGAGCTGTTCAGATTGTTAAATAAGAGTACTCTAACTTAATCTACAAGAATCTTAATTAAAGAAGTGAATTTGGATATGCTCAAATGATAACTCAGCTGAAAAGCAGTTTCTCTACTATGCATCCCCCTCACCAATTCCACTTCCCAAATAAACTGACTGAGGTAGGATAAAAGGGCACAGACTAGAGGTTGGCAAACAGCAGCCCCAAGGTCAAATTCCACCTGCCACCTGTTTCTATAAATAGTTCTGTTGGAACACAGAAATGCCCGCTCATTTACATAATGTCTATTGTCTGTGGCTGCTTTCAAGCTACAAGGCAGAGGTGAGCAGCTGGGACAGAGACAGTGTGTGGCCAGCAAAGCCTGAAATATTTACTTCTTGCATCACAGGGAAAAAAAAAATTGCCAACCCTTGGTCTAGAGTAAACTGAACACCCATAAAAAGTAAAAACAACTTTATTCACCACCTCTGACTGGCAAAATGACTTAAGAACCAGCGCACTGCTACATTTTAATAGTGGTTAAAAATCTAGACACATTTGGATTTAAATTGAAATCCAATATCCTCCTCTTCGTGATGAAGTATTAATGTGGTTAGCTAGCTAAGAAACATTTGACTCTCACATACTTAAAATATCTCTTGTTTTGGTGTTTGTCTGTGTACACAAATGAGGGAATACAAAATACGTTTATGAAGTAAGTCATCTTCACTAACGGAGAGAAATATTCCCCAAATTGCTGAGACCATGCATCAACCCCACTGCACAGTTAGAAGAAGGGCCACATTAATTACCCGAGGATACAAAATCTCTTAGGAAGAGGGGTGGCCAAGAGAACAAGAGCATATATAGTGCATTTCAGAGCAGTTTCTCCTGCCCTCCAGATTTCCCTGTGGACCTACTCTGAGTCCATTCTGTAAAGGGGCATTTCCCATTAGAATGGGCAGCTCCCATTCTTACCCATTACACATCCCTGTATAGGGGGCTTCAGGAAGAACTTGCACAACCAATCGATGCCCTCAGTGTAATATAACATTTCAAAATATCTGGCTCTCCTGATTCCGTAGCCAAACTCAGAATCATCAGGGCCACTTCTTCTCCCAGGAGAGTAAGCAAACTTACTGCCCAGATGTCCCACAAAGTGTCTTTGCCTTCAACTTGGCTGCAGGCTGGAAAGGCTGTTTCTCTACAAGGACTGGAGATGCAAACCCTTGAAGGGGAGGGGTCTGGGGAGAGCAGGCATGTGTTAAAAAGGGCAGTGGATGAAAGCAAATATGGCTGCAATTGTCCACTTCTGCTTGAACAGCAAGTCTGTCCCATGCTATGACAGTCAGGGATTCTGTAGGATGGATCCTGTTGTTCAGAGAAAGTACATTGTTAATCCGTCACTTTATGTGTTATCTCTAAGATAGCATGTATCATGCATGTAGGCACAAATACATACTGGAGTGAATTCATAAATTAATAGATGAATTAAGACCTCAGACTCTGGAGACAAGCAAAATTGAGTTTAAATTCCATCTTTGTTAGTTAATAGCTGTTATCTATTGCTGTATAACAAATTATCCCAAATTTAGTGGCTTAAGTTATTATCTCAGAGCACTGTGGGTAAAGGATCTGGGTTTGGCTTTGCTGGGTACCAAGGCTGCAGTCATCTCATAGCTTGGTCACGTGGGGAAGGACCTGCTTTCAAGCTCACGCATGTGGTGGTTGGCCGGCCTCAAATCTGTCATGGTTGTTGGCTAGAGACATCAGTTCCTTGCCACCTTGTCAAAGGGCTGCTCACAACGTGGTGACTGCTTCCCCCAGAGAGGGGAATCTGAGAGAAAGATCCAAGATGGAAGCTACAGTGTTTTTGTTTTCCCTGGGAATGTGGGGGAGGCATTGAAAATGATTTTTTTGTGAGTGATAAAATATATACAACATTATTTGTTTTTTTAACTTTTTTTTTTTTTTTTTTTTTTTTTTTTGAGACAGAGTCTTGCTCTGTCACCCAGGCTGGAGTGCAGTGGTAGGATCTTGGCTCACTGCAACTTCCATCTCTCAATTTCAAGAGATTCTCCTGCCTCAGCCTCCCAAGTAGCTGGGACTATAAGTGTGTGCCACCACGCCTGGCTAATTTTTTGTATTTTTAGTAGACAGGGTTTTGCCATGTTGGCCAGGCTGGTCTCAAAGTCCTGACCTCCAGTGATCTGCCCGCCTTGGCCTTCCAAAGTGCTGGGGTTACAGGTGTGAGCCACCACACCTGGCCTATTGTAACCATTTTTAGGTGTACAATTCAGTGGCATTAAGTATATTCACTGTGTTTTACAACCATCACCACTATTTCTAAAACTTTTCATCACTCCAAACAGAAACTTGAAGCTACAGTGTTTTTGTAACTTCATCTCAGAAGCAACATACCACCATTGTGTGATATTCTGTTTCTTGGAATCAAGTCACCAAGTGTAACTCACACTTCCAGGGGTAGGGGATCCTGAAGGTCAAGAAGACCCAGGAGGGAGACATCCTGGAAGGCAATCCCAGAAGCTGCCTACCATATAAGCTATGTGACCTTAGGCAGGTTACTTCACCTCGCAAAGCCTCAGTTTCAACCACAGTAAAACAAGGATGATATCTTGGTCTGTTCAGGCTGCTATAACAAAATACCATAAACTGGGTGGCTTATAGACAACAGGATTTTTATTTCTCACAGTTCTAGAAGATGAAAGGCCAAACGCAAGGCAGAGTCTGTCTGGTGAGGGCCTGCTTCCTCACAGGTGGCACCTTGCTGTGTCTTCACATGATGAAAGGGGGAAGGGGTCTCTCTCAGGCATCTTTTTAAGGGCACTTATTTCATTCATGAGGGCTCTGTTCCCGTGATCTCATCACCTCCCAAAAGCCCCACCTCCTAATACCATCACCTTGGGGTTAGGATTTCAACATACGAATTTTGGAGGGACACAAACATTCAGACCTAGCAGTTGATTTTGCCTACCTCATAGTGCTGTACCTATATCCAGGGGGAGCACTCCCAAGTTTCTACTCTTCAATATGAGATTAAATGGATGGTCCTGAGCCATGATGTTTGGCCACCTTGGATTCCAGGCAGTGTTTTCCTGCACGGCTTCTCAGATCTCCATGGTGCTTCAGCAGAGATCACATCTTTAGATCTCTGACAGCATGAGCAGATAGAGAGCAGAGCAGAGGCAGAACTGTGGCAATACAGAATATGATTCCTACATCTTCTTCCCAGTACAATCTTTATGGGGAGCAGAGCTTCCTGTAAGGAAGGAGAAGCCTGCCCTGGACAGTGTTGAGCTCCCATGTCCTCATCGTACCTCCTCTGGGAATGGATCCACCCCTCCCTCAGTTGCTCACATTCACCACTAAGATACTATCCTTGTACCCATCATGGTTTATTCTCCTTCTTCCATGCACATTCCCAGTATCGCTTTAATGTGTCCTCCATCTTTCCTGGTGAGCTGTCCTGTGCAGTGAATAAGAAAAAGCTACTTCCTCTGGAGGGCTTGCATATGATTATGCAATGTGCAAGCAGGCTGCTTTTAAAACTATTATTTAAAATTTTTCAAAATGGTAATATCGCTTTCCATCCTTGTCCCCTCTCACAGGTCAGCCCTAAACAAGTCAGGGTCTCATTCCAAACACCAGCTCACGGATGTGTTCTGAGCCACCATATATTCCAGCCATATCTTTATACTTCTGTGGTCCTGTGGAATAATACCAATCCAGATCCTTAATTAGCTGAAAATTAATTCAGATGATTGCATATTTAAGCCAAAGAAATAAATTAATATTGTGTACAAAGGTTTCTGGTGATGAGTATTTTGGAAAGACTATTAAAAACATTTGAAATAAAAATAGTTTACTGGCTAATGCTCAGAAAAAAACAAAAATAATTACTGATCAGTGTTTTCTAAAGTGTGTTTTGCAGACTGAAATGCTGTTTGCCCACTGACCAAAATTACATTGATAATCTCCAGGGTTGATAAGAATGTAGTAAAACAGTCATGGACTGTTTTCTGCTGGGAGTATAAATTGGACATGCCTCTAGGCAAGCAATTTTGTAGTATTTATCAGAATTTAAAATGTATATGCCCTTTGACCCAGCAATTCTACTTCTAGAAGTTAATCTTAAATCATTCTTGCCCATATATACAAGGGGCTTTATTGCAGTACTGTTTATAGTAAGAAAACATTGGAAACAACTTAAATGTATGTCTACAATAGACCAGGTAAATCAATTACAATGTGCCTCTACTCTTGAATATTGTACAACAGTTAAAATAATGAGCAGGCTTGGTACAGTCGCTTATGCCTGTCATCCCAGAACTTTGGGAGGCCAAGATGGGAAGATCTTTTGAGACCAGGAGTTCAAGACCACTCTGGTCAACATAGTGAGACACTCATCTCTAAAAAAAATAAACAGCCAACCTGTATGTACTCACATGGAAAGATGGACATAGTATTTCATTACTTGGAAGAAGCAAGTCCTAGAGCAATATTTTAGTATAATTACTTCTGTAGGAAAACATGTATACATATGGTATTATATATATAATTTCTATGTATATGCACAATGTTGCATGTGTGTCTGTGTGTGTGTGTGTATTAGTTTGTTTTCATGCTGCTGATGAAGACATACCTGAGACTGGGCAATTTACAAAAGAAAGAGGTTTAATTGAACTCACAGTTCCACATCGCCGGGGAGGCCTCACAATCATGGCGGAAGGAAAGGAGGAGCAAGTCACATCTTACATGGATGGCAGCGGGCAAAAAAAGAGTTTGTGCAGGGGAATGCCCATATTTTTTTCTATTTATTTACTTATTTATTATTATACTTTAAGTTCTAGGGTGCATGTGCACAATGTGCAGGTTTGTTACATATGCATACATGTGTCATGTTGGTGTGCTGCACCCATTAACTCATCATTTACATTAGGTATATCTCCTAA